>NC_083600.1:16737660-17357496 GCF_020882245.1 Rhopalosiphum padi | reverse complement strand
TTTAAATGCATTACAAGAAGTATCAAACACAATATTACTATATTATATATTTATATAGGTAGGTAGTCAAGAGGACTTTCACACGTGCATCATAGTAAAATCTAGTATCTACCCATTTTGCTTCCATCAGTACGGAAGTGAAGCGATAAGGTTATAAAAAGAGATTTTAATTCAATGTAAAGTGTACGTGAATCGACCAGCTGGCCACTTTTTTCAATTTAATTATAGTTGTTTTTTAAATCATAGATCACGTATTCACGTTTACAAAAATGTACAAACTTTTAAATTAAATTTAGGAAGTATAAAAAAAAATGGCTTAGCCGGTAGATACCATCATGTTAACAGAATCTGAATTTGTTTTTAAAATCTCTGTCTTTTCAGTCACTGCATTCATTATATTATTGAGTATAAAGTGAAAATAAAAAATATGGACAATTTCTCTATGTTACTGTTACACGTGTCATCGTGACATCGTGTCAAAAATAGAAACAAAAATATCGGTACCCGATCCTCTTAATAATTATTGATTAATAAAGTCAATAAAGGTATCCAAATTAACAAGCAGAATATAAGCAGGTCATACAAGGTCGTTGAAATTTTTTTTCGATATCATGTAAATTTGAATACAACAAATTTACAAATTACTAAAACTTTTAATTTTAGATTGCTTTTTAACACATACCTATTTTAGTATTTTTTACAATATGTATTAATTAAATGTTCTAATTAATTATAGTAGATTAGATTTATAAATATATAATATATGTGCGAATGTGCGATGTGCCATGCACATTAAATATACCTATAGGTACCTATATGTTTTAAAAACAAATAACTGTTAATGCATCTTTTAAATTAATAGTACCTATTAAGTACAAATTTTAATTGCAATGTATATCTACTAATATTACATGCCATTAAAAAATGTAGGTATGTTATTATATATATAGGTAGTATCTTATTACAATTAATATTTGTTTCTATATTAGGTATATGATTTCTTATTATGAATGAAATAATTTATTTAAACTGTATAAAGTCATAATTAATTTAACGGAAAATGTACTATTTTTTAAAAATTGTCAGCTTCATTAATTTAATGAAATCAATAACCTGAATACAACGAATTGACTTCATTGGATCAAAATCATACCCGTTTTTCATTGATTTAACATGCGTTTTTCATTAATTAAATTACATTTTTTCTGAGTGTATAGATAGTTGCGCCAATCGAATCAAGTTTATAATTTAGAGAAGTTAAAATGAAAATTGTCCACTATTTTTCAGCATAACCGTAAAAAGGGAAAAAATAAAGAAAAATGAGAATTTTCACATAAATTAATCTTTTACTATAGATCTTTCTTATAGATGATATGTAAAAATATTCAAAAATTTAAAATACATCTGACAAAATTTGTTAAAATCGCGAAAATTTATAAATTATTTTGCCGTTGAAAATGTGAAGATACTAAGATGTGCAATTTTTATAGTAAAGGATTGACAATTTAATAGATACAATATGAAAGAAAAAAATTCCTTATGAGTACTTCATACTGAAATAAAAAAATGAAATTGATTTTTTTTATATAAATCTATTAAATTCAAATTCAAAAGAAAATATATACTTATTTAAAATTAAAATATAAAGAAATAACGATATTCATTATTTTTTATAGATTATTATAGCTCAAAAACATTCATTATTCACGAGTATGTACCTAATACCTATGTCTAACTTTTACGTATTTTACTATATTATTTTATACACACACTGTGTGCTGTGAAGCAGAGAAGTTATATGACGCAAGTTCGATTAGAGTTAATAATGTTAGTTGAACAGGAATTGGTATCTGAATTAGATCTAAAAGACATAATTGAAGAGTTCAAACAAATACACAACGGCGACTAAAACTTTAATTATTTTAAATTTTGTAACTGACACATATATATTATATAATATTGTATTTATTATTTATATATGATTTTATTTTAATTGTTTACCTACTGAAATCCATTATATACAATCTGAAATAGGGACAACATTATTTTTTCGTATTAGTTATTATAATAATGACGAATTAAAAAATAACAAAAATTGTTCAAAAAGGGGGAAGGCTAAGGGGCTTTAGCTAGGTTGCACCCTCTGCGTCAAAGGTCTGGACACGTCTATGACACACAGTGATATTTTCAAAATAATTAAAAATATATTCGACAAAAATAAATTCAAGGTAGGTACATAGTATATACCTACTGTATATTATATTATTTATATTATACAAATAATAAAATAAATTACTTTATCTAATTTATAGAAATAAATGATAATAACAAAAAACCATAATGTAAAATATGATTAGTTATTTATTCTGATTCCTAAATGTCTCATAGACTGTCTGTGATAAGAATCGTGTTTGTAATTTAAATTTAATACATTCATCACAGTAATCCACTCAACACCTATTTATACCGTACAGCGGAGTACCTAGTACCCATTTTCCCACTTTTTATGTTACTCACTGATAATATTATTTTATTAAGTTTGTACATATATTATAATATAATTTTTTAAATGTATATAATTTGTTTTTTTAAATTTCTTATAAGTTATAACCAAAATTGTATAAATAACTTAATTTTTAATAATTTCAATTTTTTCGCTTGCCATTGTTTCATCGTTCACCACCCTTACTTTATACTTTATAGATATAATATTTGTATAATACCTACACTTATTTTGGTTTGTAATCATTTTTAAATGATTACTTTTTAGTAAGATTTAGTTTAAATTTCACAAATGAATAAAAATATAAACCGTGGATTAAGATATATAATTAAGAATATCTTAATTCGTGATATTAATCAAAAATTAATTAAAATAGTAGATACTGAAAAGAAACATCTACTCTCTTTCACGAACTTACATTAAACATCTAGGCTCTATATTCTAGAGGAGTAGGTAGATAGAACAGGAATGGAATAATAAAATTTAAAACTATTGAAGTATTGCTCTTTTGTTTTTTCTGGATACGTTCTATAATGTGTTGGTGATGCACACAGGAGATTAGTGTATAGTGTATACCTAGCCGTATTATAGGTACGCGTACGTTTTCGAAATGAAAAATATTTTTCGGTCGTGGGAAAATGCTTAGCGCACGCGCAGACGCACAGTTGTCTCCAGATTCTGGAGAACTGATAGACAAGACATTATAGACGCGTATGGGTCATGGGACAATATGGGTATGGCATGTCACCACTATGTCTATATTATAGTCACATTACACTGAAATCCATTGGCGCATGCGCGAGGCACGACCTTTTCGAATTACTGTAGAATTAATTTATGTACCTAATAGCCAATAGGTTTTCAACGACTCAGTTTTTCCGAGGAGATCGCGCGTCTTGTCAAATATGGAAAAAAGAAAAGCACACGATAAAAATATAAATACATACGTCCCTCGGACGTCAGCTACACGTAAAATCGTGAGTGAGCGAAGGGAATCCTTATGACCCCCCACCTCCCCTTACGGGCTGCCTTCGCAGGAAGTATCGTAGACATAATCTCTTTTCTACGGACGTGTCTCTTGTGTGATGTGATTAGTGATTGTAGTGATTACGTACGTTCTGCTATTATCATTTTCGAATTTCAAAACGATGTAGCGCACACACGCACGCACTGACGCGCGCGCACGCACAAGAAAAACGCCAACAAGTGAGTATAACCGTATCATCATCATTATCATTCGTTTGTGTTCCGTCAGTGTTCGTCGTCGCGGTTTGTAGTAGTGAGTGGGTATGCTAAATTGATTTTTTTTTGTGGTTTCCTCGAACAGTTTTGAGTTTTGACGAAAGTGTCTCGATTGCTGAGAATTTCTCGTCGTTGTACACGAAACGTCCATACAACCGTCGTCGCGCGCGCGATGTCGTACCGATGTTCGTCTACGTTTAACGATCACACGTCGTTATCCGGCAGTGATTGACGCGCGATCCACCATCCTGACGGGGCCGTCTTATCATTGATCCATTGGATTCTATACTACTTCGACGACAGATACTCGCAGGAGTCAAAGCTCGTCTGTAGCGGTGCGAGCCATCGTCGACGTCGATACGCGACTAGCAGGGCCGTCCTCCGTCGGTATGGATCTTGAGTTTTCTATCCTCACTTCCCCCCCGGAACTATAATGTTTCGTTTTTGTATAGGCATCACATATTATTCGTATTATGTAGAGCGAGTTCCTACCAAATCAACGTGTTCGCTGTTGGTTTTTAATAATAATAATAAAAAAAAAAGAGTCCCTAATCAATCATGTATTGACTTGTCAGAAATCAGAGTCCCTTAAAGGTGTAACGATCATAATATTGTCATGTTAAAGTAAACAAGCGTACACTGCTTAGCCAATAGATTTTGACTGTTTCCGTAACTGGTACTTTTTTTATTTACATACTTATACCAGTTATACCTAATTAATACTAAAAGTATTATGCTACAATTATTTTCCTACATAGAACCCAGTACTAAATTGTATGTTAACTTGTACAATGCATCTTTTTAGATACCTCGTATAAATATTTAATTTTCATAAATTATTAATATCATTAATTATTATAAATTAATTAAGAGCTTGGGAAAATATTGGATTTATTTTACTGTACCTATAATATGTTGAAAAAATTCAAATCAATATTATAGTAGGTATATTTATTCTGTAAATTATAATTTTTATTAGGTTTATTTTTGATGATAGTATCTTATTCATGTTGAATATGCTTTTTTTCAAATGAATTACTATCTTATATTCAATGATATTTTTAAATTTATAGGTATAAACAGTTATTTTGTAGCCCTGCCCTTAATGCATTAATTAATACAACCTTGAACAAGACCATTATTCCACATGATTTTGTTTTTAAGAATTTAATCATAATATATTTCATACTTATTTTAAATAATTGAATATTATTTCAAGTTTGTATTTTATATAATTAATATTAGTCTAATATTGGACTATTAAGATTTTATTTAATAAGCTAACTCAATATTATTTTAACATTTTTTTTTTTTAAATTTAGTTTCTACTAATGATTATTATTATTTTTTTTTAAGTTATGCCACTTATATGAACTTTAAATGCCATGGGTGAAGGCAACCAGAGGTACATAGTGCAAGTGTTTGTGGGTGCTTTATCACAATGCTATGAAGCACTCAGTGTGGAGGCTAGCAAACAAACTTCATCTGATGAAATTGTTAGCTGTATAGTGGAACGACTTTCTTTATCGGGGGGTTGTGGAACTACTTGCAATAGTGCATTTGAGCTAGCTGAAGTGGTTGGTGATGCTCTTGGACGAGAATGTAAAGAACGCAGACTTGGTCCTACAGAATGCCCTGTTGCTGTTATGCTTTTATGGCCCCAACCTCGTAGGCACACTCAACAAGAAGAATATTATAGGTAAAACTGAGATTAAAGATATTTCAAGTATTTAGTTACTTATTACATTAATTATACATTTTCAGATTTTATTTGAGAGAAAAATTATCAGACAGTCTATGGGCTGATGGTTTCACTATGGACCCTCAACTTATACGAGACTACTTCTATAGATTTCTTTATCAACCACAAGATCGAGAATATCCAGATCTTTGTCAACTTCCTGATCTCAATGAACATACACTTTTAGACAATCTAAGAGCTAGATTTTTGGCTGGTCATATATATACATATGTTGGTTCTATTTTAATTGCAGTTAATCCTTTTAAGGTAATATGCAAAAAATAATTTATTAAGCTCTTCATTAATAAAATATAGGATTAATTAGCAGGTGATCTACCCTAAACCTTAATATGACTTAAAAATATTACTTAATTAGAAATTATTATATGATCTACTGACTTTTTTTTATAAATATTGATATTGATACATGAGGCCAATCTAAAACATTGAAATTAAATACATATTATCTATCTTATTATTTTATCAGATCTAGAGGTCGTGATTACACTTGTAATGAACTATGCGGGTACTTGTGTTTTACCTATGACGGGGTTAAAGCCCATGTAATAAAAATAAAAATACCCGTGTATTTAACTACCCGTGAGTTCGAATATTCATATATTTTAATAAAATCATGTTTCACTACTCCACAGTTCTGACTTACGATTGTTCCACTTTCTGAAATTATATTGATAGAACACATATATTATATTGTGTTCACTATACCACCTAGTACGGAGTAGTATATGTTGTAATCACATTTATCAATAATATTAATAAATTATAATAAGTAAATAAATCACAAAAAGCTTTATCGCTGTATTTGTTGTATTGCCATACCCAACTTTTAGAACAATAACTCATTTTTCAAATAAAAAATGTATTATATGTATAATACAAATGTCAAGCATACCAATAGTAAACATAGGCACAATAAGGTATGGAACTATTTTAAAGTCATCAAAAATCTAAACAGATACAAGGCATACGTATGTAAATGAAATGTAATAAAATTGGCAATAAGATAATAGCTTTACAATTATTTATGCTTTAATCCATAGATGTCATAGGGGGAGGTTTGACTTAACCCACCCTTCAGCTTCTCAAGCCCACCTAAAATGAAATATGAATTGAAAAAAAGCATAAACATTTTAACTATGAGCTTGAGCTCACTCAATTTAATGGTTCTAGTTACATCTATGGTTTAATCTTAAAACCAGTTTAAATACTACTCATTTATAACATATTTATAGTTTATACCAATATAATTTATGATAAACAAATGTATCTTACTAATTTTTAAGCATAACTAATAACTATTCATAACATTTCTAAATAATAAAAATAGGTAGGTAATTAACAGCTATACAATTTGTATTATTAATTAATAACCAATTAATAATTATTAGAAAATATATTATATTATTATAAATATTTATATTTGAAGTATACGCGTATATTAAATACACAGTTTTACATAAGTAGGGTATTTATAGGAATAAACACAGGTATTAAATACATGGCTTTAATATTTTTCTTACCCGGGTTCCCGGGCTTCATGTACCTATGCATTTTAATGCTACCCGTTCACAACCACGATCTCTAATCAGATCTAGGATATATTCTTATGATGGTTAATCATTTAACACCATTTGTAGACCTTGAATCTAACATGAACACAAAAACTATTGAGTGTATGTGATAAATATAAAAAATTAAAATGTTATAAAATATATAGTAAAACTCCAGAAATATAGCCTTTTCCTGGTAATTCGATCAAGGCCAAAAGGCCAGGGTTAGGATATAAAACATTTATTTTTTAAATTTTAATTAAATAGGTACTATAAAAAAGTATTGTAAAAAAAAAATTGTAAATTCATATTCAATTAAATTTTTTTTTTATCAAATAATGGTTAAAATGTTTACATTTTTGTGGATTCCCAATAAATAGTCACCTGCTAAAAAAATTTCAATTTTACAATATAAGTACCTATATTTATAAATATATTTAAACATTCATTTTTTTTTATTAGTTTCATCCCATTTATAACCCAAAATATGTAAAACTATATCAAAACCGAAGACTTGGTCCAGAGCTACCTCCTCATATATTTGCCATTGCTGATGCTGCATACCATTGTATGCTAAGGGAAAGACGTAATCAATGCATTGTGATAAGTGGAGAAAGTGGTAGTGGTAAAACAGAATCTACAAATTTTCTTTTACACCATCTTACTGCTTTGAGTCAGAAAGGTAGTCATGGTAGTGGTGTAGAACAAACTATACTAAGTGCTGGCCCAGTATTAGAAGTATGTAATTTATTAGTTAAACTATTTTTATTTATAACGCTACAATGTATTGTTATTATTTAGGCTTTTGGAAATGCTAAAACAGCACATAATAATAATTCAAGTAGATTTGGTAAATTTATACAAGTTAATTATAAAGAAAATGGAATGGTACATGGGTAAGTGCTTAATAATTCAATTTTGTGTTCTTTTAACTTATCATTTTTTTTTTTTTTTTTTTTTTTTAAGACCTAAATAATTATTTAGTTATATTTTAAATATTTTTATACTTAACTAAATCATAAATTATTTTTACATATTTTAACTTACCTTTTTTTTAAATTTTAGTGCTGTTGTTCAAAAATATCTTTTAGAAAAATCCAGAATTTGTTCCCAGGGACAAAATGAACGTAATTACCATGTATTTTATTATCTATTAAATGGAGCTAGTGATTCTGAAAAAGAAGCATTACATTTACACCGAGTAGACTATTATAATTATTTAAATGGCGTAAGAACATTTTTTTATTTATTAACATATTATAATTCATTTTTATTTTACAAAACTGTATGTGCTTACATTTTTAGAGTGGATGCTACACTTTAGGAAATTTAGATGAAAAATATGAATTTTCTAGATTAAAGCAATCTATGGAAATGGTAGGTTTCACACCTGAAAAGCAACGGCGATTATTTGCAGTTCTTTCAGCAGTTTTATTATTGGGTAATTCTATAGATAAAAGTACAATTGCAATTATTATTTTCATTGATATTTTTCAATTCATTTAAATTTTAGGTAATGTTGATTTTCAACCTCGGAAGTCTGCTTACCATCATGACGAAGCGGTTGCTGTACGTAACCCTGAAATAGTGTTTTTAATATCACAACTCCTTAGAGTAAAACAGGAAACATTGTTAGCTGCTTTAACCGCTAAACGTGCTAAAGCATCCGGAGAAACATTAGTGATTAACTATAAGTTACCCGAGGTAATATTCATTATTTAATTTTTTTACTTTCAAACAATATTATTTTTGTTTTAAATATTATAGGCTATAGCAGCTAGAGATGCAATGGCAAAATGTCTTTATGGCGCTTTATTTGATTGGATTGTATTACAAGTAAACCATGCTTTACTTTCAAAAAAAGATACTTTAAGAGATCATCAAGGAAATTCAATTGGAGTTTTGGATATATTTGGATTCGAAGACTTTGGTACTTCGAATAGGTAAATTATAAATTTATTTTATATTTTATTTTATATACAATACATATATGATTTATTTAGTTTTGAGCAATTTTGCATAAACTATGCCAATGAACATCTTCAATATTATTTCAATCAACATGTGTTTAAATATGAACAAGAAGAATACCGTAAAGAAGGAATTAAATGGAGTGATATAGACTTTTTAGATAATACTGGATGTTTACAAATGATAGAAGGCAAACCTAATGGATTATTATGTGTTTTGGATGATCAATGCAAGTAAGTAATTGTAGTAATAATGAAATTAGTCAACTTAATTACCTGTAGTAATTTTACAGTACATAATATACAATGTTTTCACTATTATGATTTGTTTCTTAGTTTTCCTGGTTCATCTTCTGAAACATTATTACAAAAATTTAACTCTGTTCACAAGGATAATAAATTCTATGAAATGCCTCAACGTAAAGAAAATGCTTTTATCGTGAGACATTATGCAGGACGAGTTAAATATCAAGTAATATAATATGTTATTTATTAAAATAAAGTTGAATTACTTGATTAAAATTTTAAGTATTAAAGATATTATATTTTACTAATTCAAATATTCAATTATCTTTTTTGTTTTAAATTAAATGACACTTTTTACAAATAAAATTATACTATTGTTTTATTCTTATATAGAATTGAGTTCATAAATAATAATAATAAACTACATTCAAGGAATGTTCTGAGTAATGTCAAATTCAGGAGGCTTCCTTTCATATTTATTTCATTGAAAAATATTGTATTATGATAGGCTAATACAAAATTAGTATAGTATAATTATTTCTTTGATTTCAATTGTTTTGATTGGCATAATTTAAAGTAAAGATAAAATTAATTAAGTGTTTTGAAATGTTATCTCATTAGTGTTGGGCGAGTGGTTAATTACATTGTTTATACTCGTAAAAGTGCTCTACTGTTTTATTGGAAACATTTTTTGATTAAATTATTTTTTTTTCTTTACCTACTAAACATATCATATAGCAACATAATATCAATATTTATATTTATATTAACGGGTAAAGACTTGTACAACAATTTAAAATTTAAATAATTAATACAAATAACACATATAAGGTAAAACATGATAATAATTCAATAATGATAAGTAATAGGTAAGATAGAATAAATATAATACAAGTATTAATAACAATTTATAATATTATAAGTTATGATAAATAGTGCTCTCATTGACCAACCGCATACTGTGGTGTAATGGATTATTTCTGCCAAAGATAGTAAAATATTAAAATGTATGTGTCCAATTTTCAGATACTTAACCAATTTTGAGTATTTTAACAATTTTAAATACTTAAGAAGATGTTAGCCACTGTTTGTTTTCTCTCTTTGGCCCACACGCAACATAGACAAAACGCATTTACACAGAATAATTTTTTTTATGTTTATGAGTAATCTTAGAGTATAATCACCTATTACAAAAACAATAGAGAATAATATTTTTGAGGGTATGACATATGGATTTGTCTAAATATTGTTTTAAAACAATTTAAACATCATTTAAATTTACGATATATATTTTTTTTTTGAAAGTCAAGTACAAAATCAAATAACAATAAAAAATAAAACCGATATGTCATTTCTTCAAAAATATTATCATTTATAATTTTTATACTAGATGATTTTACTCTAAATTATAAAAAAAAAAAAACGATTTTAGGTAAAAGTGTTTTATCTATGTTGTGCGTGGGGTTTAAGAGAGAGAAAACAAATATTGCGCTGATATCCTCTTAACCAATTTTGAGTACTTAACATTTGAACTAGGTTATTAATTATGCTTGATTTACTTAAATAAACAGTACTTTCTTAAGTCTAGTCATTAGATTAATTTCTCCAAAATTATTATTCTTAATATTTCCCATTTTCTTATGTTAAATCCATCCCTAAGTCTAAGCATTGTTTAGTGGTTTCTAGTAGTTATGTAAATTATGTAAAATTCTAAAAGTATTTTTAATTATTTCTACAAATTAAATTTAACTATTGTCTATTTATATTGGATGACAAACTAATCACTGGATTTAGGTTTTTGAGATGAGAGAAAAAAATTTGGATCTTATGCGACAAGACATTGTAGGAGTGTTGAAAAATAGTAGCATGGCATTTGTCCGTGAACTTGTTGGTGCAGATCCAGTTGCGGTGTTTCGCTGGGCAATTGTAAGAGCATTTTTTAGAGGTTATTTTTCGTTTCAAGAAGCTGGCCGTAGGCATCGACAAAGCAGAGGTAATTTTTGTGTTTTTTCAACAAATGATATAATTAATTTAAAATTTAAACATTTATATTAATAATATCTTATTTTAGTTGACGGTGTAAAAGCTTCAAGTATTTCCTTACGTTTCAGAAATAGTATGCAAAACGACAGTTTAATCAGGTAATATATTTCTTTCTTTTATATAGTTATTGTGTTAATAATTCAAAAACATATTTTACCATTTCTTCAGGAGTAGTCAATTATTAAATCATATAATATTATATTTAAAAAATTTTCAAATAAACAAATTTATTTAGGTATTATATTTATATATGTATATGTTTTGAAAAATAACAAAATAATTCAATATGTTATAGTTATTAAAATAATAAATTATTTAAAAAGGGATAGAAAAAGAAACTTAAAATTAATTGTTAATAAATAGTCAAAGATAAAGTATATTTAATTAAGTTTAGTTTTTTTTTTTACATTAGATTGTAATACAATGAATATTTTTTTTTGTACGATTTGGATTTGGAATAAAATTGTATTACTATTTGTATGTATATTTTAACATTTTTAATCATATCTTCTAACATTATAAAGGGCGATAAATCAAAAATTTAAAGTACAATATGTTTATTTCAAAATATCAAAATAAATTTAATTATATTTAAATTTTAAAAAATATTTTTTTTTATATCCATTAATACAAAACATTTTAATACAAATTTAATTATTACTGAATATTGATTTTTATGCTACATCCAGTCATCTAGTTACAATGTCATCGGTAAACCTCACCATAAATCGCATAGTGTAAGTTAAGTTTAAATACTGTTGTTACTTGCTTAAAAAGTACCATTTTAATATATCTAAATACATTTATATTTATGTGTATTAATTTCTGTACTGTTAAGACATATTATATAATATGTGGCTTCTATTGTTTATTTTAAGCCGGTTTTATTCAGATTTAAAGTTTTAATATTTATATTTTATTTACTTTTTTTATTTATTAGTTCTGGATGGATTGAAATTTTATTTTTTGTTTTTCATTGTCTTAGCAAAATAAATTAGCATTTTGTTATTTAACATAATATTTCCAGGTACACTCCAAAATTTCCCATAAATTCCACACCATATGGAGGTGGATATGTACTTAATGTGGGTAAAAAATTGGCATCTGCCCCAAACAATGAACATAATATATATAAAAATCATTCAGCTTTCAATAAATTCACAAACTTAGAAACTATTAATTCTAATAAAATTATTAATAAAGAAGATATAAAAACTCGTGCCAATAAATCTACAGACGAAGATAAAGTCATTGAACGAGCTACACAAATTGTTATGTATGTTTCCAAAAATCAAACATTTTAAAAATTGGTGTTCGGATGGTTTTGGGAGTTTTTAAAAACACTTGAAATGGGAATCTTTTATTTTACATCTTTATGCTGTGCAATAAATAAACAATACTTTAAACACAATACAACATAATAAGTTAAATATATAACTACATATTTTTATAAAATTATAATTTTCTTTTTAACATTATAAATATTATTTTAATATAGTATGCCTCATTAAGCATGGGATATGATTAGTTTATATCACGGTTATCTGTGCCGTGTTATATAATCGTGATTTTTATGTTTGTATTAATTTAGCATGTGCATGGTTTGAAATCATATTTTGTAAATAATTAGAAGATAAGTTTTATTTGTCATATATATTTTTAAATTAATAAATTATACTCTTTATCATGAAACATATTTTTAATTTTATACTCAAAAAACAATATTAATTTCCTTGAAAATACTTCGCTTATAAATATATATTTTTAAACTAAACATAATTTATTATTTAATACTAATATAAATAAATCTGTTGGGTTTTTAAAAATAATGAGTATGAATTAGGATCTGAATTTGTATTTATTTCATATTTATTTATTTTATTAATATTTGGTTAAACTTAAAAATCTTTGTATACTTTGATCTTATGCTTTGTATTACTTTCAATTATTTACTAACAAATAATGTTATATTATTATTATATAATAATATAAAAATATTGTATGTTACAGGAAAAATAAATCTTTCAGACCTAAAGACCGTGGTAACAAAGGATTAAAAAATCTTCAAAGTGTAAAAACACTTGCAGGAAGAATACAAGTTCAAGGTTCAATTAGCAGTAAAGCGCGTAAACAACCTCTTACTGTAACTGCTCAGTTTCAAATGTCTTTAAATAGCCTTATGGATACATTAAATCAAGCAAATCCATTTTTTATTCGATGTATTAAAAGTAATAGTAATAAAGTGAGTCTTTTTAATCATTTTTAAAATTGTATTTATTTACATTACAATTTAATGTTGTTATTATTATATTTAGGTTGCAAATATGTTTGATCATGATACTGTTCAAAGACAATTGCGTTATACAGGAATGTTAGAAACTGTAAGAATTCGTCAAGCTGGATATAATGTTCGACTTAGTTATGAAGAATTTGTTCAACTTTATCGAATATTACTACCTAAAGGACTTAATAGGTAAATAAAAACAAAAAGTATTCATTTAGAAATGTTTTTAATTAAATTTTAATTTTATTTATAGTAACTCTCAAGATGTTCGAAATTTCTTACAAACATTAAATTTAGATCGAGATAATTATCAGATTGGTGAATCAAAGGTATTTTTACGGGAGTGTGAAAAATTAAAACTAGACTATAGACTTCACCAACAAATAATGGCAAGCATTGTAACTATACAACGTTGGTTTCGTACATTATTACAACGAAGACAATATCTTAGAATTACATGGGCTACAGAAACATTACAAGTATAATTAAATATATAGCAACTTATAATTTAGATATGATATGTTTGATTTCCTATTTTAGTCTTGGTGGAGAATGATATTAGCTCAAAGGCTAGTTAATAAAATGAGAATGGATGAATCGGCTGCTGTTTATATACAATCTGTATGGCGTAAACATAGAGTAGCAAGTTGGTATAAGAATTTACGAAGAAGTGTTATTACTTTACAAGCCCATTCTCGAGGTTATTTAGCTCGACAAAAATTTTCAAAAATAAAAAATACGGTATTTAATTTTAGTAAATTTAAGAATTTTTATAATATTAATATTAATATAATATATAATTATCAAACTCCATATTTGCAGAGGAAAAGTGTTTCAGCTCCTCAAATTAGCAATTCTAAAGATTCTAGTCAAGAAGAACTGCATGATTCTGAGTAATTAATTAAGTTTATGAAATATTTACTTAATAATCATTGCATTTTAATTAGCATAATTTACACTTTTTTTATTCATAGAAGTAGTGGAGGAGCAAAAGGTGACAGTGAATCAGAAGCTGACCCATTTGTACAATCCAAAATGATTAATAATATTAAGTATGAACATTATTTGTTCAATTTAAAATAAAGGTGCTTAAATTTTAAATTATTTTTACTTTATACAGAGAAGAACAATTTAAAGCTCCAAAAAGGAAAGTTTCATCTCGTCTGAGAATAGAATCCCATCCAACTGATGTTCATAAAGGTATAAATATTTAATTATTAATAGGTTTATTAATATAATGTAAGATCTTATTAAATCAAATCAAATAGATAGTAAAAATAAATGCTTGTCACAAAAAAAAATATATAAAAAAATACATTTTTAAATTCATATTTATTATTTTATAACAGAATTATTTTCTACTTTCTTATATTTTTTCACATTATTAATTTTAGTATTAAGTTAACTTTTCTCTGTGTTATATGATATGAATAGTCCCTCTATAGCAAAAAAAAAAAATAATCATAATGTGTTATTAGTAGTATTAATTTTAATATTAAAAGTATGTAAAATAAATATTTTTTCAATTTCATAGAACGTATTCACAAGACTGATGGTCCAACTCATGAAGGAACAGCATTTAGCGATAGTGAATTAGATGATACTCATATGAAACCACCAGTTGTTTGGAAACGAAGAGAACGAACCATTGATTCCAATAAACGCACATTACTGACCAGAACTCCTCATGTTACCTCCGAGCCAAATCCACCAGTCCGTTTATTTAATCGACTTCGTGTATCCAATACTGAACCAGCACCAGAGTAAGATAAAAAATATTTGAATACAGTAAAACATTAATTACCTAATATCTAATTAAATGACTAATAGATAACCCAAATATTAAGGATTTTTAAAATATATTTTTACATATTTATGACATCAACAATTAAATTTAGTCAATTCAACTATATTATTTACAATATTTAACAAATCGACTATGTTCTAAAGTTGTTTATATACTATGCTTAGCTGAAAATTAGCATAATTTAGTATATTTTTTAAAATATATATTAAATAATTGTTTGAAAATATGACCATTTAATAGAAGTTTTTATTTATTAGACATTATTATTATATATATGCTTGTAGTGAAAATCATAAAAATATGTTGGCAGTCAGTTTTTTAAGATTATATTAAATTAGTTGATGGAGATCGGTCTCTTTTATAGATTTGATAATTATAAAGATTGTTAAGACCTCTTTTATTGAAGGTACTAAGATTTTTGTAGGATTTCTTAAAGTGTTTGTATCTTAATTTGGACAGTATATTTTTGGTATTCAAAAAGTATGTCTTTGATAGAGATGAATGTACAGGAAGTTAGGTATTGAGGTGGATGTTTCTTTTCCACATGTTATGTGAGTATGCGCTATTTGAAGTCAGTTGGTTATAAGTTATTATAAACTTGTTATTTTTTTATTATTATAAATTATTATCTTGGAATAAAAAAAGTTGTTAGAGTATCAAGCTATTGGGATTTAACTTAATAGTATTTTGTTTAAAAAAAAAAAATTTATTTTGTATGAATACTGTAAATATTATATTTATTATATTTTCAGTAGCAATTCTATAATAAATGAAAAAGAATTAAAAAGAAGAAACAGTGATGGCTCAACTACACATTCAGGAAAATCAGATGAACCAAAATTAACATATTCACCGTCTTTTGAACTTCTTGAATGGAAAGGCACTACCATGTTTACAATAGCTGGCCATCGATTTAGGAAATTAGGACGATTTACTCCTCAAGATAAATGCACTTATTGTAATAAATTGATGGACGCCTTTTTAACTCAAGGACATAAGTGCTCAGGTAATTTAAATGTTATTATTATTTATACTTTTTTAATTTTTAATATTAAAATATTCCAATATTTAACTAAAAATGATGTGCTTTTAAATAATGGTTTATTTGTATTTGTTTAAATGTTTTACATATTTTTACATTTTACTATATTAGTATATTAGTAATTAGAAGGTAAACTATCAAATTGTGTACAGTGACGTCATTTGAACCATGCAGGGTATATATTTGTGTATTTAAAATCTAATATTGTAGTAATTTAGCCTACTTTATAAATTGATTAGCCTGAATAATTGTTAGTGACTTGCGCTTAAGTGGTCTGCTCTATATATATGCCATGCATATTAAAAAAAAATTGAAATTACAACATTGATTGTGTATGATAAATATAATAATTTTATGAAAATTTTGTTTTAAACTTAACATTCAAAGTGGTTAGATGATTTTTTTGTCGCATTTTCTTATACAATTATTGGTAAATAATTGATTGTATTATATTTTAGATTGTAAAAAGTTATTTCATACAAAATGTATCCAAAATGGTGGTGTACTACAAATGCCATGTATACAACAAAATGGAAGTAATCGACCAACCAACAGAAGAAAACCTAGGAAACCGGCACCTTCAGGCAACAAAGCTCATATTACACCGAACATAGCAAATAACCAAAATACTACAATAGGAAAATTCAGTTTAACTGGTACATCAGAATTCACAGACCGTACTGATAAGATTATATCTGATGTGCGTGAACTTAAAATGATGCAAGATTTTATAACTAAAAAGGTTAGTTAATATTTTTTATTAAAGATTATTATTAGTACAGTCGTCTTAATAATTAAAATTTTTTTTTTTTTGAAAATGTCTATATACTAATATACTCAATGCTGTACAATGTATTCTTTTTTATAAAAAATCAAATTAAATTTTAAAAAAAGTGGGCAAGTGGGTATCGCTCTGCTGTATAGTAGTAATGGAGAGTAGGTCACTATAATAGATGTGTTAAATTTGAATGCAACCACTGATATCATTGTACACGAAAACGATTCTGAACGAAGATGATTTGTCAGTCAATGATAATTAGCAGGAAATATCATATTATTACCTATAATTAAATTGTAATATACCTATCGTTATTTTACGCAATTTCGTAAAAAATTAAATTTTATACGCTCATAAAATGTTTTCTATATTGACGCTGGAATTTTTTTTTACAGTTACTTGAAGGAAAACTTATATAACCTTGTATTGGATTTTTGAACCTTAAGTATGAATCCCAAAAATTTTATGAATTTTGAACTTCAAAATTCATTGCAAATTTTCGCGATATTTCGTAAGCATTTGAACTTTAAATGCTTATAAACAAAAATTGTGACTAACGATTTTTGATTTTTTTTTTTTACTACGATAAGTAAAACTTATTATAAATCTTGTATTAAATTTTAAAAATTGTTTGGATATCCAAATTTTTTTTATCGGCATTTTAAGAAAAAAAACTTAAAAAAGTCGAACATTTCAATTGTCTATAAGTAGCTTAAAAACGGTCAAAATATTTTCGTAAATAGATAACCATAATATAAACATTTGGTGAAATTTTCAAGTATTTACAATGATTTTTTTTTGAGTTACAGCAAAATCAAAAAACCGATTTGAAAAGTGGTTATGCATAAAAATTCCCGTTTTCCCGTTATTTTTTTAGGGTTTTTCCCGATGCTTTTGAAAACTACTGGAAATTATAAATATACACAAGTAAAATTTATTTTTATCATAGTTACTTTAAATTCAATACTTGACTGTAATACAAATAATACTTAAGATATAAATATTCTTTTACTATAATTAATATCTGTATAATTTTAAATGTGGTTATTGTTTTGTATATAACCTACCTATCAATTTAAGGTTTAATTCATTGACTTCAAAACTAAAAGTAAAAAGTTGGCAAGTAGGTATCTTGTTCTGCTATAGAGTAAGTGTTGAATGTACCTCTTTATTGACTGGGTCACTATGGATATGTTAATTTTGAATTCAATCTATTATCATAATAAATACAATAACCAATTCTTAGCAAAGATAGTTTAATTTTTTTGACTAACTATGGTTACCAAACAATTATTTTAATAATAATTTATTAACAAACATTCACATTTATTTTCTTCAATAATTTAAAAAATATATTGAGAAATTTCTGCTTTTGAATTTACAATAATTTTTTACCAGTTACCTCCCTCAAAGTTGATGATCAGGGTATTTTTTTTTTCTTATGTCTTGAGAAACAAAAAGAACACGTTATTGTGAAGTCAAGTCAATACATTTATAGTTTGCTAAAATCTAATATTAGTATTATAGTGTTAACATATAAATAAATAAAGATTTTTTTGAAGTTTAAATTTAGTTTTATTGATCATAGTGATTAATATTTAAAAAATAATAATAATTAAAAAAGGAAAAATAATTATCAGTTTGATTGCAAGCAGATGCATTGTATTTAGTTGCTATAGTCTTCTGTGGTAACCATTATGATAATGCCTAACCCAGTGGTTTTCAAACTGGGTGCCGCGGCACACTGGTGTGCCGCGAGTATGCACTAAGTGTGCCGCGGTTTCTCCATAAATTATCGATTGCACTGAATTGTGATATAAGAAAATGCGGGTATGTGTCAACTATTCGTCCAAGAATTAAAAATATTTGTTAGCCCATCAATCACATATTTCTTATTAAATGTATATATAATTATAAACAATTTTGTTCATCTAAAAAAAAGGTCAGTGTGCCGTGAAAATTTTTTGAAGTTTACGGTGTGCCGTGTATAAAAAAAGTTTGAAAACCACTGGCCTAACCTATAGGGTTGACCATTGCTAACAATATTAATATATATTTCCAATAATTTCAATTACATAATTATCAGTTTACATAAAATTATACATCTTAAGATCTTTTTAAAACCGTATAAATGGATAAGTATCAATCAATCATTCAAAATGTTAAATAATAAATACTAAATACTAATAGACAAATATTTATTAATTTGATTATGATACATGTGTGTATATAATAAATTATTTTAAACAATTCTTTATTTTATTGTATATATATTAAAATAAAAATATTAATGATTAGTTGCATTTATGTGCATTTTCAAATCTTAATGAGAGTAACATAATATTTGGTACAAATTGCACAAACCTCAAAAAACAAAATACAAAATAATATATTTACCTATTATATTTAACATATAATTTATGTTGTATTAAAATTGTTAATTATGTGTACTAAACAAAATAAGTTGCTTACAGGTATATCAATTAAAAATTATGCATACTTAAGATAACATAAGTTATCATAATAATATTTATAACTACTCCTGCAATAAATAATATTGCCCTTGTAGGTTGGGGTAATATGAACACAGCATAAGCAATTGTATGCATTATTCTTACAAATGTATAAATTCTGAACAAATTGTTAGCTACCATTTCTGGAGGTTTGCTGGCTACTAAAAGTAATCCAGTAATTAAAAATATAGGTATATTTTCCAAGTCGTTTAAATGTGCCCTAAAATTAGAATTCAAAATTATTGTTTATATAATTAGTAATTGGTAAGACAATCTACTTTCATCATTTTACCTTCTTACTCTTTCGATATCAGGATCATCATATTTAACTTCCCCGCCTCCTTTGCTGATGGCAGTATCTTCTGGGCTTATGAAAATCTATTGAATACAATAATGATTACTCGAGTAAATAATTTTTTTTTCATTTTTTTAGATTAAATTTTGAATTTTATAATTGGTTAAGCAATGTTTTATTTAATAATTCAGTATATAATGGTTGTCAATAGACAATCCGTATTGTCTTTGATTTACAAACATACGACATACCAAATTTTTGTTTATAAGAATTGATTGTGTATTGTTAGTATGTCAATATAAAAGTATAATTATCTATTATCAAAGTTAAAAGTAAAAAAACTGTTATTTGTACTTAAACGTTGACTTTTTTCAATATTTTAATTTTTGAACTAAATAAAAATATTTTTAATCTGTAGTGTTTATATAGTGTATAAATAGTAAATACATGTATAATATACACTCATATCTCGCTTAAAGTTATCGTAAAAACTGACTCCTAAGCACAAATTATGTTTTTACCTTTAAGTTTGAATGTTTGATACTAGGACTATTCACTCTAATATAAAATTAATAAAACATAATAAATTCTAATAAATGAAAATTTGATGTGCCGTACGTTTGTAAGATAAATAAAGTACTTACATATTAAATATCATTTAATATGTGTTAAATTTGGATCCTACGAACAACTTTTTGCATTTATTTAGTTAAAGAAATATAATTGACTATTGCATAATTTTTAAATGTTAAAATATTAGTAAGCTGTAAGTCCAAGTTTATTAAAAATTGTTAGTGGGATCACTAGGATCTTAAAAGATAAAACAGAAAAACTAAACATCTCTCCTAAATCCTTGTCGCGTTGTTAATTTGTTATATACATATTTATTGATCAGTAAATTTGAATAAGAATAAGCCTTTATATTTTTTAATAGAATTATCAATTTTGACTTTTATTATAAGTAAAATTATAAATGAAAATTCTTTTTATTTTACAATATATAAATAATTATACAGATAGTTGGTAAAACTATATACAAATAGTATATAAAAATAATAAGTTTTAAGTTATAACTTATAACATTCATGAAATAATACGATAAATCATAATTTTATTATATGGATTTTTAAATAAAATATATGTTTAATTATGATTTAGCATGAAGATAACTACCCAAAGGTTAAAATATTAATTCTTCCTTTTTAATGTTTAAAATAATAAACTGGAATATAATTTTTATAATTCCAAATATGTCTTATTTTTGCACTTATTGAAAATATTAAATAATTGAATTAAAATAATAAATATAAACACATTTATAACTAAAATAACAACGTAAATAAATCTTACTTTTTTTCTAAAACGCTGAAGTACTGTTAGAAAAGACATCATAATCATTTTTAAAATAAGAATACTACTGTAAAATGCATAACATTCGAACACTGGGTTTGATATCATTAACAGTCCCATGGTAGAATTATCTAACATTTTTACAAAACTATATTGCCGCACTTTTGTTGATAAATTATATCACTTTGAAAATAGTATAACCAAGGTGAGCTTACGAACGAAGAATGAGGGTAATTTTGACTGTTGAATACCGTACTGCCACTTTTTTACAAACTAGAAACGATAACCCTCAACTCTTTGACCGATAATTATACTTCCCCTTCCATTATTCGACGACCTACATTGTTTTATTTGTAAATTTTTTACTTAATTTTAAAATGTTCACAATTTATTTATAAAGGATCACGAATATAATATAGATTTATAATATCGTAAAAAATGGATCTTTTTAAACTACATGGACAATGGATATGAACATTAACTTTATACGATATACGAATATATGCATTACTTATTATTACATAATAACAATTGGTTTATACTATTAAATACACATTCCAATTTCATATGGAATCTAAGAAAAAAAAGTTATCAACCCGTTCTAAAAATAATTATAAAACAATCAATTAGTTATATAGATTATAGATATACTTTAAAAAAGTATACATACTTAAATGTGTAAAAAAAATAAAACTTTTTTAAAACAAAGTCAAGAATTTTCTGTAAATTTTCTAACTGATACAGATACTATTAGACGATTAAATTATTCAGTTAAGAATCACCCTGTATAAAAAAAATCTATAATTATAGTTATTTTAAAATATCTAAAAGGGTTAGTTTGCGTGTATTTTTCTTTAGCTATTGATTTTTATCATTTATTCCTATCGGTTTTTGTTAATAATTAAATGTTTTATGTTCAAAGTTCAAATGTAGGACATCCACTCTCGTTAGGTATACGTATAATAGTTATTTTTTAAGCCATTATTTTATTCAAATTAACTAAATTTATTGATTGATTTTAAACGAAGACTATTTAATTTAAGTGTTTTGAGTATTGATTAAATTAGTTTTTAAAGTTTAGCATTGATAAAGTTTTCCTATATTACGTAATTTAATATAATTTTCGAGTTATATGTGTGGCCTACTTTCACTCAGTTACTTAGTACTTTTTAATATTTTAGTAGTATATTTTGGAACATCTTTTTATTATACTCAGGAACGTTCCATTTATATAGACTATTTACGGTTACCCTAAGTTTGCGTTTTTCTTGCATAATAATGCATGATATATTTTAGCTATTGAATGGAGTGAAGAATGTATTTATTTTACAATAACGTGTGTATTTTTTTAATGTTCACACCATATACTGTAGAAAAAATGCTTTAATCTTCAGCTTTAAGGGTTGTTTATGAAAAAAAAAAATCAGATCTAGTTGTTACATATGTATTGTGTATGGTTAAAACAAATAATTCATAGTACTTTTCAAAATAGTTAGATAAAAGTGTAAAACAAAAAAATAATTAAGAATAAACAAAATTTATACGCAAAAAAATGCGGTGAAATACGATTGCGTACAGTCTTTATCGACATACCTATGCAATCGTGGACATTTGAAATTTTTACGTTTAACCCAAAAGTATCAACTAGATGAATTTTCCTTTTCAAAGAGGAGCTGAAGTAAAAATCAAAGCATTATTTCTACTCCAAAACGTGATGACAGACAAAAAAAACATACATCATTGTAAAATCAATACATTCCTCGCTTCGTTCAGAATCTAAAATTCATTAGTACCTTAACTTCATAATATGTGATACAAACCTATGCGGGGTGTTTCCCTACACCACCTAATATTTAACTGCTGGCTGCTGCTATTACAAAAGTAATAAAATAAAATCTTTATGTAAAACTGTATTCTATATTTTAATTAGTATAATATTTTTGACTGCTGTCTGTGGGTGCAAAATGATACCTTTGCCCCCCCTAGATAAATTTTCGTGGGTGCAACTGCACTCTCGTGCACCTCCCAGATGCCGCCACTGCTTAACTTTTTCGCTTACATAGCTTGTTCTAATTGAGAAAATATCGCTAATTGGTCTAAATAGTAGATACATACCACTGTTTATATATATTAATATATTTATTACAAGGGTGGATAGACATAATCTGGCGAACCTGAGAAAATAAAATCTAGAGGTTCACATGATCATAATATCTAAGATCCAGATATTTTGTATTGGCCCATTTTTGTCAATATAAGTAGCGGCCCACCGGAAAAATCCCGGTGTTCCGATAGGCCTATGTCCGCCGCTATATAATATATAATCAATGATACATATCTTCCTCCTTTTATTCTTTTTTATTTTATTTATTTTTTAGCAGAAAATTTGTTTCAGTCTTCAACATTGAGCATGGTTTCTAATGCCAAATTATATTTAGTTTTACCTAATTTGGAAAGTAAAAATTCTTTGTATTTTTTAATCATCGACTATTTTCAAAATAATTGATTTAAAAACAGTTAAAACAGTTAAAAAATATCGAAAATAATCCGACGTTTATATTTAGTCATAAATACAAAGATAACAAATTATTTCGTAAAAAAATTTATAAATATTTGGTACTTAAGTTTTTTCTTTTATAAATTTTAATAAAATTTGATGTTTAAACATAAAATAACAATTTGAGTAACTACTTTGCTGCAATTCAAAAAATATGCGAGAAAACTTGAAACTTTGCATAGGTAGGTATATTAATTATTATTTTCAAACATAATGAGTAATGACGTTTTAAAATTATTTTGAATTATTTTAATCTAATATATATATTAATAATATTATATATGTATATATAAATATGATCTAAATTCTAAAGATGAACTTTTCTCGCCATTCTACGATACAACGACGATTATAGGTTATTTATTTTATTTTATTTTTTAAGGCATCAACTAAATGGTTATTAGCCGGCATGGTGGCATTATATTATTTACATTAGAATTGGGTTGAATTTTAATAACATTAATTTTATACTTTATGATATATATTATAATGTATTATGCAATATTTTTTTCAACAATTGTCAATGAATAATTAAGTCGACCTATACTGTTACTAAATAGAAATTTTAATATGTTTTTGAGTACCTACTATTAAAGTCTAAGTCTATCCATGTTTGAATTTACTGATTTTCTGATCTTGGTAGATATTTAAAAAATATAAACATAGGTACAAATTTATTTTACATTAATGTCTAAAATAAGTTGCAAACTTGAAACTTATATAAAGTTCAACTTTAGATTATTGAATTTTGTATCAATATACATTTTTGTTTTATTAAAATATTTGTAAGAAGGAATAAGGTCACTATTTAATAATAGTTATTATTTATTATTATTGGTAGGTCATAATAAAGGTACATAATTATAATATTATATTATTATAATATGATTTTAACTTTAAACTTAAACAAATTATTACATTTTAAAATTAATTAGAAAAAGGTTTGTATCTTATTATCAATCATTAATTGCTAATTAAAATTTTCAAATATCTCTAAAGAAAACAAATATTTAAAAAAGTTATGAAGAAATTAAGAAGTTTATATAAGTATGGTTATTAACTCATTTTTTGAATATGATAATTTAATCATTATTTCCAAATTAATTATCACAGTTTCTATATCATTAGCATACCCACCCAAATCTTATAAAATTATATATTTAAACTATACTATATTTAACTGCCTTTTTACATAATATTCTAATAAAATTACAAAGCTACAGCATTAAATTAATTGGTATATTATTATAATTTTTATATTTTAATCTTATTTCAGCTGTACAAAATCGAACGTGAAGAGGTTAAAAAACCGTCACAAGTTGATAGAATATTTAAACAGGCATTACGTGAATTTAAGGAAAATCTTATAGCAACTTATAGTGTTGCTAATAAACAAGGAAACGGTCAAGTGCTCAACATTAAATATAAAGATTTAATTGCAAACTTCTTACATGTAAGATGTTGTATTTTGATAATTTGTGTACATAATAAGCTTATGTTAAAAATATGTTTAGGTAATAGAAACAGTATGTGGAAATGAGAAAATCCAAGATGATTTTCCAGTAACTCTTTGTGTTAATGCATTTCGTGGTTTTATGAATGAATTTATGAGTCAAAATCGAGTTGATACAGAGAAGCCTAGTAAAACTAAACGTAAAAAAGAGAAGAAGCAGAAGTCTGAAGATCACATTAATCATGGTGGACATATATTACAAATGAGTATGATCAATATTCCTACAGCTTGTGAAGTTTGCACTTCATTCTTTTTGTGGCCAATTGAAAGAAGTTTGGTGTGTCGAAGTAAGTATAACTTTGCTTTTTTAAAAAACATTTAAGCAATTTATAGCTTTATCATTTTAATTTTTTTAGATTGTAAATTGACATGCCATAAAAAATGTTATACTCGTGCAAATCAAGAATGTTTAAAAGACATGAACTCCTCTACTGCTAACATGCAGTCAAAGGGGATTTGTGTTGTTAAAGGCAAAGTTTTTGGACGTCCTTTAGGTGAATTGGATTTAAGCATGGGTAAAGTTCCAGCTGTTGTTGAATGTCTTATAACTATTATTGAAATGTATGGAATGTATACAGAAGGAATTTACCGTAAACCTGGGGTAAGATTTTTAAACTAATTTTTAGTTGTATATTTTATTAAATTAAATAAATAGATAATTAAAAACAAATAATTTATTCATAATTTTATGTATCATATTATAGCTTACAACACGTGTAAATGAACTTAAAGAACTCATTGACAATAATGACGTAAGCAAAATTGAATTTGAAAAATATCAGGTATGTCTGTTTTCCTAGAATATAAAAAAAAATACTAATTCATCTTGTAGCCATTTTATTTATTTAAATAAAAATGTTTCTTATTGTATGTTAGATACTTACATAATTAAATAAATATTTATTGTTTATTTGGCATAAAATATGAACTAAAATCTTAATTTCTATATTATATTTAACTATGTTTAACAGGTTCATGTGCTCGCCAGTGTATTGAAGTCATTTTTACGTGACATGCCAGAACCATTATTAACATTTGATTGTTATGATGATTTTATTCGTGCTGCTAGTCTATCAGAAGATCGTGTCTCCACATTGTTTAACATATTGAAAAAACTACCAAAAGTCAACTATGATCTAATGGAAAGACTTGTTTTTCATCTTGCTAGGTACATATTTTTAACTATGATTTTTTTTCTTCAATTTATTTTGAGACAACTCTACTTTTTTTTAGGGTTGCATTGCACGAAAACGTGAACCGCATGAATGCTAGTTCATTAGCAATAGTATTTGCGCCATGTGTACTAAGAACAAATAAATTAGTTCCTGCACAAGAGTCACTTAGAGATATTGAACAACAAACACTTTGCATCAGTTCTATAATTAGTCACCAAATGGATAAAATAAAATCAACATTGGCTGATATTGATACATTAGATACTGCACATCATACTGCCACTCATCGGTTGTCTTCTTTACGTATTTCAAAAGTATGTACATTATTATTAATTAAAATTGTAGTTGTTAAATATTAAATGATCTAATATTTTAGGTGTATGGACCAACTGAAGGACCCAGTAAAATGGATGAAGAAGAAAAAATGCTGGTTGGACAAATTCAAGAAATCAAGAAAGAAAAAGACTTTTTGACCTCTAATTTGCCAAGTTTGCGACGTACAAATTCAGATGATGACCTTTTATCAACTGATGATGGAAGTTTAGATGATGTTGACACTAGTAAGTTATAAATTTTCCTAAACTTATTAATGTATAGTTTGATTATTATTTATCATACAATTAAAACCAATTATAGTTATTACTTATTATATTCATATTACTGGTATAATAATATGATAGAAACATTAATAATAATAAAAATAATCATAATTTTCCCAGAAAAAAACACCTTTTGACCATCTACATCATCATAAAAAAAAAATCTATTTATTAAATCATCTTTTATTTTTAATTATTTCTAGATACACTTGGTAGTAATCGCAAAGCTAAACTGAAAAATACTACAAAAAAATCCAAACGTTCGAACAATAATACATTGGATAGCGATGAGGATCCAATTATGGTTTGAACTTTTGAACATAGTAAATTAATTTAATTTCACAATGCATTTTGCTTTGTATTTTTTAAACTTAAATGGTTATGCGTGTATTTTATTATTTAAGACTTGATAAAAATACTTAAGTTATCCCAAAGGCTGTTACTTTTGTATAACTTGTTGTTTTGTATTATATTTTTGTGCATTGTATGTTGGTTAGTTGGTGCTATATCATTGTTATTTTATTTTTTTAATTACTATTATTAATTTTTTTAGTAGCCTTGTAAAAAAAAAAACGTTTGTTTTCACGTAAAGACTGTACTTCGATCAGAGTTGTGGTTATTTTGTACTTCTATTCTTTATTAATACTTCTTTAGAATTTCATTTATAATGTTGAATGACACAAATTAATTTTATATCAAACGAGTGAGTTTATTATTTTTAATTTCCAACTTCTTGTTAATTTTTATTATTTTAATTTTTTATATTTTTTATGTACATAATTACTTAGTAAATATGTTATTTTTTTAAACTATTCATTTTAGTTTATTGTAATAAACTAATTATTTTACCATGACTAAATAATTTATAAAAATAATTTTATGTATAGCATTTATGTTAAGATAATTTTTTTTATTTTTATTACATTTTATACTCGTCTATACCATATAATATGTTGAATGACCCTTTATCATCTTATTATTATTATTATAGATTTCAGATGTGTCAAATTAAATTGATAATGAAAGAAACTCCTACTATTAGCCGGAAACAAACATAATATCTATTTTTAATTAATTAAGTTCCCAAATTTGTGTCAAACTTTTCCATTTATTCATAAGTTTATATTTTATTTTTCGTGAACAACGAATAAGTGCTGTGATCTAAAAACAAAATTAATTATTCTTATATAATGATTTACTATCTGTTTTTTTTTTTATGTATAAAAGTAATTGTACAAAAATAAATGTTATGCCATATTAAAAAACTTAATATAAATCGTTAAACTAAGTTGGGTATATTTTCAATTTTTGTGAATTATATGAATATTTAACATTGTAACATTGTGTTTCAAACTCAAATTAATTTTACAAAAATCATTCTCAATCATTTATTATGTTATAAGTATTGTGTTAAAAAATTTATTTTTGTAGTAATAATTGTTAATTAAGTAACTTTTGTTGAGATAGTAGTTGTTAAAATATTACTGAATAACAAAGTATAAAGTTACATTTAGAAAAATGGTTATAATTTAATATAATTTCATAAATTGAAAATATAAGACCCATGTTTTTGTTTACTAATGATGTAAACTAATTTTTATCATACATTATTTATTAAATATTAGTTTTTCAACAATGTTTTAGAAGAAAATAGGTTTTTTTTAATTATCTTATGAAATGCATTTATATATTTTTTTAATTAGATATTATTATTACTTCATTATTATTTATATGAGTACAAGAAAAATAAAACTTCAAAATTATTTTGAATTAAATTGTATTACGAATTCTAAAACGTAAATTGTAACGAGATGTTTAATTATTCCAATAATATGTAATTCATACTAGACATTTTATTTTTCATTAAATTGAAGTATTTTCTTTTGTCAACATAAATAAGTTGTGTTAACCATAATTGTTATTTTGATGTTGTACATTTTTTATCCTAATTAATACTATTGAAAGTATGCCTTAGGAATATACAATTTGTGGTAGTTAAACTGTATGGATCCAGATCTAGAACATTATACTCATCCATTTTTTTTTAGTCTTAATGAAAATCATAGAATTAACTTAAAATATTTTGAATTTTTATGTAAGACATGATAAAATACTTAATTGTTCATTTTAAAATGCTGTGTTTCACTAATGTAATATCATCTTATCTGTGATTTATCATCCATTCTATGTATAGTATTAATTGTACAGATACATTTTATGTTTTCATAAATGTTAACATTTTAAATCTAATTTAAACCTTATTAGTTTTTTAAATATCCTCAATGTATATAAGAAAGTGAACATGTTTTGTTATTATATATGAAGTTAAACATTTATTATTATTTATGTAGAGGAAAAAAATTGAATTGTCTGTATATACAAAATTATACGCTCAAAACTATTTTTATTTATAACCATTCATTTTTTTTTTTTTTTTTGATAAAACAAAATAGTCATTTAGAGTATGAAATAAAAAACATTTGTTTGCACTTTTTTGGTATTTTATAAAATTGTTTATTAACTATTAAGACAATTTAGGCCACTGGCATCGTTCATTAAATGATACGACATTCAAAACATTGGGCCTCAAAAAATATACTAAAAGAGTAGCAGTAAATCCATGTATTTGTGCATCACCTCCAAACTCAACATTACCAGCGCATAGTACTTGATACATAGATACTTGTTCTGGCAGTGGCATGTTAAGACTTACAATATCAATACTGAATAGTTGGTGAGTTGTTGTAGCCATTGTTAACATAGCTTGTTGAATGGCTGAATGGCCAGACATACGGTTGCCAAGCACAATGAATGTACCATCTTCTGGAAAAAATGTGTGGAGGATATGACGATTTATGTCGTAGCTTACGAAAAAATCTTGAACAAATTTCAATACAATAGATTCTTCATTTTCTAATTTGTCATTCATACTATAATAGATAAAACAAAAAAGTAAAATACAATATAATGTTAGTAAAACTAAAATATTTTTAAATCACATATTTGTAATTGCTCTTGATTAAATTTAATTAAAAATTGTTGGATATTTATATGACAAATGATTACAAATTTATAACTAAAGTGTACGAATCAATTAGGTAACAGTTGAAATGAAAAATAATAATATAATATAAACTGGATAAATTGAACATTTAATATGTATAGATAATAACCTTAATTAGTAAATTAAAATAGATTTCGAAATAATACAATTCTATTGAGTGTATTGACAGCAGTTTTAAATGTATATCAAAGCACAGTTAAAAATACACCGTATTTCACTAATAACAACGTACAAACAGCACTAAAAGGCCAAAACTACAAAATGACACTTTAGAATCATTATAATTTATGAACAATTCTCAAAATACAAATGACAGACCTAGGTCCTAGATTTACCATTCTTAACTTTTAGGGCTGTTTAAACACGATCAAGTGATAACAAAATCGAAACACAGTCAAGTAGACAACAAGTGATCTGATAACTGATCAGTCAGTAGTCACGATTTCAGTTTTTCCTAGAATTCTAACTCTAAAAAATATTTTTAACTATAAATTAGGGTAATTAAGTTATTGATATAAGTAAATTTTTTTCAATGATGAATTGAGATCTTACCTAGTAGCTAGTTAGTAAGAAGTTGTAAATGTTGAATAAACTCAATGTATACAGCAAAAATTTTACTAAATTATGCAAAGATAAATCCAAATTTTGGTCGGACTTTGGCTTTTAAGCACGGACTAAACAGTGAATTTTACTAGTTTTAGTCCGTGCTTTTGAATTTTAGAAAAAAACGAGAATAAATGCTTAGTCCTTATCATTGTTGTTCAATAGCATTACTCCACAGTGTGGCCACCACAATTACATATAATATATAATAATCACAGATATATAAAATAAACAAAATATAATAAATAAATAAATAATTTTATATATCTGTGATAATAATGATGATTCAAAAGCGTAATAATTCCTTTTTATCCTTATTTTTTTTCTCTACTGATTATTAAAGAAAATTACTGGAAAATGTTTACCTCTCAAAATACCAACTAAATCAAATTTGCTACCAGCAATCACCATTAAAGTTAAGCATAATTTTTACTTTTCCAAAAGGCGATGACAAAAAAAAAACACACATCATTGTAAAATCAATAATTAAACACATTTATCAGTTTGATCAGAATTTAAGAATATTGAAAAAATAAGCATTGCATCCAATGCAGCTTACAGGGTACTTAACTGTGTTGTTTATAAAATACTAATAAATTAATATATTAATTACTACAATTATTATTAAATTGTAAACATAGTTCTCATATATTTAAAATCGGATTATCAATAGTATCATTATTAGTTATTACATAAGTTTAATAATTTAGGAACTACCTACTATAGTTTGATTTCCCAATTAAATATAATATAATTTTTAAAGAATAATCTGCAATCTGCTTATCAATCTAATTTTAAAAAATAATGGTTTTCATAATTTCAATTTTTGATGGACATTTATATTTTCTTGTATGGCATAACAAATCTGAGTATCTATTTAGGTAATTAGAAATGTGATTTGAAATTAAACGTGTTTAACTTATCAACGTTGCCTGTATAATGTACATTGTACAATATTGTTAATATAGGTAATTAAATTAAATATTAAAATAGATTGACCCACAAATGTTTGTCAATTTTTTATTCGAGCATCGCACATTTGACATTATTATATTATATTATTATAGACTCTCAATATTTGTTTATCTCCTACACTTTAAAACTGATTTTTATTTTTTTAAATTTTACCATGATAATAAAATATTTATTCTTTCTTCAATCTTTATTACTTTTAGATACAAGCCTTTTGAATTGTGTTATAATACCTAATAGTTATATTATTTATATTACATGAATATATATATATATACAAATATTTATTTTTCTTAGTAAAAATATATTAATCTGTTTTAACGTAAAGATATTAATTCGTAATGACAGTAACTTAACTTTGAGTCAAATTTTTGGGGGTATATGAGGACAAAATAAAATAAATATATTTTACCCCTACTTGGATCTAAAAATATACCTAGATAGTGTGGTGTGTGGATGAAGGTAACACGGACACCTAAAGTGTTGTAGAGTTGTAAATTTAGTAAAAATTTAATATCAAATTAGTACTCTATATCCATATATTATAATGAGCATAACTTTTTAAAATCAATTTGTTTAAAAAAAATATATTTTTAACATTCTTGATAGCCGGATAAGTAATTATATGAGTTAGAACTATCGACAGAATGAGAAGCAAACCTGCAATATATCTTTACCCCTGTTATAAAAAGTAAGGAGTGCACTATACTCATCTTGCTTGCCCCACAGGTTATAGGTTATAGTTACACCTATACTACTGTTTGATTCAATGCTTGCAACTATTAATAAAATAGTATCACTTAGTATAAAAATTAGTATAAAGTTATATATTGTATTGCAGAATATTGCATATCATAATATGTATTAAAAATATTATATAAGAATAATTTAATCTTTATAATCTCGTATTTTCGTGTTCCTATACCTACTCTTTATAATACTAGTAAGTAGTAAATAGTATTCATATTCATTACTTAATGCTTTATTTACAATACAATTTTAAAGGGAAAGCTTGAGTTGAGTCCCGGGATATTTGATCACTATTAGGTTAACTAGGTTAAGCATGAGTTGGGTTCGCTGTGTTATTAGATAATATTCAAATCGGGTCAACGGTAATATTTTATCTTAATATATCTTGATAACATTGTAACAGAACAGTTGTCACCTTTTTATAAGCTAATTTTATATGTCAAAATAAAGATAACAAAAAAAAAAAAAATTGCCAAATGAATAATATTTCTAATATTTTACATTAGACCAGCGGTTCCCAAACTGTGCACCACGGTGCTCTAGGGGTACTGTGGTCTACGTAAAATTGGTTATTAATGAGTATTATTTTTGTTCTGCCTTTCGTGTTATTCACAGCAGGGCACCGTGTCTAAATTGGGTCCAAAAAAAGGGCCCGCAGAAAAAAAAGTTTGGGAACCACTGCATTAGACCGTCATCGTCACCTATACATAACAAAAAATACAATTTTTGGCAGGCTTTCAAACCAAACACCATCTGATGTCTATTAGGTACCTAATGCTATAATTGGCCAAACCCAACTTTTATAATTGATAAAATACTCTATTGGTACCTAATTCATGCTATTTTTGAAATTTAGGATCCAACTCGAAGTTATCGGTTATTCATTTTAAATTTAAATAATTTTATCACAATCCTCAAAAATCCTTGTACTCATCTATTATGAATTTCCAATTTATATGTAACTTTGTCCTATTTTAATTAGAAAACTTTTATATAAAATAAATTATTTTTTGACGCACACGTAAAATTAGAAAAATGACTAACACTTGTAGAAAAATAAAATTAGTTACAAAAGGTACTTATTTTACTCCTAATATCTAAAATGCATGGTAAAAAACTTGATTAAAATTCTAACCAAGTTTCGCATCTATAATACGTACCTATCTACATCAGTACATCTAATTATATTTACATTTTTTATATGCTATTCAACAATTGTAACTACATCTCAATTAATGTTATTAAACGTGATCACTTTTTTCATGAATGTTCTTATAAATAAATTGTTGTGGTCTGTGAACAGCTGGTAATTGGTATACATAATACACAATAGTCAATAGTCATTATAGACTACAGTAATAGGTACAATTACACTACTTGCCATCATAACACATAATATATAAAAGACATAATAAAATAACCTTCTTATAGTATTTTTTTTTTATACTTTTAGTAAAGAAAAAAAACATCAATAAATATATAGGTCGTACGTCAAAAAGACCGTAAATTATGTACCTGTCGCTCCAGTTGCCAGATGAGAATCCAAATCTCGGTAAACATATGCGCCGGTTGGTGATAGTTGTATACAACCAACAACAATATTATGTGCAGTTTCGTAACCATTTATGGTATCAAACCCGGCAATACGATGACTCATGATTACAGTAGCCTTCAAGGTGTTACTTAGCTTATTATTATTATCAATACCGCAAAACTGTTTTATTAGGTTTTAGGTATAACTTTTATTGAATGGAAGTTTTTAGAAAAATTATAATCAGTTACTTTTGTTCTTTAGTAAGTATTTTACGATTAGGCATTCCTAATTTCTAGGAGTTACATATATATATTTAAATCGATTGTAAAGCAATTTATTACAGAATATAATAATTTATACAATAACAATAAGTCAAAAATAAAATAAAATATACAAAACAAGTATAATTATACGTAAATATGCCTTTTGTTCTAGTTCTATTTTGTATTATAAATAAATAAGTATAATAACGAATAGTACTATAAAAAATAAATAAAAGTATTTATTTATTCTATATAAACTAATATGTGTTTATGAACAAAGAGCAATATAAGTGTTTTTCATCTTAAATACCTATGTTTTCAACAAAATTTTTAATAAACTAGTATAAAATAATATAATTAAATTAAATTCTACATGGTTAAGAATGACATTTTTAGAATTTTTTAAAACATTTCAAAAATATGCAAGTATTGATTGAATAATATTGGTAGGTATAGTTAAATAGTTTAACCAACACTTAATCAACTAGATATTTAAAGTTTAAATTTTAAATTTTAAACAATACCTATAATATTAGTATTGTTTATTCAATGATATAACTGATATAAGTAACAAAATCTATTGGAAATAAATTTGAGAAAAACCTGTTTAAAAAAAATCAATTTGAATTATCGTGTTGTAAATCAGAAAATAATATTCTTTAAAATCAAAAATTTGTATAGGTAAGTAATCCAGGTAGGTAGTAGGTGTGTTACATATTATTATAATTATTATCACTTAAACTACCTATTTAATACTTACTTGTTACTATTTATTTCATTTTTGGTTTTTGGTAGTCCGTAGTCCATACACTGTACTTACACATCATATTATATAGTATACATTACTAGTATTTATAATCAATATACTGTAATAATATTGTCTAGCTGTTCGTAAATTCTGATGAAAAATGACTGCGACATGCATGATATCCATCTAAGTTACTATATAAGCCTACATATCAAGTATTGTTCAAGAGATATAAATATATAGTCGTTAAAACTGCTACAGTGGTACAATATTGTACAACTACAAAAAATTCTAGTTAGTTTTTTTTATTATTTTTGTTTATAAATTAAATTTCTCAAAATAATTTTATGCGTAATTTTCATTAGTTTTTAATAAACAAATTTAATTTTTTTAGAAATGAACGTATCTATTTACTTTGATATTCATTTATTTATGTTCATTTTGTGCTGCTCTAACTTGTCATACGAACTTTACATACACATATACAATTATAATAATTGATTATTTATAATATTATATGTATATACTAAATATACTTGTATACAATATTCTGTACCTCTTATTCTGTAATACTCTAATGAATAAATAATTCTTTAAATGATATATATTATATACAAATTATACAATATACCTACAATTATCATATAAGACGCATTAAAATTATGTCCTACTTTTAAATTATATATATTATGATTTATAATACTAATACATATTAGTTGTATTAGGCTAAATGAGATAATGTAATACAATACAGAAAATTATATCCAATTATAACACTTAATTATTTTATTATTTATAACCAATTGACAATTGTGACCCAACATACAAACCAAAAAAAATTTGATTTTCGTCAAAAAAAAATTCATACGAGAGCCACCCTCTATCAACTTATATGGGTTGAAAAACGAAGCTACAAACCCTCACCGAGTCTCAATGAATCTTATTTTTAAGAGTCTATAACTTTTATATTGAAAACTGTCATTATTTTTTTAAGTCTATAAAGGTTAAAGAAAGCAATATTAATTTTTATATAATAATAATATAATATATGATACAACCTGTTTATTATTGACCGATGATCTTATAATTATTATATAAAAAAGTTATAATTATTAAACATAAAAAATAATTAATTTTTTACCAAATTTTGAAATTGAGTGGTTTGTTAAAATATGTCTCGAAAATATCCAAAGCTGTAATTTAAATTGATTAAGTTACCTATATAGATGTTATTTATTATGTAAATATAATCTTTAATAGGTAAGTAAAATGCTATTACATAATACATAATTTGAATTACAATATCACAATTCAAATATGATAGGATTATTTGTTATATCAATAATTTAATTCCCATTGTCTGTAACACGTAGTTCTTAACAATAAAATATCATGGATTAAATTAATTTGTGATATATAGGTAATGACAAAAACAACATTATGAATTGCAACATAATTCATTTTATTAATTTCATTGTTAAATTTTTAACTAATATTATATTGTATTTAAATTTTACTGCAGTTAAGTAAACGATTATAACAAGATAGTATACTTATATAAATTAAATGTTAACAATTTATGTTTATTGACTTTTTCATATGATTTTTTACGAAACCGTTCCGATCAGAAAATGTGTGTAAAGGTGCTAACTATAAAGATGTTTTAAATACTATAAAAATAGATACCAATAGTTGTATACTTATAATTCAAAATATATTTATATTATAATAATACCGGCCAACTGTCTATTAAACGAATTTAATGTAACACGCATGTCGTTTTTGTTGTAATACATACATTTTATGACTATATATGGAATGATTTATTAATAACGTATTACTACTTGTCTACTTATATACTCACACTAGTCACACTGCTGTATACAATTGTAGTTTGCGCTTTGCAGGATATAAAATATTTTGAAATTTTATATTTTTATCGATATCACTCTAAATACTATAGTACTACACAAGTCCAAAATTTAGAATATTTCTTCAATATAATAAAATTCATGAAATTATTTACAGGTACCATAATATACTAAGTATCAGCTGGGAGAAAATATATATAGTATAACCAAGGACGTAGAATCCTTAAACTGTTTGTTAAAAAAATAAGAAGTTTTTTTTATTACATTTTAACTAAATATCAAAACTTAAATTCAGTACTGACTAAAATAACAAATAAATACATATTTAGACCTCCTAAATATGGAATATAGTAACATTATAATTTATAAGTTGTAACATACGTAGGTACTTAATAAACAATTCCGACTGATTTAGTTTCCGTTTAATAGTGTATCAGGAATAAACTCATTTGACCTCAAGTCCTCAAATAACCGTTTTATTTTGGATTCAATAATTTCATATTATTAAAATCCATAAAACTAAACCACGTAAATGTGGTTTTGAAACGATTCTTAACATTACATGAAATAATAATAATATATACGGGAGTGGAAAAATCTAAACCGTATACGTATACGAATCTGCTTAGCTCTTTGTTTTTCTTCAACCACAAATTCTTGTCTACATACGTGACTTAAAATAATATTATATATTCATTTACTTCCAATATATTTTTTTTTATTTAATACTTATTAAGTGAATAAATAACAAAATCTAACAACAATAATAGAATATAGTTGGTATATTAATACTATTAAAATTAAATAAAAAATTATGTCATTTATTTTAATCAACGTGAATATTCATTAATAACTATTTATGTATGACATGAGCAATGCAATTTTCTATTTAAGTATGTCATACATACCCATATGGATATGGTATTATGTCATCCAGGTCTGGAGTAATAAATAATTTGTGTCTCCGAGTGAGATTTTAGGACATCCCAAAAATAGACAGAAGCCTGTCCCTCTCCCTACTACTGTTTGTTGAGGCCAAAAGAAAGCTGATCGTCTTCATTATTTCCCCCACTTTGTCACAAAACAGTACCGGGGGTCTACTACTACATGTCTGGTTGCTAGTCGACGCAAGTTCAGTGCTAACGCGTGTGCTTACGGGTGTTAAGTTAATATCGTTTTTGTGTAATTATTATTATATTTTGTAACTAGGTAAGGATATTTTTATTATATACATTTTAGAGTTTTTTTTTCATCAACTGAAAAATAATTTAATTTTTTTCCATACTTTAATCAAAAATCTATTGTTGATAATAACTTAATACATATTATTTTGTATTAATATCTATAATTCATACAATTTATAGGGTCAAAATTGTAAAAGTATTTTTAGAATCTATAAAAAAAAATACTTCTAGTTTCTACTTTTACTCTCTGTATAATTTATTTATGTAAAATACCTATAAAAACATTTTAAAGTATTATCCAGCTTTAATTAATCATTATTTGAAATTTCAGTCGCCTAAAAAAAACATCCAAAATGGACGCCATCAAGAAGAAAATGCAGGCGATGAAGCTGGAGAAGGACAATGCCATGGACAGGGCCTTATTATGCGAACAACAAGCTCGAGATGCTAATTTAAGAGCTGAAAAGGCAGAAGAAGAGGCAAGAGCCTTACAAAAAAAGATTCAAACAATTGAAAATGAGCTCGACCAAACTCAGGAACAGCTTATGCAAGTTAGCGCCAAACTTGAAGAGAAGGACAAGGCTTTGCAAAATGTGAGTATATTTTAATTATTATTTTATTATTGTATCATTAAAATCAACTTATATCTTCTATGCATGATGCATTTTAGGACTAAATTTAATTTCTAGGAAATATTTTATCATTATTTAATTATGTACTTGATCAAGGAACATTTATTTCTTAACATAAAACTATTGAATCAGCTTAAGATATAATTCTCTTACCACGTTTTTTTAATACTATACCAAATAACTGAAGGGTTATTTCTTCACTTCGTATTTCTTATAATTTGAAAATTTCTTTTTATAGTTTCTACAAGTTATTACCTCTTATAATTTAAAAAAAAATCACCAATAAAAAATTAACCTATTTTATAATATTTCATTTTGAATAAAATTCCAGTTCTTACTACACGGTTTGTAAAAATTGCTTAAAATATGCTGACCTCAACACAAAGACATTGGTTCATTTAGTTAATAATAATAATAATATTATGACTTAAATGCGTACGAATTGTATACTTATTGTTTTAACATTATGTCACTACAATACCACAATGGATTTATTTATTACTTAACTTTAAACAGATTTATTCATTAAGTGGACAGTGTATCGAATTAATAAAATACATAGGTACTATAGGATTTTTACAATAATATTCCATATAGTTAAAATAAGAAAAATATTATGTATACCTGCGTAAAGTATATTTTATAATCCGTGTACAAAATACATACAGCGACAAAGAGCGACTAAACAACATTCTGGTTCTGGGTTCTATTGTCACATACCAACAAAATTTGTAAATCGTTGGTAGGTATGCGTTTTATCGAATACCGTCATCAATGATGCAGACAACCATTAAAATATTTTTCCAGTTTTACATTAAATATATAGGTATATTATATATATATATATATATATATACAACAAACATAAAAAATAAATATCTTAATAACCTAATAACCCATAGTTTATTTATTATAAACACATAATATTATTTGACATTTGTAAATATTCAAGTACCTATATGTATAACATTTTTAGTACTTATATAATTTATTAAATCTATACTTTCAGACATAAAATTAAAAAACTGTGTTTATTAATCAATTATAACCACGTAGTACATTACTATCTCAGAATTGAAATTTAATATTGACAGTACGCCAGTACACTTAGACTTCAAATTTTTGTCACGTTTTTCATCAGGTTCTATGATATGTAATTCTCTTTCAATTCGCACTAGGTACTTTTATTTTTAATAATTAATTTGTTATTAGTTAGCAGAAATATTACGCAATATTAGGTTGGTATATATATATATAATATATCAAATAGTCACGTTCATTGTACAATATTATGCGTCATAAATATTTCCGGCCAGATAAATTCTTATAAGCCATACGTGTGAGCACTTTCGAACATAAAATTTGATAGCAGCAAAAATAATTCCTATTTATGGTTTATAGTTGTGCCTGCGCTTTGCCGTAATCTATATTCTTTCTTCAGGGATTATTATAATAATACATTTGGATAACTGCCCAAAGTATAATTTTTTTTAATATTTACTCTGCCACTGGACAAAATATATATTTCATTAAGAGGTAAATTATAATATTATTCAACTAACGATTTAGTTGTAATAATAGATTTCTCGCCTAAATAATATTGATAACACTAAAAATTATTTTTATAAAAAATATTATAAAAAAGAACATTTATTGATCTTAAAAACTGTTAGCGCAGTGTGCAAAGACCAGTCAGACTTAGACTATTCTAAAATTAGAGGCCCTCCGCGTGGTTCAAGAATAGAACTGGTATTTATGTTACACTGTGCCAAATACGGACCGACGCACGATTCGCATAAATAACAGATGTCTCCGGGCTCACTTTAATGTAACCCAATACTCCATAAAGTAACGATATTATTGTTGGTATTAAAAAGAGCTATTATTTATAAAACAACATATGTAAAAACTATGTTTATTGTTCAATTATTGATACTAAAAAATATTATAAAAAATGTATTACACATTTATTATAATTTAAAAGGTGATACATATAATTAAATATTAATAGTAGATACTTTTCTTAACATTTTAAAGAAATTACAAAACCCTATTTTTTTATATTTTTTATTTTATCAATTTAGTTGAAAAAAGTAACTCAATTAATTCTTAAGCCATTTTTTGAATTAAAACTGATTATAAAATAATATCCAAAATTCATTATTTTATAAAAAAAATTGTTATTTATTTTTGAGTAATGACTTTAACGCAGTGGTAAAAACTATTTGTGATCCTTTGTATTTTAATAAAAACTCTTGATTAGGTAAGGTATTAAAACTAATAGAAAAACATTACTATATCACTATATAAGCGTGAAAAATATATAATTAGAAAAAAATATTAAATTTATCGTTCTCAGAAAAATATTGAGTAAACCAGGACAACATAAAATATTTTTTCAAATTGTCATCTCACTTTTATTTTTAAAACAATAATGCTTCACATTCTACACCCTGCAGAGTAAAGTGTAACAATTAACGTGAGTTATATTTAGAAATTGATTTGTGGTTAATAATTACACTTTTTAAAATTTATTATCCAAGTGTTAATATCAGTATTCACTATTTACCTATGCGCCTATCAAAAATGTAAAATTTATAGCATTTTGAAAAAAATAGTTAGACGAGACATTTATATGTTATATCATTTCGAAATTTAATTAGAAAGCATTTTCTCATTCTTCATATAAATTAATAATTTAATAATAATAATTTTAAGTTTGCTAGATAATTATACATTTGTTTTTATCTATTCTATGCATAGCACCTACATTGTAAAATTAAAGGGACTCAAATAAATTATGGTATCCTTATAACACATATATATACATATTACGTCATTATCTAAACATGTGAATAATAATAATTTCTTCTCAAACTTTGCTTATTATTAGTTTTTAAGTATACAATACATTTTATACAAATATACAATAAATATTACTTATTACATTACTGTCCTATTTTTATTGAAATTTCCTATAGCAACTCGAATAATTTTAAAATAAAAGTAGAAAATGTTGGCTAATAACCTTAGCAGTTGAAGCCTGTAACCTTTTTAAATAATAATAAAAAAAAAAATAGAAAATATATATTTTTAAATTGTGTTAGATAATAGCATATTTCAAACTAAAATAATAAATTTTAAGTTATTTTAAAGTGAATCAAAATTTTAAATGCCATTTAGAAAAATTGATGTATATTTTCTGTTTTGTATGGTGTATTGTGTTCAAATTGATATCAGTCTAGAACTCTAGACTACTTTGTCTACTTAATTTTGTTTAGTCAATATTTATACACTACACTGAAGTTATATATAATATAATATGTGTATAAGTATATTATATAGGCTATATGTTGCCAAATATTAAAATATGTATATTACAGATCTTAAATTTAAAAAAAATCTATTTTTATCCTATTTGTAATATGAAATGTCTTATGGTAAAATACTAGTGGAATCCTGTAAATAGAAAATTATGTATTAACTACTATAGTCTATACTCTATAGAGAAAAATATAATTTTATCTATAGGGTTAGGAAATAGGAATTTAAAATGACTGAACTTTCAACTATATAAGCTTACATTAAAATTAAACTATATTTATAAATTAAGAAACAATAATTTTATTGGGTTAATTTTAATAATGCTAATAAACAAAAACAAGTTTCAATACAAGTTAAAAATATATTAACCCTTTTTTCATAAGTAGCACACGTCACAAATTATATTGTACTCATTATTTCAGTGTCGACATAACTATTAACTAGCTTTTCCAAATAAGGATCGATTCTCATAAGTTTATCTGTTTATGTAATGAATTAATGAATTATAGTACCCATATTATATATTTATATATCATGTCATAATAGCTTGCATTAGATCCTACATTCCTACGTGATATTGAAACTTAAAATTCGTATAATTTTCTTTTAATAAGTATATAATAATTAATAACAAATTGATTGAATTCATATAATTTAGTATATTTCAATGTGATCTTATTGTATACTACAGAGATACGTTGATAAGGTATATATATATTTTTTTACATTTTGTCACCAAGAGAAAACAACCCCAAAAAATAAGTATAAAAATAAATATACGAGTAAATTATTTTGATGAGTAGGCGCCTGAATAATAACAAAGACGCAATACATTTTACTAACTTAACCGATAAGTTGTATTATAATAATAATCATTATTTATTGGTCTTACGTTATTAACCATAATAAATTAATAAACAATAATAACTTATAAATTATAATATATTCATAAATTGAATAAACAAAAATTGAATACAGATAAAATATATTACTGAAATAGTGAAATATAATGAATGTAATTTTACTGTTTACACGATACATTTTATATGTAGATTGTAGGTATTATATATAGTGGATGTACTGAACTCGTTCGCCGTTTTGACAATGAACACACATAATTATTAATTAGCACTATACGTCTCATTGGTTGGCTTTTCATCATATTTAATTATAACGTTAAATATATGATATACAATTTTTCTTTTTAATGTCATACATCTATTGCCTTTACGATTATATCTTTCATATGACTGAACAGTGAACAGTAACAACTAATAAATAATGAATATAATAATCTCATGTATTTTTATCTTTGAGGACAGCAAAAACATCTATCTATATTTTGACGATTATTAACTAATGAATTGTTGTATAATCATAGTGTATTCATTAATGATTAATAGTATGTAAAGCTGGACACTAATTACTTAGGAAGTAAAACATTAAATTTAAAGTCTCTTTTGTCGGTAACTTATAATTTAACTAGTTACCTTATTTATATTTTGTTATAGTACGGTACTATAGTAGTATTTGTAAGAAAGGTTAGGTTAGTACCTAACCTACAAAGCTCCATCATTGAATGGTTCCTTTTCTCGAATCTTTAACCTTTTTAAGTTTAACTAATTTGTTTAATTTATTTTATAGAAACATAGTTTGTTTTAATTGTAAAATAAAAATATTTACAGATTATATAAATTCTAAATTCCTAATAAAATAGGTAGGTAATAGGAATATTACCTAACTGTCTTAACCGAGTATTTTAATCGGTTGTATTTTTCATTCTATTATTGAGAAACTTAACTAGTTATTTTAAAAATCTAAAACGTTATATTTAAATTTATTTCTAATTAAATATTTTAAGAATAGATATAAAAGTTTAAGTAATAGTTTTTTTTTAACAATTTCAGAAAAAAACACTGTTATTAAAGTTTAATACATAATTATTAGAAACATAGATAAATAATAAAGTAATGATATGATGATATGAAAATATTTATAATATAAGTAGGTATAATTTTTTATAGGTGTCTATTGTGTATAACATATTTCGGTCTTTAGTAGGTATATTAATCCACCAACTTATAATTTAACTAAGTTATTATACTTTAGAAACTATTTAATTATCTTAAATACAAAAATAGTTTTAAACATTGCTACAAATAAAGTATAAGTTGTAATGTGTACATATATTATATCTGTAGTCGATAACACTTAAGTACTTAACTATTAATTATTATTGAATAGAATAACGTAATAAATGTAGATAGCTTAATACAGTTATTTTTGTTTGTCATACTGCAGAATTTTGGTTATTACTTATTTGAAAACGAATTTACTATCAAATTTTGCATTTATTATACTATACTTCTATTATACATAACAAAATTTTACATATAAAGTCATAAGATACCTTCTTAATTAAAATTATTTAGATACTTATCTGTTTTCAATATCTTGTTGACAATGGACATTTAGATTTCTGAGTCTACTCAAAATAATATAATACTCGTAATTCAATTTTTGTACATATTTTATCATTTTAATTTTTCAGTGAATATTTACGTTTATAAGTGTTAAATTGTATCGCTTTAGTTAATTATTGGCAAAAACTATTTATAAAGTAATAAATAATAATTAATAACCATTCTCTTTATAGTAATTTCTTTAATTTGTACACTAAACACTATTATCATAAAATAAGTACTTTTTTTAGACAATAATTTACAATATTTAAACTAAATTAAATATATTAAATTTTAGTGAGCTATACGACTATGAACATTAAATATAGAAAAAATATCGGTAATCGGAAAAAAAATTCCGGGAAAAAAAGCCTCGTCTCTACTAAATATATAATGTTGCTAGAGGCTTTTTTTCCTAGATTCAAAATATCTTTCCCATAGCATTAAATCTATTCACCTATAAACTATATATTATATAATATACGGATGTACAACATATAACATAATATATTATTGTAGGTATGCAGCTATAGCATGAAATGACACAGTTTTTTGATAAGTCATACACTGCTTATATTTGTATACAAATTATGACGTGAATACGGATACGGAATGTACAATGACTGTTATTAGATTCTCGTCTCGCTTATCGCTCACCAGTCATCACCTCAGTCCATGATAATATAATATTCAATTATTGTACTATTATTTTTAGTTTTTATAATTGTATGCACAATTTTTTTTTTTTTTTTTTTTTTTATTAAAAGAAACTTTGTAAACAATTAGCTTCGACAATTATGATTAAGTATGCACAATTAATAGTCTATATACTGATATTACATAGTACATACGTCATACAGCCACATTATTATCATCACAGATCAGGAGCAAGGAGAAATCTCCCACTATAACTTTTAAATAGGTAATCACTAATTTATCATTTACAGACATTATTACAAACAATAACAATATTATTTTTTTTAAATAATTTGATTTATAATAATGCGGGTGACATTAAGTTATAATCGGATATTTTAGTTTTAGTTTTTCAAAAAAATGTTTTCCATGTTTAAACTTTAATCTCAGATTTGAATCAAAATATTTTAGAATAATAAGTTGTTACTTCATACTTCTTAATATTCGTTTGTCAGTGGCTTATAATCGGTATAAATTATCATTCAACAAGATATTGATAAAGTACGTTGGTATAATATATTATATAAAAAACTTGGTAATGTTAATATTGTTTTATTTTGTATTAAAAACAATTACCTATGCAGGTAGGCATTTCGTATACAAATGCATATAATGTTAAAAATATACATTTGCATGGAAATAAAAAGGTAAAAATTTTGATTTGATAGATACTCTAATAGTATACCTATACTGTTTTTATTATAAAAATTGATTATGTTCGGTTGAAATATTTAATATTAAGAAATTGCGTGCATTTGACCTTCAGATAATTACACAATTTTAGTGTATACAATTATTTAATCTAATCGAAATAACAAAATAGTTTATGAACGTAACACGATCCAATGCAATAACAAAATAACAATAACATAGTATCTACATAATATAATATGATTATTATATTTTATGAGCGTTTCCGACTTTAAAATCGAAATTCCAACTGAACGGTACCTATCTCAAATTCTCAACCGTCAAGACTGTTTGATTGCCGGCACGACGGTTTATGGTTTTTTTAAATACATTTGTACAGTTAATATAAGTATTATATTTTTTATTATTTGATTACTCCAATACGGCACTTGATATTACTATCTCGTGCCGCTGAACGTCGAAGCCTGCCAACTATAATATTATAATTAAACGCTCGCCGAATGATCTATCGTTTGCCAGTAATAGGCACGTGGCGTTATCGGGTTACGGTTGCTCTCTCTCTCTCTCTCTCTCGCTATAATAGATCAACGACACGGTGCGGTGGTTTCGTGTAGGTACCTACATTCATCAACATCATCAGTAACCAAAGCGGATCAATTCATTAAAAATATATCAATATTGCGTATCGTGATCCCTGAGAATCCGATCCGGTCACCCGAAGTGATGACAATATCATAATGATCATTATTACGTGGTCGCGTTCAAGAGGACACCTATGAATGACACATTCATGATACGTGCGTGAACACAACACTGCACACTGTGTATATTCATATTATAATATACCGTAATTTTATTGTATATCGCAACAGCGGTCAACAGATACGACAGCATTAATATTAATAATAATCACAATAATTGCGAACGGTACAACGGTGGTCGATTTATTAATTCATTTAATTAACGCGCGACTAGAGCAAGACAACACGGTCGTGTTATACACTTATACATCGTTCGCGGCGGCAGCGCTGTTCGGGAGAGAGGGAAAAGACGACGAGATCAACACGCACGGCGGGCCAGACGGTGGTACCGCCCGCCCGTCGTCTTGTGCGTCGTTTTACGTTTCTGTACACCAGCCAACAAAACGACACGGAACCGTAGCGGCGTCGTGCGCGTGCATTTCCTGCGCGTTCACTGCTGCCGTTCGCTGTACACGACGCTCCGTCGGCCGTGTGAGAGCGCTGCTGCTGGCACCGCTGTTCCTGTTGACTACGTCGACGCCGCCGCCGCCGCCCGGCACGTTGTGGACGACCGACGACCACACGGATGGATATCCGCGGTGGACGCGATAGGCGGCCGGGCGACAGGCGTCCGCACAGAGGCCCTCGGGCACCTAGGCGGCCGCAGTTGTCGCCCGACCTACAGCAACGTGTCGTGGTCGGAGCCGAAACGGCGGCCGGTTCGACGGCCACTGCCGTCCCTTACAGACCGCCGCCGCCTCGATTGCTACCATCACCCAGATTGCCATTGCCACAGCCACTGCCGCCGCGATTGCTACCGCCACAGACTCCATCGTCGCCGCCGCCGTCACTTCCGCCTCCAAAATCGCCGGTGACGGATCAGCCACAGCCGCCGACGCAGAGGTTACCGGTGACGGGGCCACAGCCGCAGCAGGAATGCCGAGTACGGGAATCCGGTGACGGAGTGGAAGACTGCGGACCGGTCGCCGGAGGAAGCGGCGCCGCCGACGACACCGAACTGCTGGCCAAACTCCGGTGTCCCAGCGAGAGCGCCGAGGTGATCGCCGAACGAGAGAAACGACGACAGCGACGACGGTGCCCCGACTATCCCGGACTGGCGCTTTCCAGTTCCGTATTCAGCACGGAAACGGGCATGAAGTTCAGCATCATCAGGAACGAACTGCACAACGTGCTCAAGCCGCAACTGCGACGGGTAAGTCGGTGGCGGTGGCGACGGCGGCGGCGGCGGCCGAGGCCGACACTCTATTTGTAGCAGCTGACTGTCCGTCGACCGCCGACTACCGCCGCCGCCACCGTCGACGGACCATCTCCCCGCACATCGCCGACGTGGAACCACCGCGGGTTCTCAACGTTACGCCGCTACGCCGGTTATTCGGTCCGTCCGATTCCCCGATTCCCGACCGTCCTCCCGGGCTCTGCCCTCCCACTCCACTAACGCCGTGCGTGTCGTACTCTCGCCACGCAGGAACCCTTTCGACCGCGCCGCAATTCGATTTTTTTCGATTCCGTTTTTCGGTGCCACGCACCGTCGCATGTCATATACGACGCGCTACACAGTTTTCGACCTTTAACCACCACTGGTTCGCAGTCGCCGACGATTTAAACGTATAATTAAATTGTAGGCGCGGTGCCAACTATCCCAACTGCTGCTGTTGCTGCAGATCCCACACCGCATTCCGGCGGACTGACTGTTCGTCCGGCCAGCTGGTGCCGTCGCGCCGTCAACCTTCGCGTTCTTTCCGATATTGTTATTATACACTATAATACAGTTCTACGACGCGGACGCCACCGCGGCGGGCGCTATTATATCCGTTATAATGATAATAATTGTTACAGTCGTCACAGCCCTATATTTTAATAGTTATTATACTGATATCGGTTGAACTATAATGACGGTCGTTGTATTATTTATAATATCACGATTGACATTGCGCGCCGTCATCATCGTTTTCGTTGTTGGCACATGTGTAGGCGCATTGCGTAATGATATTATTATTATAACGAATTTCAATGCGCGATAAATCGTCATGCCGTTTGTACAGCATTCAACAAGTCCGCCGGCCGTGGCGTAATTCCGGGGTCGAGGGTGTCTGTGGACGTCGATTTCCCCCCCGCCCTTCCAACGATCAGAGTTCATAAATAGGTTGTTACGTGTTGACAAACTTGTATAATCAACAGACAACAGTTTGAGTACATAGTCGTCTTGATCATCATATTGTGATGAAAGCGTTTACTTAGAGCGTTTTTGCACTGTGCCTTTTCCCTCTCCCACCCATCGAGACGTCATAATATTACGCCACTGATATCGGCGATCGACAAAATCACAGAACACAATAATATATTCTATGCCGAAATATGCGGTCTCGCACTAAAATATTCCGCGACATTGATAACCAGGCGACGGAGATAATGAGTGGTTTTCGATAAATTTTTTTCACGTATAAGTGCTCTGCGCACGACTCGTTTACTATAATATGTACAACCACTACAACCTATCACAATACTTCGGTACCTGACCATATTAAGTCATAACCTAGGTGTATTATTATTTGTACATCATATTATATTTGTAAGGACTCTAGAAAAACGGGTGGCTGTCCGCACATAATAATGTAAATTGTAATTCATATTATAATACGGTGTAGTCAGTTGGTCGCACGTTCGCATTAGGTATTTCACTGTTTAACTATTCACCGGTTACACGTGTATTGATTTATGTGGCTTTTTTTTTCGTGTTTTATGGTTCTCTTTCTCGGTCGAATTGAAATCGTTTCAAGGGGAGTTACGGCACTGCCTATAATAGGTACCTAGTATAGTAGTAGGTGTGGCCAATCGAAAACAAAACCGCGTGACCGGTCAAATATAGGCGTATAGATAAAGCTCGAAAATGCGTGTGGATTTGTAAAAAAAAATTTTTTTTAACTCATGCACTTATACACAGCTCGTAAAAACATCGTATCATCAATAATTGTTATGTACCTATATAGCATTGAAGTGTAATATAACTATAACAAGTAGCGTTTTTTCATTAACTCACTTTTTATACCGACTGCAGGATATAATATTAAGTCTAATTATTATTATAAAAATGTCAATTCTTTTAGTAGTGAAAACTAATAACTAGAATAGTCTATACACAAAAACAACACTGTACGTCTGTATAATATAGTGTAGTTTACTAAATAAATTGACCAGTGTAATAATTTTTCATATGTAATTTATTATATTATTATAACATATTATTTATTTTTCATAGTTCGAAATAATCTTTATATCTAAAAAATGAATGTCGGAATAAATCGCACTTTGGAATTTGCACGTTTGCGCTTGTTTGTTTATGTACGATATAAAAACATTAACTATGTATTATGATTATGTTAATGTTTGTAAGTGTTGTTCAATACGACGGTTTAGTGGTGAATGGTGATATAATATTATGTATGAGTGATGCGTATGTATATAGTATAGTACAATAAGCTTTCGAATACAATTATTATGAAAGATATAATGATTAATATGTGCACATATTTTGTTAAGCCTTTTAGATAGTAGAAGAATTTAGGAATTTAATATGATTAATGTGTGGTAAAACAGTTGAATTTTTGTCTTACATTCATTTTAATTTATAATACGCCAGGTAAGAGTTTTTCGTGATCGTGCAAACTGCAAAACCGTCAGATTTAAACAGTTTGAATTCTTTCAAGTCCCTTGATTAAAATCTGTATTCATGAATACACATAGTAATGATTAATGTATATAAATCGTCTTGTTGTATACACTCGTGGTACATATGTTATTCACGCGTATATAAGCGCACTCATAGAATATAATAACGTGATGGGTTTGCACTTCGTGTGAATTGCAATGGCTCTTACTGTGGACGATAACATGATGGGGTCATGTATCATTTTTAGCAAATTTTTCTCGGTGTCCCTATTAAACATTTTTTTAATACAGTTCATTTTCGTTTGACCGAACTTCAAAGTCGTGTACCTCCCCTGCTCTCCCACAGTCACGATAACTCGTTGGTCACATTTCGAGTGCAGTTGTCATCGGTAGACACGAGGTGTGTGTACGTAAAAGGCGAAACATCGTCGGATTACGCGGAACGTCATGACACTGGTGTTGCGAAAGGAGAAGAGAGAACGTATTATACGATTGAGAGCAGAGTCTATACACACCGCCGCCCCTTATTTGGCGAACACTTGTCGTGCGTGTCAGTGGCACACGACCCTTGTGCATAATAACAATAATAATAATAATAATAACCGACGATAGAAGACATTGTAATATTATGGTCCGGTCGATCGTTTCAATGAGACGAGTTCGGAGTCATCGCAAATTCATAACATTCATAACAGACGGTGGCAACGGAGTGCGCGGTGCCAGTCCGCGCGACTTTTGTACCCGTGTAGAGGCGGCGGGGGGGGTGCGACGCGCGACCGCGCGTTTGAGGAAAAGCCGCCCGGGACGAGATTTCTGCGGACGTGCGACGGTCGCCCGTCCGCGGCGGAACCAGTTTGAGATATTTTTGCGCCGGCCGGCCTGCCGGTCTCGGTCGACGCCAAATACGAACGAAATTTCCGCCGCCCTGACTAGACGACGCGTCGAAAACCGGCAACGTCGCCCGCAAGGCCACCGCCCCGACGATACGCCGCCGCCACGACTCACCATCGGGCAGGGCGGGGCGGGGCGCGCGCATGACCCGCGTACGTGTGTGTGCACTGTGCGCGAGTATTGTATTCGTCCGACGAACCGTCGTCGTAGGTATTATTATTATTATTATTATCGTAAATACCATATTATTATTATATATAATATTATATATATATATATATATATTATAATATTATTATCGTACACGGTTTGGTTGGTTACTGGTTAGCCGTTAGCCTGCCGCAAACGAGTGTTCCCGTACCCGTGTGTGTGTGTGTGTGTGTGTGGCTTCTGCAGTGCGTCCCCGTAACCGAACGTTGCACGTAACCAACGTAAAAATATTAGCGGTCGTCGTCACCGTCCGCAGTGGTTGTGCCCAGTGTCAGTGACTCAGTGTGCGTTTGCGTGTGTGTTCGTGTTTTGTGTGTGCTGTGTGTCCTTCTCTGTCCGTTACCGCGACAATAACGCGTGCCGGCTTACCGCTGCCGCCGTCCGATCTTCCGATTTTTCCGAACTACGAAAACGCCCTCGTCGTCTTTCCGACCCACCCGAAACCGTTGTAGTCGTTTACGTGTCCGGCGACGCTGTTGTTTCTCGTCTTCCCGTTTCTTCCCGTCGGGCACGCTAGGGCGGCGGCGTTAGTGCGCGGTTTTCTGGTCGTCTAGTTTCGTCTCTTCGCCGCGAAGTCATCATGACTACCATACAGCAGGGTTCGCTGTTGGACGTGCTGAAGAAGAAAATGCGTCAGACCAAGGAGGAGATGGAGAGGTATAAGGAGGAGTGCGAGGATTTCCATAAGAAACTCCAGATGGAGGTCATGAGACGCGAGGAAGTACGTTGAGTTATTCCGAAACGATATAAATATTATTATTGTGATTGCGCGTATTTTTGGCGTCTGGCGTAGCGCAAAAACACCCTACTTCTCAACTCGTTTTGTCGCAGGGCTTCGTTGTAGAAGGGGGCCCTCGTCCGTGTTTATGTATTTTTGCTCAATCGAAACCATCTTAGTAGTTGATTTGAGTCGTATACCGTTCGGCGTTCCTTTGTTGAGAAGGGCTTATAGTGGGTGGTTCATGAGATGGTTAGGTTTTTACCACCAATAAGTACGATAAGACCTCCGATCGAATGATATCCTGAACGACATGACTGATGTTAATGCTTTCTCTGCTAAATTTTGTATTTTACTTTAAAATTTTAGTCGATAGAATATTCTGATTGGCTATGTGGTTATATGTATTCAAATGTATTTTGATTTTTACTTATTTTTAATACCTATTAATCTACATTTGTCTAGTTTATATACAATAAACGAAACAAATATGACTTCATTAAGTTTGTTCTATAAAAATGTTATCAGTTTAAAATGTCTGAAAGTTGATAATATTTTCTATATAATATTTATTCAATTCCTTGTATAAGCACAAAGGTTAACATAAAAATTAACTTTTTTATCTTATATAGCTGTATAACTTTTATTGATAATTTGGTAATTGGCTCTAGTTGTTTTGTTATTCTATTCATTTGAAGAACAGCTCAGATACCTATTGTAAATTAAAACATAATAATATTTGGAATCAAAACATTCGACTAAGCACATTTTGATTCATTATCACTAGTGTTATGCTTAAATATTAGTTGTCGAATACCTATGTATACTTTTGATCCAAACTTGAAATTCAAATTGCTTTTATTTTCTAACTAGAAGTATTCCTAATACTTTTAATGAAAATATTCAACAATTAATAAGTAGTTTACCTATATAGGTACACAGGTTTAGTTGGTATTTTTGTTTATTTATTATAACATAAAAAAAGAAAATACTTGATATTACCTATTTAGAAATGTTGATGATAAATGTTTACCTTTATACCTACCTACCTTGTATATATTTTTTTTGCTTAAAGCTAAGAACATAATTTTTCATAGCCATTAGTCATTATACTCATTAGTAAACCATTGCAACATTTGAAACCTATAATCTAATATATTTTTAGTAAATTATTATATGGAATTTATTTATTCATAACTAGTCGAGGAAAAATTTTGATTATCTAATTGTTAAAAATAAAATGAAGATTACCTGAAAATCCTATTGAGTATTACAATTAATGTTAAGATAAAAAATTGGAGTTTTTTAATTAAAAATGTTGTACATAAGAATTAAGAGCACATATTTTGCAATCTTCCATAATTCATATCATTACTACTAGTTTTAATATAGTTGATCAAGTACAATGCAATATAAATAATTGTTAAAATAAATTAAAGTTAGTATACCTACTCTGTGTCTACCTAATTTATTCAATTTACCTAATTAATGTTTATTTACGTGACATCTTAAAAAAACTTTGAACATTTAGATTACTAATATGGTATAGGGTATTTAAATACAAGTTTCGTTGTATACAAACTTTGAGTTAATAATTGAACAGTTTGATAGTATGTAAAATTAAGCTGATCATTCAAGGTTATATATGGAACGATGAGGCGTGATGAAATAATTTATCTCCTAACAATGGGCTTCATATATGTTAAATATACAGACAGTTTTGTCTACTGTGAATTCAGGAAGTTACGGCCTAGGTTGGGTTTCCTGTTAATTTGGTATTTTACACCTGAATATGTATAAATTAGGATATTTATATAATGTTTACTTTTATGTAAAACAATCTGCATAAATATATAGTCATATAAGTCTAATAAAAACCATTATGAATTATTTCCCACATTTAGATAGCATTATGCAAAATATTTATTGTTAATTTTTTTATTACAGGCTGAAAGTGAAGTTGCTGCTCTTAACAGGCGTATCCAATTGCTGGAAGAAGACCTTGAAAGGTCTGAAGAGCGCTTGGCCACGGCCACTGCTAAGTTGGCCGAGGCATCTCAAGCTGCTGATGAATCTGAACGGTAAGTGTGTGTTAAATGTTTGTCAAAGGTGTTAGTATTTTCAGGATTCTAAGACTTGAATAGATTTCATCTTAGGTTATATTTTGATCTCAAAAAAGTATTTATATTGTTCCCTATATTTATTTTAATTATATTAAATAGGTTTGTACATTAAGAACCAATTATTCTAATATTATCTTGTAGATAAATACATTTATCACATTCAATGTGATATTTAAAATAAACTTTTTTTTTGTCCTAGACAGATAATAAATGAAAAAGTTAAATTATTTATGTTTAGCTAAATGCATCTTAATAGGCTCATTAAATATACTATCAATCATAAAAACTATTATATTCACATTATCTTGTTGTAAATACTGTCACGTCGTCTTTATGTAGGTAAGTTTTAATTTAACAATGTATGTCCATTACCAATTTTTTTCCGACCAATATTTTATTTGCAAGATTTATTAACTATTAGTAATGATATTAAATAACTAACACTAATTGCTTAAAATTTTATTAAAACCTTCCCTAAGTAAATGTCATATGCATGTAAATCAAATGTAAAAACCATTAATCAAACTTGGTGTAAATCAAGATAATATATTTATAATATAATATTAATAAATAATGAAAAATTATTAAACTAACTTAACAAAATTTAAAAACTTTACTATAGATATTCTTACTCAATTTATAATAAAAATGAGGTAATTTATAATAACTATTCTTTAAATGACATTAGTAAAAAACTATTTTTATCTATAATTTTAATACAACTACCAATAATCATAATTATATGAGATCATTTTAAAATTTCTTTGTAAATGTAGATTATTAAATGTATTTATTTAAATTGTTTAAATTAGCATTTTCTTCATAGTCATTAGCATTGCCTATTCAAATCCCCTTATTAAGTAAATATAAAATGTCTTCTTTCAACTTTAATTTGTATAAACATTTACTTTTTGCTAAATTCAATCTCAAAAGATATAATGTATATTTCATTGTGAAATTATTTTAATTATTTTTAATGTTAATGATTTCAAGGCTGTTGAGGGGTCCGGACCCCCCGGAAATTTTTATAAGTAGACACATTTTAACGGTGAATATAATTTATTGACTAGAACATTTTAGTATCTATATTAATAAAAAAAAGTTAAGTCTCCCAAAATTTTTTTTTCAGTTACGGCCTTGTACATAATAGACAATGATTTTTATTTTATTTTAATTCGATATCTTAGCTTTTATTTCAAGTTTGGGGGAAAATGTTATATAAGTGATATACGTAGTTAATATGCCTATTATTTAGTCATGGTTCATATACTTACATTAAAATGTATTTAAATGCAGATACTTTTATTTAACATAAAGAATATTACCTATATTTTTTCAACCAGGAAGGTATCAAATATAAATTTACATTAATTTTATTTCAAGGAAAATTTTCTTAGACTATAAATTTAAAATTAGTAAATTATTTAATAACAAATATTAAATATAAATAAATTACTTTGTATCTATGATATATATATTGATCTACTATTTGTTTATATTAAATTTGGAAATAATGATTTAGTTTCTATTTATATCTATTATATACATTATAGTATTATACTACCTATAAGAATATTATTTCAATTTTTAAAACTTAAAAGTATTTTCATCATTTTTTTTTTTTTCATTAAATTATTTTTATTTCAATAGGTAAACTGCATGTTTTTTTACAATATAACCTATGAATAATCTATGGTTTAATTAAAATAAAAGAACACATTTATTTAAAATTTTTTTTTTTGTAAACGGCATTCTTAGAAATTCAATTAATTGGTACAGATTATTTTAAATTCTGTATTCTAATATTTCTTCACTTAGTGTTGAGTAAATTATGTAAATTGATGCGATTGATAATACATTTTTATAAAATAAGGTATTCTAACTACATTTTTAAGTTTTTTATTAAAATTAATTGTTATTCGCTTTATTATTTTCATGAAATTACCATTAAAAGTCATACCTAATATTAGTGGTTTATTTGGTAATATTTTCATTTTAAACAACAATATATAAATACCAAAATTTCATTTTAGGTTTCTGATTAGTTAGTTATCAATAAGTATCTAGGTAAATCTTCAGTATTAAAGTATTATAAAGTAAATAAATATTTATATTCTACTTACTAACTCTTTTTTGAGTAGAAAATATTAGTTTAAATCTTGTGTATTATAAATTATTTACCCGCTAAAACAATAACGCTGTGTGTGCATCTGTTTGATGTGTTGTTGTTTGTAAATTAAAAGGATCCGAAAAGCATTGGAGAACCGAACAAATATGGAGGATGACCGAGTAGCCATTCTCGAAGCTCAATTGGCACAAGCCAAACTTATTGCCGAGGAGGCTGACAAAAAATATGAGGAGGTAAAATAACAGTATCTGAGTATTTTTTTTTGTGTTTTTATTTAAAATTATTTTACCACCTTGTCCTTGTATTCCTGATAAGCACAAAAACACGACGTGGCTATATGATTACAGTAGGCATTGGTCATTTGATTAATTTGTTTAGGGCAATTAAAATAAGTAGAATTTTTGTTAGGAATTATAAATCCCACAAATACATAATATATGTGTATTGATAGGTACAATTTAAACACTAGATTTGTAGGGAGTAACTTATTGGTTGGGATTTATACAGTGCACGTAAGGTGTTGGAAAACCGCAGTTTGGCCGATGAAGAACGTATGGATGCCTTGGAGAATCAGCTAAAGGAAGCCCGTTTCTTGGCTGAAGAAGCTGATAAGAAATATGATGAGGTGAACGATAGTGTGTTACTAACACTATTAAATCGTTATCTCACTTGAATTTTACTAATCAATAATTTTACAAATGTCAGTTATGCAACTGAAATATGGCATAATATGACTCATACAAAATCTGTGTGGGAACAAATAAGTCCATAAAATGGAAATTTCATTACTAATGGCTTAAAGATAATAAAAAACCATGAGTAAAAATATTGGTGTTTTCGCTGTTGGTATATTTTTATGAGTTTTGGCAGTTTGTGCCAACAATTATTTTTATTTTTATTGTTTTGTGAATTTAAACTTTACCAATATTAAATTGTTTACTTTACCTAATTATCATTTTGTATTGAATCCAAGTAATATTGACATTTTAGATACTAAAATATATCTACTTCTAAATTATATACCATTGACATGGGCTGTTATAAGTTTAAAGAACTATTGTCAGGTTTTTTTCTGTTATGTTTTTGTTTTTAAAAATGTTGTAAGCAAAATTATTACATTTTTTTTAAGTGCCTTTTTGAATTTTATTTTTGTGTTAAATAATAAAAAATAACATAAAATTTATTATGTATTTACGTTTCTATTATAAAAACTAAAATTAATATCAAATTTATTTATTTAAAAGTCAATATCAAAAATGAGTTGTTAAGATATTCTATATTGTATGAAATTGTACTACTTAATAAATCTTAATCATGCATAATTTATATACATGTATACATTTTTTTGTTTAAAACAAATTTATACAAAACTGTATGTTTTTAATGATAATAAATACTAGTTCTTATTATTTTTCACAATGTTAATGTTTTGGTAATTAATTTAAGTTTGCTAAAACCTAATGGGAGATTTAATAATTTATATAATATTTGAGTTGTTTGATATATTATTTTTCTTGTGTAACTGAATAAATCAGTATTTCTGTTTTAATTTATTTTTGTATTATTTTGAACATTTAGTATCATAATAATCTTACATATTATAATTTTATGACTTAAAGTATAAGCAGTCATGTACGCATGTATCAGATTTGATCAATTGAAAACAGGTGACCGTTGGGTCTTTATTGATTAGTGACTCTATTATAAGTTCAGCCAGCATAAATTTAGAATATTGATATCGTACGAGAAGTTCTCAAAGAGTGGTTGATGTAATGGTGTTTAAAATAAATTATAAAAACGACGGATTTTCGTAGTCCAATTTAAAACAAAATATGTCCGCCCTAGACGTCATACTAATTAATATAATAAATTAAAAATTAAAAACACAAGCTGATAGACGATTAGTTGACACTGATGGTATTCAATAAAACAATATGCAAATAAAGCGATCTATACAGTAAAATATCTTTGGGCGATTGTGCGCACACTAAGAACAACATAATATTAATAAATAATAATAAAAATGTTTAACGTTTTTCTGACGACGTATATAGTTACTATTTCTATGTATCAGATTGTTTTATGCTAGAGAAAAAAAACTATCATTAATCGGATTTTTACTCGAAAAATAATGCCACAACAGTTATATTTTGTTATGTTATACATATACATTTTGTATGTGTAATAAATAATAATTTATTCAACGCGACTGGAACTGGGGAAAAGGGTGTATTTCCTAAGAGAGAACTGGTTTGTTGTCGGAGGAGTAAATTTCATCCATTATATTAGTTTTTTTCAAATACACATTTTGTTATTAAAATGTGCATTGAAGAATACTTGAAACTATGTACACAGCACACGTCTTATAAACACCGAATAAAAACTTGTTAACTGTATAAAATAAAATCGATTCAGACGTCGTTGTTTCTAGTGAATTCGTATGGGAGAACAATACATTTTGATTGAGCGGCCGGCATACACGTTTTTTTTAATCAATCTAATCGCGGCTAAACGTAAATACTAGTAACAGTAATAAACTAATAACTAATAATGTCATGAATCATAATATTATCTCGCTCATTCTTGCAGAAAACATTTTAGCCTATGATAGGTATTATATAATAGTACCTATCAGATTTCGGATAAGAAATGTGGTAGGACTCCCCGGGGGTGTAAATCGAATATTGATGGCGTGTCATTGAAAAATAAAATGTTTACGATCGATTGTTAAACACCTAACTACTCTGACCTATTACGTACTAGTATAATATAAGTTTTCGACGATCAACGTTCATCAATTTATCATCATCCGGATGCAATATATTCGTTGTTTTCTAGATAATCCAATGGGAATAATCACGTCTTATCAGTGTAACGTCCTATATTTTTCTTGTTTGGCCAAAATATATCATTATTATCCCTTTGTGGGAAGGGGCTAAGAATTTTTGTAATTTATTATTTGGATTAATTTTTTGCATTAACAATAAATTAATGTGGTTTTTCCACGGTCGGGAGTCGGCGCTTTCGTTTCCACATACCTATACTGTAATCCACACACATATAATAATATAATATACATAAATATGAAAAAGTAATATGATTTTCTCACGACCTAGGTAGGTATATGACGTGTTTAAATACACAAGCGACGAAATTAAAATTCCAAGGTCAGCGTTTTATTTAAGCGTATCATATACATAATAATAACACGATGTAGTAGGTATACTTACTATAAAGCCATATAGGTATGTAGATCTGTAAAATCTAAAACACGCGCTTTTATAACATATGGAATTAAAAAATAATACATTTATCCATAGTTATAATTTTAATACACACAAATCCGATACGAATCTTCCTATAGCACGTCTGATTAGTCATTGTTTTCGAAAATTCAGCTGAAATAATTAGTCAGTAATCGCTTTTCCGTATAATGTGTTCGAGGAACAACAAATCCGAATCAAATATAATATTTTACTTGCATGCGTACCTACCTCGTACGTTATAAGAATAATATAAGAATAACATATGTACAATGCGTATAATATTATATTACTTTTTACTTAAACTATAGATGAGAAGTCACCACACACTAAATAATATTATGTAATACATTTTTTTATGAATAATCAATAATCGCACCGTCCTAAAACTCAATTTGCTCGAACCGTTAATGGGTTTTTCTCGTACGATTGCTAATGAATTGTTATGCAAATAATAATAATAATATGACGGAGGAATCTATAATATGTATAATTAATAATAGGACGTGACATAATGTTGTTAAAAGAAAAAAGTAGACCGTTTGGGTATTTCGAACGTTGACGTACCTATGCACGCTCACTGGATAAAGAAGGAGAATACAAAGAATATGTTTAAATTTAAAACATAGGTAATGATAATAATAAATCATAATTGTTTCGTCGACAAGCCGAAATTCCTGACGTCGAGGCGATCCACATTTTTGTCAACGTAGTCATTATGACATATATTATATTATAACATATTATCATACAGAGTGATTTAGTCAACACCGAACGTCTATTGTTCCTTAGTCCAATTTTAGTTTTTGAACGATTTGTTTTTAAAAGTACTTTCAATATTATAATAATATATTTTTGTAAAAAAAAATTATTATATTTTAGGGTTTTTTTAAAGAAAAAAAATGTGCCCTTTTAATTTTTATCGTTTAGAGAGCGGCTACGTCAACATTAGTTTCCTATCTGGCTTGCACGTTTTATGGGAATAGACATTTCATACTTCCGCGATTACGTCTCTCTATCGCAGCTAAAGCCTAATGATAAATAATGGACCTATTATACATTTTATTGTAGATGATTTAAATAAGTTAGAATTTAAGAGACGTATACACCTACATAATATGTTGTTTGTTTAAACGTATCCAATTTGTTTTCAGAAGTGTAGTAACCTTTAATTATAAAGTGAATTAACCTATTATCAACATTAAAGGTAAGAATATTATCTGTGTTCCCTTTTAGGTTTTTACTTTATTTAGATTTTTAAGCGAGTTGTGGAGAATTTTTAAATAGTTATATTTTACATATTCATAACTTGCTTACAAATTGAAATATAGTAAAAAACCTACGGGTAAACACGCAAATAATATTCTTACTCTTCAGTTTGATAATTGGTTGATTTATTATTATTAAATATTTAAAAGTGGAAAAGATTAAAAAAAAAAAAAAAGCATCTGGCCAATGCACAGAAAATACCCTTTTCTATAAGACATCATGCAATAGGTTCCTTAGCCCTAAAATGAACTGTAGAGTTGTCATAGTGGAAATACGGAATAATTAATTTGTTTTTGAAGTAAAAGTATGCTATGTAGTCTCAAATGGAATATTTTTATGAAATGATAATTTATAAAATATAACAAATATTGAAATAATAGCTTTTTTATCTGTAACATGAGACATGAGTTACGTGCTTTCCAATAATTTAATAAGTGGAATATTGTAGAATAATTTGCGAAGTATGCCCTGAAACTATTCGTTTCTATTATTTAAATATTCATTTAAATGCTATTCTGTAAAAAACACTTAAATATTAATTTGATATTTTTACGCCAATTATTAATAAAAAAAATATTGAAATATTTTTATCTCTTCGGAATACTAAATCATATAATTAAAATGTATCAGTTTTTAGAAATCGTTAAGAAAAAACTAAAATAAACTGGAATGACGAATGTCACGTGTTGAAAAATCACTCTTTATGTATAGGTTCAATTATTAATAGGTTTATTTAATTTCAAATTATATTAGTATAACGATAATGCAGTTAAAAACTACTAAATGTATGAATTTCTAAGGTGTTTCACTCGAAAATAGGATTAGTATACATTTTTGTGCAAGTTTCGCGAGACCGTCTGAAGCAGTGACTTTTTGATAGTTGTTTAATGTTTTAGTAATGTATAATTTGAATTTGAGTTTGGACGGTTAACGAATCTCAGCTAATTGTAAACTTTAATATTGTCGTTACATGGCGTCATTCGAAGTTGTGAACGTTGTCTTATAAACGGATACGGTTATTATAATCTTTGCGAAACATTTGCGTTTGTAGTCATTGATTGTAAACCCGTTGGGCTAAGATACAATTTTTTTTTATAATATGATTGTGTTCGTCCATAATGGTAATTTACAATCCATTTCAAATAACAATCGTATCTTGGCCAAATCGGTATTAATTAAAATATGTGTTATTACTTATTTCTTATAAAAATATTTTTATGCAATTTATCTGCGAATATTTGTGTATATCGCAGGTTGATTTAAAAAAAATATTTTCTATTGGATAAGCGTTACAAATAAAAATTATATTTTCGCATATCTCTGTTCATAAAATATATTAACATATTGTTTAATATTTTTTTTTTATATAATTTATTTTTAAGTTAAACTTTATATTGTATAACGTTGTCATCGACCATTTATAGAGTAGTCAGGTTACTTGGATTCAATAGTAATTTTTTTATAAGCCATACAGTTTCCATAATAATTATTAATTATGTATTATCAAAAATTATAAAATAGAATAACTCGTTATGCGGTTTATAGTTTGTTTTCTGTTTAACTCTTCGAAATTTAACAATTTCATTGTTTTGGTGTTCCTTTACATAAATTAACTATACAATATACATTGCAGTCATTCCTAATCAATAATAGTCCCATTGTTTACATGCTAACATGCTGTATATGTGAATGTGGTGTAGCTAAGGGACTGAGCACTATACGAAACATCACCCCACCACATTCTACAACAATAATCCGTTATTTTTTTAACCATTAGTCCTGACCTTACAAGGCTGATTTATCTTAAGGTACACACCTATAATGCCTTGGTGATCAGTTGTTTTATTTAACGTTTTATATTATTGGTTAATAAAAAAATAGTAATCATTTGTACTTGTTGTTACCACTTACCAGTGTCATAGTATCTCGTTTATATTTAAAGCTGGTTTCATAGCTACGTCATCTATCGTGTCGTGTGGCTTTTATCGTATTTTGATTAACCATGGTTTACTAGGAAATTTTTAGAGTTGAGTTAAGATCAACTTTTTGACACGACAGATGACATACTGTGATTTTCGTGGAGTAATTATTATATGTCAGGCCCGCCTTACAGAGCTGTCCTAGCTATCCTCGCTACACCACTCTATTCATAAATACGAGTGTATTATAATTTGTGTGTGTGTGCGTAAAAATGTATTTATTTTTTAATATTTGTTTATAAAAACCTGTTGAAACCGTTTATGTTAATTATTTTTCTTTGGGAAATTATTGCGATTAGGTAGCGCGTAAGCTGGCCATGGTTGAAGCCGACTTGGAAAGAGCCGAAGAACGTGCCGAATCAGGCGAATCGTAAGGACGATTAAATCATTAGATTTACACATATACGAAAAACACTTAAAGGAAATCGTTGGATAATTTTTATGATTGCGATTTTTCATTGCTTAGCAGAACATAGTGTACTGTAGTGTATTATTATTACATCATATAATATTATACTACGCTTAAATAATTGTTGCGCGCATAAAATAAGTTTTTTGGGCTTTGTTTACAATGATAGGCATTTTCTTAAAAAAAAAAAACTGAAGCTTTATAATTTCTATTCGGCGGCTGTTTGAGTTTTTTTTCGTTTTCGTTTTTGTTTTTGATTTTGATTTTTTTGATTTTGTGTTTAGTGTGTTTTTCTTCTATCCATATTATGTTATAATTTATAATATTATACACATCCTATCTTTATACTTCCAATTTGTCCAAAATATTTTGTTATTTTTAGTTTTTATTGCATGAAATTAGTTTGTTATATTTTTTTTTTATTTTCAATTGCAATTAGGTCGGCCGTAAATTGGTCATGATGGAACAAGATTTGGAAAGAGCTGAAGAAAGAGCTGAACATAGCGATGCGTAAGTATTTTAGTCGTTTTATAGTTGAAAAGTGAGAAACACGAACTTTTATAAAATGGATTTAAAAATACTTCCATCCCTATTTTAGTCCATAATTTTAGATGACTACTTTTTGGTAAGTGCTGTATAACAAACATGTACACCTATTTCGGGTACATATTTTGTTGTATGTTTGCTTTATTTGAAAGTAGTGTGTTGCGTCCGAGTGGCTTTTCATCGCAATCAAAAATTACCAATTTTTTCTATTATAATATTTACTCATGTAATATTTAAGGGTATTTAAAGTAAACAACCAAATCATTTTTAAACCTTTGATCGCATTATAGAAACCCTTGAAGAAATGCTTGAGTTGATATTAAAAAAAAAAATGATTTAGTACTTAAGTTTACATAGGTAGTTATTTTAAGTAATATCTGTTAAATTAATTCTGTGTTATTTTTTACCGTGTAGAAAAATCGTGGAATTGGAAGAAGAATTACGTGTTGTTGGTAACAACTTGAAATCCCTCGAAGTTTCGGAAGAAAAGGTACACGTATACAATTCAGTTCAATTAATTACATTCAATTATATGACCAATAAAACGATAACAAAACAATATTTATTATTTGACATGTAATATTTAACAATTTATGCTATAGATAAAGCAATATTTGTTTGCCAAATGTTAGGCTGTATTAAAAATTTTTGTTGGGCAGTATGAAATGAGGAAACATTTTTTAGTCAATTCGTTTTGGGAAATTAAATTTTATAAAAATAATTAGACAGAACTTATAAGATTAAAAATAATTTAGTTAATTTGAGTTTAGATACTTTTTTTAGTTAAGATTCAGATATAGATAGAAGTGTTGAAATACACCTAACACACTTTTTAGATATTCGTAAACCATTTTATAGTGTGTTAAAAAAAATATATTATATATTAAAAAATTTTAAATTTCTAACTAATGGTTTTGGACAGGCAAACCAACGTGAAGAAGAATATAAGAACCAAATTAAGACTTTGACCAACCGTTTGAAGGAGGTATTATATATATAAAAAAAAAATGATTTCACAGGCTGCGTTTGTTTGCATTTTAGCCTGCTTATGAAAATTAAAAAAAACCACCAAGGCTTATAACGTACTTACACCACTCTTAATGTTTTTATTTCAATAATACTAATAAAACGTGTGATTTGTACATGACACCTTTCCCACAAAACTTATTACATACTATAACTAGACATATAAAATTACCTTGACAAAGTTAAATATAATATAATATATTCTTTTAACGTGTTTTATACTTATGTCTAACTTGTATTGTTTTTTGTTTTTTTTTTTGCAAATTGGTTTGTACACGCTTAACTCACAAACACGGCACACGTTTATGTACTTAAAAATAAATATAGGCCACACAAAGGGAAGAAACATTTGAGGAACAAGTGAAAGGTCTCGGAGCACAGCTCAAAGAGGTATAAGCTCAATACATATTTAATACACTTCATAATTATTATAAAAATAATGTATATTGTTCATTCTACATTTTTCTCGTATAATTATCATTTAATAATTAATTAGGTATCTATGTTTCTTCTTTCTCTACTTGTCTTGCGGATTGCGTAACTCAATTTTGGAATTTAAATTCAAGCTCCACTGAGTATGATATACAGAAATCATGTCTGTTATCGCGATTGTTCCTGTATATTATATGGTTACAATAACACAAAAAAAGTTTGATCATTATTTTGAACTTTTTTTCCCGATTTCATGTATACAATGTTGTATACGATCGCACATGTTATTATAGTTAAAAATGCACATATCAATGCTTTCAATGCGTTCACAGAGTTTTCGCACGATTCTCGCACACTCTGCCCGTCAATCAGCATACATTGAATATTAATAATAATTTTAAATCTGAAGTTTTCGTTTGCAGTTCTTAACACTGTGTTTCATTAACCATACATTATATTATAAGATCGTTTTATTTAATTTTTAATTTTACCGCATGTTTTTTTTGTCTATGTGTACGGAGTGTATATCACGAGAATATGATATTTTCCATGTAATTTGTATATATATACGTGTAAAACCGTCAAATTCTCGTGATAAAATCTCTATACACATTTATACTTTTTGTGTCTATACATTAATATAAACAAAAAATATAACTGTACATTTTTAACAGACATTAATCGACACTCCATTTTTTCTACTTATAGGCTGAGGCTCGTGCTGAGTTCGCCGAGAGATCGGTGCAGAAATTGCAGAAGGAAGTCGACAGGCTCGAAGGTGAGTTTTACGTTTTCCTCTTACGTTATATATTTTCAAAAATACTATTATATCGGTTTACAGTCTTGGGATCGATAATTTATTATAATAATATGTATACAGAGAAGATTAGCATAGTGTGTTTCATAATATATACCTAATATAACGCGTATAGTTTAAACTTCCAGTACGAACATGGGAGTATTATTTTTTTCGTGGATTTTGATGTTTTATTCATGATATACCTAATATACAGTAATCTGAATTTCGTTTTATAAAACTAGTGGGGATTTCCTACATGTAATCAGGTTCTTTGGTCCCTTAAACTTTTTATGCAGTATAATATGTATACTATACACGACTGCAGTATGATCAAAGACTGTTGACGTTTCAATGTCACAACAGGGAGGCGCATGGTAAACAATCGAGAATTATCCACTAAAATATAAAACATATAAATAAATACAATGTGTTTTTTTTGTTTTTTCGTGTTTGAGATTGTTTTCTAATATCGCGCTCGTGTGTTGTCCGAAAGCCAAGTGTTCTAATAAAATAACACCAATTAATCGATACACTTGTGTCTATTACTTAATAGTTAATATTATAGTAATAATACGATGTTAATCTGCACTATGCGTGTGCGAATAATAATAATAATCCAATAGAGTATCGTTGTAATGTATTTGGCGAACAACGATCTTGCAGACATATGCCATCATCCTCGGTGGCGCCGAACTTTTCACTGTCTTCAGTGGTTGACACCGTTCAAATATTATTAGAGCGTTATTGTACGTAATAATATGTATACTGCTTACATAAACGTATGCGTACACGTACTCGAATGGTTTACATTTTCCTTAATTTTGGTATTTTTTTCTAGTGTTAAAGGCACAATCGTCAATATTTTGCTGATTTAAATTTACATTTCGGCGCCTCCGAATTATTATCCTTGATTCTATATTTTCATGATATTAATTTGCCTTATTTTTTGGCACGTAGAGTTTTATTATTATTTTTTGATATTATAAATATTATTTTCAGTAGTCTAATGACATGTATTTAGATATTGGTTTTGTTTTGTTTTTTTTAAATTTTCACTTGTTTGTGCATGTTAGCTAAATGTTTTGTTTTCATGTGTGACACGCGTGTGTATTTTGCTGTGGACCTGACGCAACACAGATGACTTAACTGGCGAAAAGGAAAAGAACAAACATCTGCAAGAGGAAATGGAGGCCACCCTGCACGACATTCAAAACATGTAAAATAACAAACCGTCCCACGTTTTCCTTCCCCGTCCCTTCTTAGAAAATTTCCTACTCCTTATTAAAAATTATCTAATATTATTATTTAATTTTTTAAACAATTTTTTTATACTCTTACACTCGTTATATTTATGTTTTGTTTAACATTTCCGCACTCCATACTAACTTCGTTATTGCACAGGTTTGACTATACACATTTTTTAATAATTCACTTATTTATTGTCATAATATTTCAATTTATAACTTCTTTTCTTTTTTCTTCTATCACTATACTTCTTACTAACGTTATAAACGACAATATTATCTACTACTAACATCCATATTCAAATTTTTATATTTACGCATCGTGTTGATAAAAACGACGTTCAAATGTCTTTTACTGGAGATTTTAAAATCATTTTTATAGTAATAACATGGTGGGGTGACGTTAGACGTAGGTTCATTTCATTTCTTCTTGAGCGACCGTTAGTAAATATTCGAAGGCGATAAATGTATTAATAATGTCTGCACTTCTTATAATTCGAGTAGAATAGTACCGCTCATCATGAAACTATAAAACAATAGAGCCGTATTCAATTCCGAACATATTCTCTAACAATACACCTTGACGTTAACTGACTTGCCTACAGTTTCAATTACAGAGTATGATATAGGTAGGTATAGGTGTAGGACTGCACATAATGGACATATTACGATGAACAAAATGAATCATTCGCACATCATGCATACGCCTACCTACAAGAAATGTATCTATAAAAACAAAAAAATTCATTTCTTTTATTCGTTTTTAAGCATTTCAAATCACTAATAAGGTTTATAACTATAGTTAATATTTAATAGAAGTTTGTTATTATTTTAATGTTGACTTCGCATGATCTACCATCACAGTACTTATTAAAATATGTTCAGACATTTGTATTTGGTTTTGGATCAAATTTGACTTTAGTTTTAATAATAACTTCTTAGATACTGTTGTTAACACTTATACCACTAATATTTCTACGTCATAATTTTCGTACTAAACACAAATCTATGACTAAATAAACGTCTAATAGAACGAGCGTATAAGATCATCGGACCGGTTATTGTTTTAACATTTAACACCATCTGTCTTCTTCCAGGTTATTCTTTCCTTTATAGAAATTATTAACACGATATTGTATATATTATTAATTTTTCCATTCGTATAGTAGATATTATTATAACTACTAAAAACTTGCTAACATTCTCTATTTGCAAAACCGATTGACCATTCTGTTCGGCTTTGTCATCCTCTTATTTTCTATGTACGGTTATATGTGATATGGGCTCTACATATATATATATATATATATATATATATATATATATATATATATATATATATATATACACACTTCCGCCGAGACACTGTCCTGTCCAAGAATTCTTTTCTCAAACTTGAGTTGCATCCGAACGTTTTTACTGACCCGGTGGTAATCGATTTGCTTTTCAGATGAGTTGGTCGCCGAAAAGGAGAGATTCAGAGACATTGGCGACAGCTTGGACCTTGCGTTTGTCGACTTGTATGGCATCTAAACACAAACACACACACATACACACACTCAGACCTCCTCCTTTCCCGACACACACGATTTCACTCAATTTTATCCATTTCCATCGTCTCTGTCTCTGACCCTACTCCAGCTACCACACACTACATTCCCTTTATAAACAAAACACAAAACGAAACAACAAAATATAATTTTAATAATACAGTGCTACTAACACCGTGTCCACGCGTCAAATTTTTCGACACAAAACTTGTAACTTTTAGTTTATTTTAGTGAATTACCTATACCTAAATTTTATTTTTATTTTTATTTTTATTATTTATTTATTTAATTTTTGTTTTGCAATGTATTGTATTTCATAGCTTACTGATTTTACAATATTATTTCGGCTTTGTTTTTACGCTTGTAGAAAGATTGTATCGAACGCCGTAGGTGTGACTTTTGACTACCCCGAAGTCAATAATTAAAAATAAAATTGTAACGATTATTTTTCTATGATAACTTTTTTCTCCGCCTGAGTGAAATCGTTTAATGTCTATTGATACTTTGTACCGGCTGTGGCGTCACGCGTCCCTAAAATGTTTTTTTTTTGTTCTTCGGAAAACACGTCTGTTGAATATAATTAATTTTTATCCAAACGTTATTATTATTTATATATACGCTTAGTTTTTATTTATATAACATTAAAAAAAAAAACCATAACCTAACTTTTGTCTAACTGTATATGTCTATTTAAAAAAAAAAAAATGTATTTTTGTGATTTATATAGAGCTTGTATTGTTTTCGTTATTAGTCAAATAACCAACGATAAAAATATAAATGAAAAAAAACAAATTCTCATATATAATCATTTCGGTATATAAATAATATATATATTACCTACGTCTTATTTATATTGTACAGACGATTTATTTCATTAACACTTTAGATCGTAATCACTGATAACTTATTTTACGAATTATTATTTATTATTATTAAAACATTTTTTTTACATATATTTATTGTCATCCCAAGTGCTATATGTTTTACCAATAAAACAATGTAAAAGAAAAAAATATATTAAAGCGATTTTGGAAAAAAAATGATTGCTTTGAACATTTTCGTTTTGTTTTCTTTTGCAGACGAGTTGGTACACGAGAAAGAGAAATACAAATACATTTGTGACGATCTTGACCAAACGTTCTCTGAACTTGTTGACTAACGCGTTCAGTATAACGGTGGCTATGATCATGATATTGATACGATATCGATGACTTAAATTATATTTATTATTTGTTGTGTTTTACAATATTTTATCATCAGCATGTTGATTTGTATTCAGCCCATTTTTATCGAATTATTAATAATTTTTATAGGTATCAGAGAATTGCATCCAGTTTTTATTTTTTGTCCATGTAAATATTATAAATGTTAATTAATGCTAATACTGTTTGTTATTGCGAAAAACTGATAATGGGTTTTCTTGTTTCGAACCCCGAGAGATTATATATTATATTATATACATAATAATTATACAGACACCCGTACCTACACACAGTCGAATGCGTTTTTAATTTAAATTTTATTTCACTGCACACCATTATTGTTGTTTTACGTTTGATTTTGTATACACATATCACCGTTGTTGTGCATGCCTTATATCACATCTGCCAATCCTCGTCCTCGCAATCCTTTCAATTATACCTACACCTACAACTACAATTTACTTGTGTTCCTGGAATTATTATTATGGTATTAACGAACGAACTGGCGGACATACACGTCGTCAGTGTTATTATTATTGGTAAAAACGATGCATCGGAAAAGCAGTTGGCACGAAATTGTTTGGTTCACTTGCTAATGTAGGTTAGTTTACGAAGAATATAAATTTTTAAAACTGCGATCCGATGGTCGTCTCAAACACTACAATCGTGTGTAGATACTCCCGAAGTCTTTCAGAGTGGATAAATATCTTTTTTTTATTATGTCGATGATCAGAGCTCGGCCACGACATGTGTTGATGGTAATTGGTATTAATTCGAACATTAGAGGTACATGAAATCGAAAAACTGAAGAAAAACAACCATTACTGCAATATAATAAAATAATATGATACGTTAGTTAAAATATCTATATAATGTAGGGGAATTATAACTACTCCGCACAACAATTATTATTATAATCATATATTATTATGTTGTTACCTATATACATTTTTTTTTTTTGGTAAACCTATCCGTGTAGACCAATAGACGATACTTTATTGGAGAAAAAAATGTTTTATTCTTCTTTAATTTATTATGGTGAGCTAGGATTTTGGTATAAAAACCTAACGTAGGTACCTAGGTATACATTTATACAAGAACATTGTCTGGTACCAGGCGTAGGTAATTCTATTTTTTTTGTCCCAGAAAATTGTTCATCAGAATAAATTCGCGTGTTACCGTAAATATGTGGACAGCAGTAGACATCGCATATATGTATATTATTATATATTCGATACACCTCCTACACGAAAACGTTATAAAAGTCGACCTTAAAAAAGAAAAAAAAACAATAATAACTTCCGAGCACGAATTCGTGTGCGGCGTGGTCGTACTCACGTAATGTAATGTAATTATGCTATAATACCTACGCGACGAGAAAACAAAAAAAAAATAAAGCAAATAGGTATATTCGTATGTTACGAATGAGCTAAGAACTAAGGAGATGAATGATGATTGACGTATGCGATACATATGGATGCCGGTTTAAGTGTAATTCCAGGTCAACTCGATCGTTTAAAAAATATAAATATTAAATAGGTACACTACGAGCAAAAATAAATATCAAACCAAACGATAACATTATCTGAAAACGTAACCTAACCTAACCTATTATTGATTGTAACTTATTACATTTAATTAATAAATCATACATGTAGTATGTAGTATATGTGACGCACTTAAGTTACATGACTTCTTTATGCACTGGCGATAGGTTCGCGTCATGAAGAAATTATTGTACTAGGTAGGTATTCTTTTTTATTTTTTGACGATATATAACTTAATAATTTTTGATCACCTATGAAAAATAATCAACGTTAGAAATTAACCCATCCATCTAGTGCCAACTTCTATTTGTATGGTTAAACGTTAGTGTGTCTAAATTTAGGTCACGAACTAACTTTTCACATTGGATCGCAGTTTATGCTATAAATTATTCTGGTCGCTATGGATACAGATTCACTGCAGTTTTGAGTTTTAAGTACACATTCATTATTATAGTCGTATAATTTTTATGTACCTAAATCCCGATTACTTCTAAAAAATGTTGATGAGTGTATAACTGTATAAGTATGAGTGTATGACTATGACGACTATAGTTTTAATCAATTTAGATTAAATCGTTCCATTCGTATCATACAATAAATTACATTTCATGCGATCGTACACTTCTATAGACTACCTATAGTGTATTAGTGTATATTAGAGGTAGGTATAGTAATAATTATAGTACTTATTATAGCGATTAACGGGTGTTGAAGTCGGTAGAGACCTAAAACAAAAAAAAAATACAAATTGAACGATAATTGTTCTTGAATATTGGGAATAGGGTTGAGATTTTTTTTTTCAAATCGCAGGACACAATTTTTTAAAATGTAATATTGTAAAAAATCGGGATATTGACATCCCGCTTTATCAATAAGCGGGAATTGGGACACTAAAAAAAAAAATAGATTAGGTATCGTCGTGACATACGCGTCCCGCTAAAAATTGAAGTGGGACGCGGTACAAGTAGGTATATTAAAAATCGGGACGTATCCCAATCCTAATTGAGAATATACATACACTACATATACTTACTCGCACATTGCAAAACTGTAGAAAACTAAGTGGACAGGTGAAATAAATAATATTTAAATTATAACACTATAAAATCTGTGGACAGTTATGTCGTAAAGATAATATGCTGAATCTCAACGGGATATCGTGGATAAGCTATACTAAACGCACTTACCTATACGGCTATACAACACGTAAAAATAAACCCAATGGGGATACCAATGACAGTTTATATTATGTATCCATATATAGATACTTACCAGTTGCCACAATTTATTGTATACTTATATGGGCACAATCGGTAGGTATCTATATAATAGACGAATATAGTTGCAACTGTTAAGCTATATATAATATATATATAAATATAGGTACCTATAAAGTTAATTCACTTTCACAGCTGATATAATACTATACGCATATTACACATACATAGCTATACATGGACTTAGTGAAATCGACTTTTATCAGTCCATAAAGAATCGAAAATAAAGTAAGATTAGAAAAAAATCAATATTAAAAATCTATATGTATATAGTATAGGTATCTACTTGCTCTATAATTCTATATAATATGACAAAATTCTATGATTTCAAATTTTTAAATTAAATAAATATATGTTATGTTCGGTGCCGGATGGATAAACCACCGGTGCAAACGGTGCATTGCACAGAGGCCCTGAATTTGAAACATTGGGGGGCTCGGTGCTCCGATATTATGTACATTAAACATCAAAGTACCAAAAAATAAAATAGATACTTGGTGAAATTTTTTTGTTTTGTTTTCAATTGATTTATTGGATTTTATGTAGCAATAATTTAATTCTAGTTATTTCGGATGCAGCTATGTCATAATAAAATAAAAAAAAATTGAAACTGCAGTTTGAACATGTTCAAACTGTGTTTAATTTTTTTGCCAGTAGTACCCCAAGATGGCAAGATGGGCTTTATTAGCTTTAGGTTAAGCTTTTGACGATAAAGTAAAAAAAAAATAAACTCATGTCTACAAGAACGTTTATCTAGTACCTATACTAATTTTAAATATAGAAAAAGAAAAAGAACGAAAAAAAACTCTAAATATTGAGAAAATAATTGACAACTTTGCTAACGCAAAATCAAGGAAAAAATTATACTTGCTTTATTTAATTAATTTGAAAACATATTCAGTATACATGTGTAAATGTGTTGTATTTATAATTTATTTTATAATATATTATGTAAGCTATTTGCTTTGTACAGCATTATTCCCATAGATATTTATGTAATACATTTTAATTATGTTATGTTATTAACTTATTATTATTACCCATATATGTTAAAATAAAATAAAATATGGTTATAAATTTATAATGTAATTTGATTTGTAGTAAAAATATAAAGGTAAAATATAGTAGGTACAGTAATTTTTTTTTATGAGGGCCCCAATTTTTTTTTCAAGATCCCGACACTATTCTTAATATGTATATACATTCTCGAAAATGATTCCAAAAAATATTTGGCCAACTTAAGTCCCGGGTATATAAATATATAATAAGTGGGTAAAAACATATTAGGTACCTATTTACACAACACTACATAAATTTCAAACGAGGATTTATATTGCAGAACAGGATCAATAATAATTGATGATATACATATATAGGTATATAATATATCGATGGCTAAAAAGCCTACGTCCATTTTTTGTAAAATTTGTTTTATATGTCCAAATCAAGAAAACTAGGTGCTCTTTATGATTTTTCCAAATATCAGGTGTCCAAAATTATTATGCCCCTTGCATTATTTTTACATAATAATAATTAGCTTATTACGAACTGATCATATTTTTGAATGCACAAAAATTATAAATCCAAAAAAAATGTGACAAACAATTATTTTAAATAAATATATTAACATTGGTGCTTATTTTAACCAAAAAAATGTAACATATCCGGACATACACTATTTGGTAAAACTGATAAATTCAATATTAGCCCCCCTCCCCCGTAATATCAAGAAAATTTGAAAATTATTTTAATTTTTAATAGTCTATGAAAATTGACACAAAAATTCTAAATTGTATTTAAAAAAAATTGATCAGCCTCCTCCCCAAAAAAAATCCTGGCTACGCCACTGTTGAGTAACGACAAAAACTTTGGTCTTCGGTGTTAAATATAGCATATCTATCATTCTATCAATACAATATATCTATATTTATCTACATTGGCCATAGCCTATAGGCAGGTAGGTACTCCATATTAAAATAGTCGTACCTAGATAATGTTTATATAAGACCTACGAAGTCATCAAATTTTTTATCTATAAATTATAAACACGGGCCCGTATCAACGAGTAGATACCTAATAAACTAATATAAGTAGGTTCATTAAATAAATACAAATGTGAATACAAGCTATACCTATTATTTGTTATTAGACAAAATAATCAGAATATATAGTAAGTACCAGGTACTACCTACTGTACTAGGTACATATAAACATTATAAACGCCTAACTATTATACCAGGTGTAGGCATCTTGTATATATAATTATTATAATTATCACGACTATAGTAATATTATAACAATATTTATTATTACAATTAATATAATTCATAGCAGGAATACATTAGGTAATAGACGGATCGTTAGGTAGTACAAGGTACAATATATTATAAGAACCAACTGGCAACTACCAATATATAGGTACGAGGTACCCATATTTTTACATACAGGACATCGGTAGGTACAAATCATTTTAACATACTTTGATGAGCTTAGGTTTTTTAAAATTATAAATGAACAAAATGTACAATTAACTATTACATAATTACATATATTTTGTACATAAATTGTTTTTATTTTTAAGAATAAATTGATATTCCCTTCCAAAAAAATCAGGAATTACGATGAATGGTCGATTTTCATTAGATATCTCCCAAAATTTTCTTTTTCAAATTAAATAATTAATATAAAATTCTAGTAGTCATAACTATATTATGTATACGATTTATATAATTTGTTCTTTATTTTATAAACTTACGTGTTTTCTACAGTTTTCAATGTTGTACATGATAATAATAATATATATATTTTTTTATTCACTGTTCATTAAATCAGGTCGTTTATAACATGATTAACTATGCAGTTAAATATTAGTTAGTTAATCACAGTTTAAAATACCTTTATACTAGGTAGCTGTTGGTAGCCGAGTAGGTGTTCCTATTAATGTATTGTATATTACGCAAAGTCAAGTAGAAACTAGAAATTTATAATGATAAGGCAAAGACTTAATAAATTCTTAAAAAAATATTACGAATAAACTAAAATAAACTTAAATACATAACACACAAACACACTCTTTTTTAATTAATATTTATAGGTGAATGATCATTCAAGCGTCCATAATAAATTTTAAATTATAGAAGAAAAACAATAAATGGTAAAGCTATAAAATGACCAATAATGCATTATTTAAAAATACTATACAAGAGTGGTAACATTTGAGAAATCATCCTGTATATAGTTGTTTACTAATAAAAATATGTCTTTAACATTGTTTTGCTAATACTAACAAAAACCGATGTAAATAACTAATTGTTTGTCTTTGATTACTTATTAATATGCATGTGACTAATAGTTTAATTATTTATTTTAGAAAAACTTGACACTGCCAAACAAGAGTATCGAGTTATTGCTGATCAAATTGGCCAGTCATATGATTTAGCAGCATACTAATCAAATAAAACCGTAACGCATAATTTAGTAATCAATTACTATTTGTATTTTTCTATTTTTAGTCAAGTATCAGCTATTAAAAAATGCGAAATAAAATAAATAGCTTTTATATTGTCTTCACATTGTTTTATGACTTGCATATTTTAAAAATGCTTATTATGGCATATAAATAAAACAATTTTTAATACGAGGATCACCATTATTTTTTTTTTTTAATATTTTACAAATATAAGAATGTTATTATCTTAAAAACGTGTTTATATTTAATAATTAAATTGCATGTGTTAACATTTACCAATATTCTGATTTGTAATAATTTTAATATAAACAGTAGTATATTATGTTCTTAACAGTACACTAAATGTAAATATTTGAAGATAAAAACAAAATATTATAATTAAAATTAAAATACAATAGTTTCAAATTTGTGTAAACGGTCTTCAATATAAAAACAATTTTTGCACATTACTTAATATATACAATTGTGCAGACAATAACATTTATGTCTATTAAAACAATCAAACATTTTTAAATTATATGAAATAGCTTTTTGATTATACATTTTATTTTTTAATAAAAATATTAATTCAACAAACAAATTATGAAATTTCTTGAATATAGTGTTAAATACCATATATTAAATTGTAATACAAATTTACAATATAATGTTTAAAATTTACAAACGTTTATCTGAAAATTTCTTATATATAATACTGACACAATATAAATTTAAATAACAAACTATACAAGAAGACAAATTGAAAAAAAATGAACAGTTAGTTGATTAAAAAGTTTATAAATCATGGTTAAAAAATTATCGGAAGTTTGTTGTTTATAGTTCGCGTTAGTTTTGTAACTGTACGTGTATTGGGCGTCATTCTTGGTGTTGTACGTAATGGCGTTTTAGGTGTGGTTGGTATTGGAATTTGAGATCCTTTAATGGGTGTTTTCGTTAATGGTTTCCTTGGTGTAGTAAATGTAGTATTTGGTTCCCTTAATACACTTTTGGTAGTTGGACTTGTAAACAATCTATGCTTTTTGGATTCAAGATGTTCCTGAAATATTTAAAACAATTAGTATTTGGCAAGATCATTAAGCATAAAAAGCAAATCTTGCTAAATATAACAATATATACTATGGGATACAATACATTATTAGCTTAGCAAATTATGCATAGAGAGAAAAATGGCTGAGAATTGTGAATTTTTATTATCATTATGTAATATTCATGCAAATATAATACATAACATAATATAAAACCAATTATAAAAGTATAATGAATCAACTTTTTTAAAAATTATTCACAAAAAAATAATAACAACATGAAATGTATAAAAATTTATTTTACGTAAATACCAATCATTACATTATATTCTTTTTGACATTAATACAAAAAATAACAAGAATTATCTAAGTTTATTATTAAATTAAAATATATAATTAAATATCAGATGTATCTGTTTTTCAATGTTCTTGATTTTTAATTTAGTAAATATATAAAATTCTGCTCGTAGACTTAAAAACAAATTATATTTATTAATTAATTTTAGATCATTTGACTAGTAATACCACTATGGATTTTTTTGTGTTATATATTATAAGTTATTGGTCAATCAATAGAAATTAAATTATTATATTGTTCATTAAACAGTATTAACAGTTTTAAAAATACCATTGAGAAAATTCAAACATAATATAAAATATACGAAAGATTAACACTATAGAAATATTTACACTTAACAATAATACTGTAATTTGTTATAATGAAATAAAGCGACAGAAATTATATTCACACACAAAGAAGTAATTATGTGCGGAACGCATTATCTCACGTAATTCAAACCTGGAAGGTTGCATAGGATTCAACAGATCCATTTTCATCATTGGACCCATGAAAGGTTGGATGTGGTCTTGTTGTTGTTAAATTTACTTCATGTAGTTTAGTTGAGTTTAATGGAACTAATGTAGCCACATTAGTATTATGAAAATTAAATAATTGTCTTCTTGGAGTAACCTAAAATTAAATAAATAGAACTTATATAATTATCATTTATGATGAGTAGTATAAAACAATCAATTGTACTTACACTAGGCAGAACCTCGTTTATTTGACATAGCTAAGACAATTATGCGACTCAGTGTAAAATATTTGTTTGAAATTATCAAAATATTTAATAAAAATTAATAAACAATAATCTTTTGATTCACTGCACTTTTAAAAAAAAATTAAAAACTAACAATTAAGACACCCGTTATTGATTTAAAGTCAGATAAATAGGTAAGTCTGATAAACGAGGTCTAACTAGTTACTTAAGAATAATATAATTGTCTTTAATAGTTATAGATAGTATATGATCAAGGTGAATATAAAATAAAAATTAAGTTTTAATTCAGAAAGAAAGAATTTGAATAAAACATTTCTATATACAAATTCGTTGAGCATTATTTTGTTACCACAGCTTTATGGTCCATGCCGATTTTACGGACCTTAGAAGCTTGGTTGCTTGATGTAGCGACTATCTTCCTTTTACTGCGAGTGGCTGTCAGTGGCGTTTGAGGCTTAATTCCAGTTTGTATCTTGGACTAAAATTGTATTAATTATAGTATTATTAACATACTTTTATTGTTTTATAAAAAGAGCATAAGATACCTTTGTTTGTTGTAAATTTTTTTTATTGCTCTTTAATTCATCCCATTGCCTTTCCATGAAATCAATTAATCTTTCATCTCTATAATAGAATATTTTATTTTCTCTTTGTTCATATGATTGCAATTGATTCTTTAATTCTCTTTCTACTCTTGGTAGTTCCTATAGAACATGATAATGTTTTATTAAGTCTTAAAATAATAAAATGTATGTTCATTTAAATAAAACTTACTTTTTGAATAATTTTTCTTTCTTTTTCTTCTTTCAATAATTGTCCACCTCGGTTTTGCCAAAGCCTAGCTGGATCATTCGCCTGTTCTTGCATCATAATCATTTTATTCCATAAATGTTCTCTTTCTTCAATTAAATGATAAATAGAACTAAAAATAGCATTTTATGTAGAACAATTATTATACTTTAATATAATTTTTTATTATTATAAATTATTTATATTATCTTACATGTTATCATTATAAAACTTTTTAGCATTATCAACCTCAATGTCTAATATATCCATTACATCCTCATTAAACTCAGTGCTATAATACACTTGACACTGTTTTCTTTGACGATCACCAAAATGACATCTATCCCATAAGTCATTTAATTCACATCGTAGTTTTTCAATAAATTGTTTGATATTTTCTTTTTTTAAGGTCTCACATCTTTCAACTTCTACTTTTAGCTAAAAAAGTAAGATAATTATATTAAATAAAGTTAAAATAGTTAGTATAAAAAGTGAAAAATTTATATAAGTACATCTTGTATAACAGTTTTGCCAAATCCTTTTTTTGTACTGACAAAATGTTCCCTATAAGAAACATCGATTTGTAAACGATCCCATAGTGAATTTAATTTGGTTCTTAATTCCATAGCCATGCATTTTTGATTTTCTGTTTGATTTTCCAAGCGTTTTATCAATTTCTGTTGGTAATAAATAAAATTAGTTAATAAATCTTTATAATTAATTATTTACAAAATTAAAATGTAAATCTTACTTGAAGTTCATCTAAGTTTGATTTTGACAGTTGAAACTGGTTTGGATCCCCTAATACCATTTTATCAAACTGTAAAATTGGTATTTCTCCTAGATCTGCTAGTAACAATTCAACTTTGGTTTTTTGTTCCAAAAATGTAGACCGACGTTTAATCTAAATATTAGGTAAACCACACTATAAAATTATATTGCTGAGATATTAAAAAAAATATATAATAACAGTACTTGGGTATTTTTTAAATCTATAAGATGACTTTTGATATTTTCCAGTAGTGTCGCAGAAGGCATTTCTTTTATGGCTGAGTATTTAGGTTTTTCATTAAGTAATTGACAAATTTGTTTTTCCTGTTAAAAATATACAATATAGATTATAGTTATAAGGTAACGAGGTTTAAAGTAAGTTAAATTTACTTCTTCTTGAAGTCTATTAAGTTCTGTCATGCGTTGTTCTTTTATTTTTCTACATTCTTGTAGAGATTTATCAATATTGATTTGAACATCAATTAACGGAGTAGCATCATTGTGGTCATCGATTGAAATATGCATTTGTAGTTCCTAAATTTAAGAATATTTTATCAACACATTCAATACTGTTTGTTAACACAATGGTGACTTAAAAAAAAAATAATAATTATAATGTCAACTATATTTAACATGGGATTATATAGTTTATTAGTTTATATGAGTAAATAAGTTTTTCTGACGCCTATCCTGGTTTTTTTTAAGAACATAATTTGAAGAACTAACCTTTTCTAAAACTTCTTTTTCTGCAATAATTCTTCAATATCTTTTATAATATTATTTTTGTCTTTTTCAGATTCTAAAACAACTTCATCTAAAAATGACTGAAAAGTAGAACAATTAATAAAAGAAATTTAATTGAATTGTAATGATAAAACTGTATTTAATACTTACAGTTACATGAGCTTTTAAATGTTCATGAAGCTGGTTTATGCCGTTTTTCTTTTCATCTGAATATGTTCCATAAATAACATCTAGATTACGTTGAACTTTTAGGATTTCCTTTTTTGAATATGCACAAATTTCATCCAAAATAAGTTGTATCTTATCTGTGTCTGGACTATAGATCAAATAAAATTATTTTAAACTTAGATGATGATAATCAGGTCTTAAGAAATAATGTTATCTTAATAAATTTAAAAAAAAATTTATGACATTTATATTTAGTTAAAATGTTGAAGATTTTATAAGTGAATTATTATTTTTTTATTGAACTAGGTAACTATTAGGAATAACATTTTAAATCACCCACTTAATTCTAGATTTCAATTTTAATAATAAATTATAAGTAAGGAGAAGAATATTATTATAAAATAACTAAGTGGCTACGTATTCACAAACAGTAAATAATTTTCATTTGAGATTAAAAATCAGGGTAGTTGGTACAATGAATATTTATTTAACAAACTCACCCCATAGAGGAATCCATTTTGTGTACAATAATGCTGGAGCTAAAATAATGGACAAAACATAAGTTAAGATTAAAAATCAATAAATACATATTGTTATACTATTATACATATAATATACATAATTTAAAATAATAATTTCAAAAAAATATTCCATAAGTGAATATAATAAATTTTAAAGTTTGGTTTAATCATAGCAATTGCCTGGTACAAGGAAAATAAAAGGTTCAAAATATATGCACCCTAATTGAATACCAGAAATACAGTTCACTATTATTGAGGGTCAACTATGGACAATAGTTTCTCATACAGAATAAACTTTAGTTAAAAAGACTAAGTTGCTTTATAGTTGTAATCTAGATATTGACTATAGACAATAAAGTGTTACATCGAGGTTTACATACATTTGTAATAATCCTGAAATATTTTAAAAATAGGTAGGTACCCATATTATCCTGACGACCTGACTGATATAATGTTAATTCCTTTAGCGTTTCCATGTATTATTTTAAATGACGTAGTTTGCTGTAGTATTTTACAAACATAGGTTTTGGCATCGATTAATATACATTATGCATTAGCATTAGTATAACACTGTATAACATACAGAATATGACAAATTTTTATATTTTATTGTTTTTGTAGTCATTCAATTCGGAGTAAGTAAGATGCAATTCATAGTATTTTTTTTGTACACATGAGTACTGAATTAACTAAAAAGTTAATATTAATAACTATAAGATAATGGTTTGTTAAATAAGTGAGAAAAGGACACTAAAGCTTACAATAATGTATAGAATCATCTCGTCAATTGACACTAAATATTATATCATATATCATGTACAGAACGCAAGATACTCGCATATTTCGCATTAATCTATTTACAGGACAAACCAATATAGTTTAAATATCTATAAAATCATAACGTAGAAGTTTAACCACAGAATAGATTAAATTAAATTTAACTCAAGTATAAGACAAGTCGGCGATTATTGATTAGGAGTATTGAGACGATACGCGTTGTACGCTGGGTAAATACCAAACAGTAGTTATTAATACGCATTAGACTAGTCGTCAGATAAATTGTATAATTATATATAGAAAAATAAAAATTCCAATATTATTCGTGTCAATTACCGTAATATTTTTCGGATAAAATGATGTTGTGATAATCGTGCATCACGACTTTTGCGTTCCATCGAAGCACGCAAACTTAGATGAGCATTTATTGTATAAGTTTTGTACTTACTCGTCTTTCAACGACGGTGATCCGAACATGATGGACGACATGCTTTCTAATTTCTCGACGGCGGTACAACAAAAATGTTTGGCATCGGTGGTAGTGGTAAGTTAACCGGTTTTTTTTATTACGGTAGCGAGCTGTACGACAGTTGTCGTTTAAATAATAAAATATCGAATGCTGTAATACGGAACGACAGTTGCGCGTCACGAAACGATCAAAACAACAGAATAAATGATGAATAGTGAATACTGAATACAGAAATTCAAAAAATCATAAACCGAGTAACTGACGATATCGGCGAATGGCGACGCACAAAAATTCGAATGTACGACGTATCGTCAGTGTTGGTAGTGTTGGACGGTTATTTTTTTAACGGTTTTTGGTTACACCGATCGCCACGGGCTAGTGTCGAGCGCTGCTATCACGTTCGAACGGAGGACAAACGTTGGGCGGGCGGGCGTGTCAAACTCGGACTGTCCGACTGTTGTAGCTCGGACTGCTCGGAGATAGGACGAGTCGGGTGGACTTAGGACTTGTACTAGTAAAGTCTGATCCGGGCTTTGACGCTTTGTCAGTTCACCACTTCGGCCATCGACTTTCGAGCATGGCGAGTGCCGAGTACAAACGACTGCACAACGAATAACCCCCATGATAATTGATAATAATATATATAATATGATACAATATAGTACGCCATATGCTTGATGGATGTTATGATAATATAACATGACGGCACAACCAGACACCATCAGTTATTAGTCGTTATGTTTTTTTCACTTGGCATAACTGTGTTGAGTTCTGTCGTTCAGAAGTGCACATTGCACAAGTCACAACGCGATGGCTGTGTGTGTTACCAAGTCCTGAGCTTACGAGGGGTCATATTGGGTCATATTCTACTGTCTACGAATTTAAAATAGTGGTTCATATTTTTGATAGTTGACTTTAAAATACTCTATTTTTATATTATTATACGTTATACGTCGTGATGTGCGTACAGACTATATAAAGTTATTGTATATTTTAAACCGCGATCGTGAGCTTTATGAAAGGTGTACCCGCTAGAGGCTGTGACTAAAGTTTGGACGTAACGATTAATGACGAAATATTTATGTCGTGAATCGCAGTCATTGACAGATTTATATTTATATGATTGCTATTCTATGTTAATCAATAAAATAGATGTGTTGACATCAAGGGCCATCTTATTAGGGCGACTTGCCGTTGCTAGACTTGGATCCACAAATTTATTATAATAGGTATGTATTCTCGATAATATGTGGTTAAAAATTTTTTTATAAGCGTTTAATGTACACATTTTTAACATAGAATTTTAATACCTAATTACGCTTTAAAAACATTCATCGTAAGTTTGTTTCACTGTAATAAAATAAAAGTTTAGTGTATAATGTAAAGTCACATGCAATTTTTATAAGCTATGCCCTATTTTGAACTTTGGTTTTCTAGGACTCCGTAGCTCTTAGGCCATAACCCCTGTAATTATTAAATCCTATAGTTACGACCATGGTAAGATGTCCTTATCATAAATTATAATTATGCAATTAATTTTAGTTACCTACTTTTTAGAAATTGATCATCACTCAGCATTCAGCAGTCACTCCAGAAAAACCAATTACGATCCAGGTTTGAGGTTGATCGGTAGACATAGACAAAAAAAAAATCATAATTCAGTGATAAACATAAATAATTTATTATGAAATACATAGTTTAAACTATTGAATATTGATTAATGAATAAATATGATAATGATATGACATGTATACAATTAATTATACCATTGATATTCGAAGACTGATGAGTATGATAATTATTATGATAGAGGACCAGGTATTGTAGCTTTTGCATCGGTATTTGTCTTACACAACCATAAAAATTGCAGAGTATGTAAGTAATAAATGCTAAAGTACGTTATGTTAGGACATTACTACAAAATACTACATACGTAATTTTAATTTGCATATAAATGCATATTTTGAAGTTTATTTTTGCTTCTAGAGCATAATATATTATTCCCTCTCTATTTTCTCTTTATTTTTTGATACTCATTTGAACATTCTTTACATTTTTAATTGTCTTGCAAATTGTATATAATTTAAAGATTGTTCAAAAATTTAAACATATTATAAATATATTCATGTTTTGACGTCTTTCTAATAAATATATTTTATAATTAAAATAACTTTAGGATTGTTAAAATTATTATGCTTGCGTGTTTTCTGAGAAGTACTGGAAGCTGGAGTCAGTGGCCAATTAATTTATACGAGTGACGAAAAGTGGTATTTCTAGAGGTAAATGTTCAGCGGATGCGGCATTAATTTATTGATAATTATATACACGTAGAAATATTTTCAACCCGGGTCCTGACGGTAGCGGCAGCGCTATCTACCTCTGTATTTTTAAATCTCTTAAGAACGTAGCCAAGAATATTGTTAACTTTTGTTACTAGCTAGCGCTGCCGTATAGACTTTCGTTTTAGATTTAATTTTCAGACTTCCAGCTCTGATTAGTCATTTTGTGGTATGTACTCGTACCATAGTTTATTTTCAATATTCCCAAATTAAAAAAAAAAATAATAACAACAATGAACGTTTAAATTATAATGTTAAATCATTATTGGCATATTGTATTAAATTTGAATTTAATGATAAATTATTGCATGAGAAAAACGATTTTACGCTGTTGGCCAGTCAGCTTTTATTTCTAAGGATATCGTAATATCTACTTTAATATCGTTGACGTCTGCAAGTTAACTAATTACTATCCAATAATCGTTAAGTTCATCCTACACCGAAAACTTAAAATAAAATACGAAATTTTTTAATTATTATTTGAAATATTTGGTATGACAGATAGATATTCAAAGTATTATTCATAAATATTTATTATAACTATTGATATGTATAATTATTACCTATATTTACTATATTATAGTTGTTGTTTGTCGATACACATTTTAAAAAATATAAATGAAATGTTTTGTATGTTTCAATTTGTATACTATACATTATAAATATCGAAATTTTGATAGATACTTTTTATATTCCTTCTAATGATGTTTATGTGTAAAAACTGAAATAATTTTCAATAGGTAATTTAGTATGTCTATCATTACCATATGGTATATAGTATATACCATATAATACAATACTAGTATAAAGTCATTTTTTTAGTTTTTATAGACCGAGCAAAAAATAAAGACTGTTCAAAAAATGTATGTATAGGTAATTGTAAATAATTGTTATGTGATTAAAATACTGTAGAAATCACTTGTTTTAAATAAAATATATTAGATTTATTTAATCTAAATGACCACTAAATTAATATCGTTTTATAATTTGATCTTGATAAATTATTTTAAATCTAGTCTAGAGTAATACAAAACATTTTATCTTTGTAAATGTTATTATTATTTGTATAATTTTATTAGTTCATTAAATTTCTAATGGCAATTTTCCAATAATTCGTCTTGCAGGGATTACAATTCTTGGCGTCTTCTTTTTACATTTTTTGCTTTTAACTTTGAAGTTTACACAAGCAGGCTGTTTGAATTTTTTTTAATCAATACGATCTATAATATTCTATCGCATTAATTAATTTTAAAGATTTGCTGATTAATAAATAATAACTAAAATTCTAATATTATTAATATTTAAAATTTTTAATTTATATATATATCTATTCGTCATTAAAATTAGTTATTTAAATATAAATAACTTATACAACATTTATTTTATTATTTAAGACTTATTATTAAAATATATTCAAAATTAATTGGTCATTAAACAGAATTACTAAAATCAGTAACTACTTAGTATATAGTATATATTTTGTTGCGAAAATATATTTTTAGTATCTATACATTTTTTTTTTATTCATTTCTCAAAATTATTTAAGATCACTTTTTAAATGTACCCAAACAAATTTAATGGAATTGTTTGGTTGAAAATAGATGAAAATTCTTCGAAAGAAATATTAAATTACTAATATTATTAATAACGGATTTAAATATTTTAAGTAGCTTTATGTCCAAATTATGCGTCTTGTTGTCTAAGAAGTGGCTTAACATAATTATGTCTTTTTAAGGTAGATACACCACCTAAAGTTATAATACTTAAAAAAATATATAAATGTTTTTTTTTTTTTTTTTTTTTTTTTTATTTAGAACTTTCAGTATATAACTATTATAGTTCGACAGTTATTAATATATAAATGTTATAAGTATAATAGAAGTTAAGTCGTATAATCATAAGTTTAATGAATACGGTGGTACTTTTTCGGAGTCTGTGAGGGTTAAATCATGCTAAGTATTATTGTATAATTTTTAAAACTCTAACATTGCTATTGTTTTACTGTTACTAAGGAAAAAGTCGAACACTCTTTTGCTTTAAGTTTTTATTGATATCTTTATGGTATTACATTATTAATGGTATTGAAACCTATAAGAATATTATTAGTTTATAGAATTTATACTTATCATAATATACAAACAAAAAACATAATTTATTTTATGTCAACGGAATAAAACAATTGAAAAAAATTATGTTTTATTTACTTATTAACTGACATATATTAAACTAAATTAAATCACATGTAGGTAATTTAATTAATTATCAGGTTTTTAACAACTATTCCAAATATTTTAATGATATGTATACAAAATTTCAGGTGTACACATCAATTTTTTTTTTGAAAACTAATAGTTCTTAGCCTACTCTCCCATACGGCCATACATTAGGTATATTTATAAATGTTAACAAATCTGTAAATTATTGTTTACGTAAATGTTTATTGTGTAATCATTAATATTTATACTATAAATATAATTATAAATGTAGTGTGAAAAATAATGTACCCACGCGAATAATGTTTGATAGAATACAATTTAAACTTTTATTTGACAATTCAAATATAAATGTTATTAATGGATATTGAATTTTTAAATAAATGGAACAAAATTACAATATGAAATGTTTATAATAATTTGAAAGAGAATGTGTTTACTTCTCTTTTCTTTAAAAATATATGGTTTTTAATAACTTAGTTTTAAGCCTTAAAGGTCAAATTAGTTTATAAAGATAGACATTTTATAGAATATAAGATAAGATAAATCGGAATTTTTTTCCTTGTTTTAGTTAATGGGTCAGTAAAATATCACTTTGTTAATCGATTTGAATGAAAATAAGGTACATTAATTATTAACTATTTTAATATGACATTTGAGAATAGTTTTTGATAGAATTCTACAATTTGTTAAATTACATTAAAAAAAAATGTATGCTAATTTTAAAGACAATTATCAAGATTCGGGATGCGTACCTATTACATTATTTTAACTTTTTTACATTTTAAGTCAACACTGTTGATACGGATATACTTTTACCCTGTTTAGTACAGCTATATAAAGCTCACTGGTTTTATAGATCACTTTACTAAAAGGTCTCTCCTAGTTCGTCACTACATTCCTATTTTTTTCAAATCCCCACCAGTAATAATCCCTTGGTGGGGCGTATCTGTGGTGGGAGAAGGGAACACAGTACAGATTTGGAATTACACATATAGAACAACAACAGTCCAGGATCAGCTGCTATCGCTGTCAGTGGTGCCTTTCAGATTTGGTTTATTTTATTTGGAGGTAATTATATATATTTTTTACTTTATTTAGAAATAATTACGCATTATACACGTAAATAATAATTAATATTGATACAAATATTCACACAAAATAATATTTTATTAATTATTATTATCAATTTTCAAATATTATATTTTTACAATTTAAGTGAATAAATTCGTATTTTAAACGTAGGGATTTCATTACATTTCTACAATATTGTAAAGTATAGTTTAATTCAGTTTTTTAGTAAAATTTTATTGTAAACATATGTTTTTCTGAAGACTTAAAATATTTTATAATATAATGTTTTGCCATTATTGAATAGGTATCTATCAACGTTTAAATAGGTTCATTTAAAATTATTTTTAATATTTTAGATTGGTATCTATAATTTATGGTTAGATTAAAATTAAATAAGGTGTCTAACTATTAAACTTATAAGAGTTTATTTTATCTATAAAACCGTGTAATAGTTAAAACGTTATTAATAGTTTAATATTATTTGAATTTATATTGTATTGTTGACTTTATTTATTAAACATTTTAATTTTATGCAATATGAAATATTATTTCACCAAGCATTTCCAGCTTTCTGGTTGCCCAAATATGCGAATATAGGTAGTTTAATTTTGTCACAAAGCGTGGGCTTGTGCAAAACTACAGTATGTTCTTGAAATACTTCTATATTTAAGATTTGGCGTTGAAATTGTAACATTTATAATTATTGTAACACGATACAATGATAAGATACTAATAACTTTATAAATATTAATTAATTTTGATTATTAACTTAAATAATATTTATAATTGAAGCGATTGGTTTAAAACTAACGAGTTTAAAAAGTAAATTGGAAATCAAAAAATGTATTTGTATAATCTAGTTTTTGATTTTTCTTAGTTTTGTTTTCTTATTTAATTTTTAATTTAGTTTTATAACCATGATAAAAAGTGTCGTAAATCAGTTATTGACATTAATAATTGTTGCGTTAAATTCATGATGATTGATTCATGTGATTTGTGTTTTAATTATCGTGTTATTAAAATTAAAATAAATTTAGCAACTAAAATTTAACAACTAGTGGGGGCGGTGAGGTGTTTGGTCGGAATTTGGGTCGGTTGAGTGCATACCGCAACGGCGGCGTACAACTATTTTTAAACGTCCGCTGCGTGGTGCCGCGCGGTGGTATCGGTTTACTCACTGTAAATGGCGGGTACCAGACTACTTTATTTTTTATTTTATACTTCGGCATTAGCAACTTTGCTATTTTTGTCCAATTCCACGGAAGCCTATTTTTCTTTCAAAATAGATAATAGCAGAAAATAAGAAGGATGTGTGCGACCATTACCTTTCTAAATTACCCCTGAATACTCTTTTACAATATTATCGTTAATTAAACATTTTAAATATTTTTTATTTTTCAAGATCATAAATTATTACATTAAATATCGGTTTTATACAACTTGCATAGTTGGCGAAAATTATATTATTTTACATAGATAAATTTTTTTTTTTTTTATAAGATCTTCAATTATAAATTATAACAGAGGATATAATTAGTTATTGTTTATCAATAATTAAATGTCATCATTTAATTTTGAATCAACTAACATTTATTTTAAAATAATCAAGATAATTTTTTTTTAGTTTCTAATATATAGTAAACAATACACCTTATACTTATACTTTATATTATACTGGTTTGTAGTTTTAAAATTAATAATATAATTATTTTAAAAATCAATAGAAAACAATAAATAATTGCCAAAATGATTAGAAAATTAAATATATTTAATATAAATTATAATTTTTAGTTATTATTGTCCTATGATAAATTTATATATTAGGTATATTTATTATTTAAGAACTTAATATACTAGGTAGTACATAATAGTTTGTTAGATATATAATGAATTTGCGATGATTGGTAGGAATCTACCTAAATTTTCCTTTTTAAAATCTTATATTGATTAGTAAGCAATATGGTGATAAGAGTTGTAAAATTTTGCGTTACTCATACCATTATGCATTAGAGATATAAATGTAAAATAAATTAAAAATAACGTTTTTTAAAATTAATTCTTTAAGCTCCAGTTGTATATATTTTAGTAGTTTATATTTTTTTATAATGATTTTTCATTTTTTCTTAATATTTAAATTATATTAAACAAATCAGTATGCTTTAAAAAATCTTATTTTACTCATATCTCTGACTTATGGTCTTTGGGTTTCTTGTGGTTGATCAGAATATTGTTTTGTTTTCTTGTTTTTTATATTGATGGCATTAAGCTAATATAATATATCTTATTTTATTGTTAATTGTGTTCCGCGCGTGTGAACCTTAAGTAGATTATTTGGTGGTTATTATTAAGGAAATTTTATACAGATATAGATTAAAAACTTTAATCATTGGTACATACATTTTAGAAGTATTAAAGAATATATTTGTTTTTATTAATTTTTAAATATACGAGTACGTGATAAACACCATTAATATTATAACTATGTCTATGTATAAATGCATTATTTCCATAAGTGTTTAAAAAATTGTTTTAAATGTTTGATTAAATTATAAGACTTACTATATTATAAATGGAGTTGAAAATAAGTATTATTTTTAACTTAATTCTAAAAATAAAAAACGATTATCTTTCAAAAATAACTTGACCTATAAAGTGTTTAAATAAGATAATGGGTTACGCATAAATACAAACCTATAGGTACCTGATATATCAAAACTTATTTAATTTGATTATAATAATTATTTAGTAAGCTATATATATATAATGTACGTATAATATTAAATGTGAATAAATATTTTATTTAGCTTCAATTTTGTTATGTACAAAGTGATGTCACCTATAGGTAACCTTTTTTTTGAATAACACAGTTATTCAAAATCTGTTGTTTGGAATTTTTATTTATACTTTAAGAATATATTTTTAATTTCTAGAGATTATTTGTAGTTCTTAAGTAGTGTTTAATGGAGATTTAAATTTATATTTTTTAAATGAAAATCCCCCTTTTAAACGGTAAATTATTAAGCTGATAATTTTTTAAAAATTTTGACTATCAAAATCAAAATTCGAACAAATAGTTTTTGAGTAATTTAACATTGTGTATTAAGGATAATAAGTCCACGATACGAAAGGTTTAGAAGATATTGGGGCTTTAATAATTTATATTATTCTATCATTTCTATCAACATTTAAAATTAATAAAAATTTTATATGTTTAATAATAATCATACATTCTGTATAATACTGGATCCTATATTATTTATATTTTATATTTTTGTAAAACCATTTTTAAGGAATTTTATTCTTAATATAAATATTTTAATAACTAAAAAACAACTTATTCTAATTTTGAATTAGATACCTATATCAAAATGTTTATTGTAAATTATTTAGTGGATAATTTACAGAAAAAGGAGGTCTCATATAAAAATTAGTAGTTTGTTCGTTACAGTCATAGAACACTCTTTAAATAGTACAAAAAATTATAATAATCTATATTTAAATAAACTATTATTATTAAATGAAAGTGAGGGTAATCATGTTTGGTTAGTTATCCTGGATATTAATTATATAGATAAAATAACATTTATGAAAAGTATTTTCAAACAATTGAATTTATTGTTGTAATTATTAATTATTGTTATAAATTAACTGTAGTTTGTGATTCCTTTTTCTCTATTTCATTTCCTAAATTGAAGTTAGTTTATGTAATTTTAGAATAAAAAATATGTTAAAATTACAGTATTTTATGAATATGTCATATTATATAGTATTTTAAATTTTTGTAAACTATTATTATTATTTTGGATTAGTGGGGTAGACAAAAAACTTCAAAATGGACGCTATCAAGAAGAAGATGCAGGCGATGAAGATGGAGAAGGATAGTGCCATGGACAAGGCCGACACTTGTGAAGGCCAGTCCAAGGATGCTAACCTTCGTGCAGATAAAGTAATTACGATGAATATTTTAAGTAAGCAATGTGTAACATATATTAAACAAACATTGTTTTCAATTAGGTAAATGAAGATGTGAGAGATTGTCAAAAGAAATTGACTCAGGTAGAAAGTGATTTAGACACTAACAAGAATAAGTTGGAAGAGGCCATCAAGCAGTTAGAGGATAGAGAAAAGGCACTTACTGCGGTAAGTTAAGAATAACTATTATTATATAAGATTTTTTAACATGCATTTATTTATAGGCTGAAAGTGAAGTTGCCGCTTTGAACAGGAAAGTCCAGATGATTGAAGAAGACCTCGAAAGATCCGAGGAAAGGTCTCAAGCTGCTGCATCAAAATTAGCTGAAGCTTCTCAAGCAGCTGACGAATCTCAACGGTAAGCGGATTATACATTAATTCATTTTTACGTTGTATTCATAATTTTGTACGTTAATTTTATACAAATCATGTTTTTAGTATGTGCAAAGTACTCGAAAACCGTAGCCAGCAAGACGAGGAACGTATGGACCAGTTGACTAACCAATTAAAGGAAGCTCGTCTCTTAGCTGAAGATGCTGATGGAAAATCTGATGAAGTAATAAACAAATAATAACATAATGAATCAGAAAACTGTATTTAAATAAATATTAAATTTAAGGTTTCGAGGAAACTTGCTTTCGTTGAAGATGAACTTGAAGTAGCAGAGGATCGTGTGAAATCTGGTGATTCGTAAGTACAATTTTTAATGCTTACCTATAACAAACGATATTATTGAAATTTTAATTTATAGAAAAATCATGGAGTTGGAAGAAGAATTGAAAGTTGTTGGAAACAGCTTGAAATCGTTGGAAGTTTCCGAAGAAAAGGTAATTTGTGTAAAAATATTAAGATCGTAAAAAGATAATAACTTTATTTTTAGGCCAATCAACGAGTGGAAGAGTACAAGCATCAAATCAAACAGCTCACTGTGAAATTAAAGGAGGTAAACTTTTAAGTTTATATAAATATTATAATTTATTAAATCTCATAACTAAAATCCTTAAATAATATAATATTGTTTTTTTTTATTTCAGGCTGAAGCTCGTGCTGAATTTGCCGAGAAGACCGTTAAGAAATTGCAGAAGGAAGTTGACAGACTTGAAGGTAAGTCACGCGATTTGATTTTCATGAATAATAAATTTATGCAAAATGTTGTATTCATATTATATTGTTATAGTATAATGTTATTATATTTATTAGTCTAGCTCAATGAAATATGTGCAGCTATATACTTACGCTTTGTTAGTGTTCTTTTTTCTTTTTAATAGCTTAACATTAAGTCGAAGGGGCTTTGTTTATCAATGGGTTATTTACGCGTTTGTTTTGTACAATAATGTGTTGTTTTTCAGATGATCTCTTCAAAGAGAAAGAAAAATCCAAAGAAATCACGGATGACTTGGATTCGACATTTGCTGAACTCACTGGCTACTAACCATATACAAATTCTGCATAGCCTTCACTTGTTTTCTTCTTGTTTTTATGTTCGAGTTTTGTCATAAACCAATGTAGCTTTTTGTTAAATAATGCTTTTTTATTTTATTTTTTCATTTAATTTGCTTTTTTTTCGTTATAATATGTTTTGTCTCCAGTTGTTGCTGTACAAATTCGCTTCTATAACTGCCAGGTACAATAATAGTTCAATATATACATATATATATAAAAAAAACATTGATGCATGTTATTAAATATATGAGTTGAGCTCTTTTATATTTTGTAAATAACTAAATTGTTTGATTATTAATGCAGTCAGTTCTTATACGATGTTCAAATATTTGTTGTTTGTACTTTCTTAAATATTTTTTCCCGAGCAAACATTTACAATTTTATAAAATTATGATCATAAAACATGTTTATTAGTTTTTGAATATTACATTTTTTCGTTCTTCAATGTTTTTTTTTAAATAAATATTTTTTAAAAAACCTGATTAATCTTGTTTTTACCAAATTTTTTTTATATTAGGTATTAAAAGAACATTTACTATATTATATTTTTGAAATTTTATTTTATTTTTACGATTGAACTCAAATTTTAAATTTGTTACTGTGTTTATTTAAGATAATTCTTTACCTTTGTACAATGGAAATTTTATTATTTTTCAGATGAACTCGGCCTTAACAAAGACAGATATAAGTCTTTGGCTGACGAGATGGATTCCACGTTTGCTGAATTGGCTGGATATTAACCTTCTAGACTTGGTCACATTTTCGAAGGAATTTACATTTAAAGTAAATAATTACCTAATGATTTTATCAAATAATATTACCATCATCAATTCTATTAATAAATCAAAAGAATATTACATTAAATTATTACTGTTAGATTATTTATTGTTTGAACCAGTGTATACATAGGTATATATCATATATATAAATGTATTACGTGTGAACATATTAACCAATTAACAATTTAAACTTTACAATTTTATCTGTATTCTAGCTTTATTATTATAGCATTAATGTACAATAATTATCTAGTCTTATGTTCTAAGTCACCTAGCCTTTATGACATATTATAATATTTTTATCAGATATGTACACATTATGTCTTAAATTTTTCATTGGATTAATTTATAAACACTACATACTTATAAATATACATAGGTGTTCTGTATATATATATGTACTTTGAAACGGGAAATATTTGTACATTGATCTATAATAAATTAACTTCTTACGTATATAAATATATATATATATATATATATATATATATATTGAACATCTGTATGTATATAAACATAATATGTACAAAATATTATTATTTAGGTTAATTTATTATTTAAATTATTATTAAGTAAAATTTATTCGTTATAGGCTTATAAACAAAGTATCTATGGTTATATTTAATAATTATAAACGTTAATTGTTAAGAAATATAAATCATTATATTATTTTACAAGGTAGGTGATTTTGATGATTAATATTTTTATTTCAATGACAAATATTAAACACTTTAACTTACTTTAGTTAATAATTGGAAAACTGATAACGCATGTTTTTTGATGAACAGTTTGTTAGTATCTAACTCTGTCATGTACTTAATAATATTATTAATTTTATGAACATTATTCATGTAAATAAAAAATGAATACGAGTCAAGCTAGTCATATAGAAACAAATGTTGGATTCAACACGTTAGTAAATAAATTCATATTTAGATGTTTGAATTTAACATGCGTTTATTAATTTGTTTAAAATATTGTATTGTTGTTTTTTTTTTCATAGACATTTAGTTTCTTTAATTAATAAATTTGAGTGAATAAATATGTTTTTTGATTGTTGGATAAGAGTGATTTTTGTTGTACAATCATTATTAGCTCATTTTGGCTGCTAACCAAGTACTATTGCTATATGAATATAATACAATATTATTCAGTGATGTTTTTATCTACTAGGTGCTGGTATTTTTTTATTATACATTTATACTATTGCATATATTTTTTTCATATAGATAATTATAATATTATATAGCACAATTGAGCTTGTAAATTAAATATTTAGCCTAAATTGTGATTGTTTATTATTATTTTTTATTTATAAATTTATTATTTCAAATTACTAATGACAGTAGCTTAAAGCTTCGCACATTATGCTATTATATTTAAATAGTTTCAGTATAAAAGTAACATTTACAACTATTTTTATGAATCATAAATAAAATATGTTTATTAGACTTTTGGTCATACAGTGGTAACTTTACTGGCATGAAAGTGGAGGGGTGTGGATACTATACATATGATTACTATAATTAATGTGCAATAATATGATAAGTTATGACGTTGACGTATACTTACCTATTTACATTTTCTGTATAAATATATTACAACTACCTCGTTTACCTTTTCTATAATTTGATGCAGTAGCAGATGATTACATAAAATGTAGTTTAATTGTCCTACCTTCGTAAGACATTTTTTTTTGTCAATCTTGTAAGTTACAGATATTGGATTGCAAGTAATGTGGAAACAGCAACGGTATACATACGGTAGTATGGTACACTCGTATGCATCAATTTATAACGAAAAAAAAGATTCAGGTATAAATAATAAAAACATGCTTCAGGGCTTCAGCCCTAAATTATGTAAGAATTTATAGGTACAAAATATAATTTTATATTTTACGATCATATTTTTTATTTAATAAACCAGTTAAAACTATTTTATTACTTTCCAAAAATAACTTACTCAATATTTGGATACGTTGATTTATTATAGATACATTAAGCATACACACAAATGGAGTTAGGTGTCTAACCATGTTAAAGAAGTGTCACCACTGGATGACTTATTTGATCAAGCAATATTTCATTGTCATATTATTATATCTTTGTCTTTAGGGTACTATATATCTAAAAAAAAATAAATGATTCAAAGTATATCTTAATTATAGAGCTGAATTTTTTAAATTCTAACAACTATTCTTATGAATTAGACTAAAATACATTTATTTATTATTTATTTATCAAAAATGTTATCTGATATTGCTAATATGAGTGTTCTGACATACATTTTAGTAGCTTGCTTATTTTTAGGTAGTATAACCTTGGTTATACATTGAGCTAAAAATATCAAAGTTAATATGAGATATTTAAGGTTATCATCAAATTGAATTAAATAAATTATAAGAAAACAATAACGAGGCGAGTTTATACATTGAGTTTTCTTTCCACTGACTGATATGTACGAATCTGATATGTAGACTGTGGAATTATAATAATACGATCGTGTAAATTAGTATTTGAACAAAAATGATTTTTATAAGTGACTTGTGTAAATTCTGCAGTTACCTGAAAGTAAGACTGTGATTGGCACAAATGAAAATGGATATTTAACGTGTAAACTAATATTTAATGTTCGTTCAAGTATTCAAAAGTAAGTATAGGTAGTTGTAAAGTACAACAATGATAAAACTGAACGTGTAAACCCACCTTTATAATGTTATTATCTACGAATGAAAAGCTTTAAAGCACTCAAATATCATATTTCTCGTCATGTTACTTCTCAAGTCGTCTGTTGTTTGTTTCCATGACAAGTTTGTATGTTTATTTTTTGTATACATTTGCCGTTTTATTACACATGAGTATATGTATTGTACTGTTGCGCATAGATTTTTAATACAAGGATATATCAGATTATGAACTTGTTGCACGTATCTACCTACTTGAAACGACGTGTTATACATTCTGCAGGGGTTTATGATATTATATAATCAATTTTTCTGTTGACAGAAAAGAGATGATTGGAATAATTTTTCCGTTTCATATGTATCACTAAAGTAGTTTCAGAATTGCAATTATAGGGGTTGAGAGAAGTAAATAATGTGAATTGTCTTTTTATTTTTTCATTAAATATTAATGTATAAATTACATATATGAGTATTGAATTGGTATAAAAAACAAATACTTATTGATTAACAATAATTAATTTTTTATTTTAAGATGTCTTAACTTTTTTACTTGTGGACTGTTGATCGATACATGTGTAAGGACACTTCATTGTTGAGTTGGAACTTTGACCTTGTGATATTTTGTAAGCATGTTCATAGATAAGTGTACTATATTGACATTGTGTACGTTCACAGATAGGTTTACTACCTGGACATTGTTTTGTGTAGATTTTTTCTGGTTTGTAGCGTACCGAAGAAACTTTAATAAATTCGTCTGCGAATCTTGGTGGTTTGTGAATGATATTTTCAGAACAATTAGTTGTGCCACTGACGTTATTTTTGAATTTATTCAATGTACTTTTCGAACTGTTTGTAGATTGACGTATACCAACAACGTTCATTAAATTAACTTTTTTTAATATCAGCCTTAGCACTGTAATAAAATATTAAAATGTTAAATTGTAATATTAAAGTAAAAACATAAAATGATTTAAAATTGTTTTCTTGACTTACTGATATATATATAATATTATAAATGTATAACCTATGAGTTGATGATTGATAAATTTAATCAACTTTTCTCTTTGAAAAACACAAAAATCGAATTTATTTATATTTTTAACAATAACTTGTATAATATTTATCATATTATTATGTACCTATATAAGTTTTAAATTTTAATTGTTTTCAGCCAATTACATTTTATAACATAAATTATGTTTAATTTAATTGCCAAATGTATGAGCATTCATAACGATGATCTTATATCCTAAAATAAAATTAGTTATTGGTTGGCAGATTTTCATAACTCCTAAAAAACTATTGAAATGAATGAATATTAAGTTTATAATCCATGATAATATAAACTTAGTTGAAAGAAATAGCATAAGTAAACCTCGCTTCACTCTTTATATAGAATATTTTAATTAATATTTAAAATATACATTCTAACGATTTTCAATCAACAATATAATATACAATTTCAAATTAATAATGTAAAGCAAGTTACATTTTAAATTTAATTATAGATATGCGTTTTTATTTTTTGTCCTGTATTTTAATTAAATCAGCTAAGCTAATTGTTGATAACGTAAAATATTTCATAATTAATTTCCTATTATTACCTTCCCCATATACACATGTGTTTTAGTTTAGTTATGTACATAGTTCATACATTATAGATAAATATAATACATTAATAATGTGAAAAAGATTATTATTAATATATATTTATATGTTTATTACACACACACACACACACACATATATAGATAGAGACCATAGATACCTATTATATATCAGTGGGGCGGCGGCTCCCGCATAAGCTCGATCGTACCCCCCACGAAGAAATGTTTTTTTTTGTTTACGTTTTCTTTCTTAATATCGTGCATTGGGTTATAAAGACTTTCAGTTTGAGAACAAAATGGAAAAATACTGTATTTAATTATCTATTGTATAATACGAAATCTGTGGAGAAAAATAAATTATTATTTTTACTTTGTTGGGCACATTGGTGAACGTCAGTAAAGTTTAGTACGTACCACGCGTGTCAATATAATATGGTTCTATGATAATATTATTACATTAGATACAAATTATAATATCAAAACGATGGCAGAATTGTAGGATCGAAATTTATTTTACGTGAATGAGTAATGTGACTAACGCTTGGGAATTTGAGACTTGAATCACTGACAGATTATAAATTTGTAAACTCATTAAGTATAATATTGTTACGAACTCTAGGCTTTTAAGTTGTAATAGAGTACCTAATAGACAATATTAAGTATATTGGATATCATATTTTTGTTCACGCCTTCATGGGATATTGCATTTTAGAAACTAAGGGTTTTATAAATTCTAAGAATTGTTATACTTTATGTATTAATGTATCATCCTCCAAGTGAAATAAAAATTATTAATCTTGTTGATGTAAAGTAACTAGTTAACTAGTAAGAGCATTTTAATTTACTAACTTATTAGTATCAATAATTAATATAATAATTACCGATTGGCTTTAGAATTTAAAAATAAAATTGTCGCAAGTAGGTCGTAGGATCCATTATAATCTTTAGTATTATCTATATAAAAAAATAACATTAAATCTAATTCAAATCTGTAAGAGGTCGGTTGTTAATGGTTACAATCAAGACAGTACATATTACACAGTTAACGAGAAACAACCTGTTGACGGCAGTAATTTCACTTCGAAACAAAAAAAAAAAAGAACCTTCGAAAACTATCTTTTATCGACAAATCAATTATAATAGTTTTTAGTGTTTTGAGTTTAGAACTAATTACCGTAAAATAAACTTTAAACGTTTATTAAACAAAATGTTGACAACAAATTTTGGTTAAGTTTTTTTAATATACTATTAAAAGTTTGCATTATATTTTCATGCCTTAGAAAATTGTTATGAATTATTAACTAAAAATTAATTAGAAATTGTTCATGTTATTTTAATGTATTTTTATCAAATATATTAGTTTAAAACGAAGTGAAAGATGTGTTAATGAAGTATTGTTGACAGTGTAAAACTTAAAAATGCTCTAGCAATAATACATTCTGTTATTGTTTTGTGCAACACATTTTGTATACGATAAATCCACAATTCTGCTATAATGATCGGTTGACTGTCGGTAATATATTACATTGAATATACTCGTACAATATTTCAGTATGGATTTTTATAATTTCTAACGCTTTAAAAAAAATCAATAAATACATTGCGCGTCATATTAGCAACACCATTTAAAACCATATTTTTCCTGCCTTGCGCACATTACGTGTTTATAATTTCTTAAACTAATCTTACACAAATAATCGAGGATTTGTTTTTGCAGCTATGCGTTCTTCGCATACGGCAGATTGTATTGATAGCTACGAGCATTGGTGTTTTTTTTATTTCTACGTTAATTAACTGATTAAACAACTATTTAACACTACGAGTAATAAATATTAGGGACAATAAATAAATAAATCGCCGGTGTCGATGTGCCTATCTATAAAGCATACAGTTTATATTTTATTATCGCTATCTAGTGATAGATAGTTGCAATGCTTTATTTTCAACAACACAGCGAATATCTACTACGTTGCTATACCTTGTTATACGTGGTAACATTTTCTAGCCAATAATCAATATAATTTGATTATATTATATATATTTTACTGTATAGTGTTTATAGTATTGACGACATTTAAGTACGCTCGAAAAATGCCAATGCCGTTTTCTTTTGAAATAAAATATCTATTCAAACTTAATGTCTGTGTATCCTTGATACTCGTGATATCTTGAATAGATATCTACTATATTAACGTTTTTTGTAGCTATCTACATGTTTTCTTTTTTAAACAAAATTACTATAGAAAATTTAATACTTTATACATTTCGAGGTTTAATAATACGTTAATAATTCTTGAACAAAATTATATATTCCGTATAGTGCATTATAATTTAAAAGTTTCTTCTATAAAAACGATTTGCATATTATGAAAAGCGTCTTGCGTGTGAAAGATTACCTGTATGGCTGCATTAAGTCTTAGTCATATGATATTTTATTATTAACATACCTAATATAAGCGGTTTACAAAATATGAATTTCAAGTAGTTTTAAGTTATACATTTATAACACATCATGAATACAGCCGCAGCCGTTCGTGTTGGACAATAGAAAAGAATTTTTATTAAAATCGATATTAATAAATTATTAATACGATGAGTGACACCCTACCATCACATAGTTTAAATATTGATTACGAAAAGAGAAGATATGGAAAGACTATACTTATTAGTATGATCGGATTTTTGAATTATATACTGCACAGGGTAATAATATTATTCACGACATTATTATATTAAACGCCGCGTACAGACCGTACAGCTTGAAGCTTTCGTACCGGTCTTCGGGCGTCTTACTCTCTCTATACATTTTTATATATTGTATATAATATATATGGATAGTAACTGGTTACGAAAAATTTGCAGTGACAAATTTTTTTCTCGATATTTACAGCTTTGCATAATATAAATATATATATATATATATATATGGTCGGAAGATTTTCCACGCTCGATTCGTGTAATATAACAACTGCCCACGTCCAAGCTTTTTGAGCTTAACAAGTGTGTGTTTTTCCGGTAAGTCGGTTGTGCGCTTGTCCAAGCGAAGGCGACGGGCGGCATCGGCGGCGTCCACGGGTGGCGCGATATACAGCGGGAAACGTGTATCATTCATTTTATCGAGCGCGCCCCCGCCCCCACCCCGCGTCATTCCCGCTCGACAGCCCGAATCTCCTCCTCGCTCGCCCCGTCGTCCAACCCGTACGCCCGACATCCTTTGCGGCTCGGGACGCGACAGTCGTCCGGCGGTTCTTGGGCAAGTTGTGCCGCGCGCGTCCGTCCGGTCCGTACGCCATGCCTGCCACGGGATTCGTGAGTCAAGACCCTGTGGCCGAGAAAACCGAACACGGTGATCTGTTCGCAAGTGAGTAGCGCTGCTGTAAAAAACAAAAAAAAAAAAAAGGACACGTTACAATTATTATAATATTGTGCTGTCATAACGTTATTCGATTATGACATAGAATAATAATAATTATCATCTACGAGTCGTCGCGATATCACCGAAAAACGCCGCGTAAACATAAATTAATAATAATAAATACAAAAATAGTAATATTTTCCGAGAACAATACCCGTCTAATGGCTTATAACCACGTTAATTAGAAATATTAGAAATTTAATTTTTATCAATATTTATCGACGCGGTTATTATTATTATTATTATGTATGTTTACCCGGATTCAGTGTTATTTAACGACAGATGCCCGAGTGTGTAACGTATATGCTATATGGGTTATAGTGTACCCATTATGTTTACTCTTCATGAACGTAAAACCCATTAACATGGCGTATACACATTGCCATGGAAATTATATAATGCGTATTTGTATAGAAAATTGGTACACGATTTGAAATTAATTACATTTATGATTATGAATGATATGTTTTCTTGAAGTAGGGCGGCGGGTACCCTTACTTAAGTGTTAATTGAATATATATAGCTAGTAATTCAATTCATTATGAATAAAAAAAATATATAAATTAGGTATTTAAAAAGAAAATTACATTTTCGTAAAATCAATGACTTAATAAACGTTGATTTATGTCAGTTTTGATTGAAAACTGTTCAAATTTTTTTAATTATTTTTTCCAATATAAATATCACCATTGTAAAACAACAACTCTATAATGTATTAGTTGTCTAAACACACGTTTTATGCTCCTATAATCTATACGAATTAAAATTAAATTTGTAATTTATCTTATATACATTTAATATTCAAAAAAATTTGTTTAAATTTAGACAAAAGGCAAGACTTTACCGAATTTATTGATTTCAAAGGTTTAATACGATTCGTGGACATTGTGTGGGAATATACATAAATATGTACATATTAACGATTTAACGAACAATTAATAATTATTAAAATATTAATCTAATTGTAATAATTGCGTAGGTTTAGGTTTTATATATTCAAACCTACCTGTAGTTACATTATATTGCATAAATAATAGTTACAAAATGAGTAGGGTTGGATTTATTAATTTTCAGCAAGTTTATACTTTGTGTTATTATAAAAGTTTAAATGTTAACACAAATGACATAAATATGACGGCTTTAATCCCCAGGGTTAACCAAACAATATTAATTCGAGTAAAAAACATTTTTAAATTGCATATTTTATTTAAAAAAAATAATAATTGTTAATAATTGTTTATTTACTTAGATTGTTGATATGGCTTGTAAGATAATAAGATCAAAGATATAAATATTATATTGGTATCAATGGCGTGTACAAGAGTTATACTCAGTATGGGCCAATTTACCAGTTATAACACTAGCATAACCGCAACTAGGAATTTTTGTAGGGGGGGGTGGTCATTTAGTTATATAGATTTTATTTTATAAATATTTATTTTTGTATTATGTATTTATATTTTATAATATTAGGTATATTATAATTTATAACACAAGAATTATGTAAAATTTATTTTTTTTAAATATCGGAATTGTATCTATATATTTAATGATATAATATTACTACGAATCGTCATCAAAGCAAGTTCTGACAATTTAAAATTTCTTTGTTGATTCCTCAAAAATGTTTTTAGTCGACTTAGAGTATTTTTTGCTGGGTAAAAAACTAAAAATACTTGAAAATTTCATAAGAGATCCGACAAAAGTTGTTCTTAGAGATATTTAAAAATTTGCAAATTAATTTGTAGTTGAAAATGTATAAAATGAGTCATTTTTATAGTTAAGGCTTGAAAATGTAATACAAAGTTATTCATAACTAACTCGTACTGAAAACAAAAATTTTAAAAAATATATAAGAATAATTTTTTTTATAGATTTTTAATTCAATTAGGACAAAATTCAGGCGCGGATATAAGGGGAGAGAGGTAATAGAATGTCGGTTTTTGGCGGCCGATAAAATACATTGTTTTACCGATAGCGTTTCGTCCGTGTCCATTTTTATCGCTCTGCCATGCCCTTCAAATAAATATATCCTGGATCCACGCCTGATGAAATTACATATTTCAATTATGAATAACGATATTCATTATTTTTTTATAGTTCAAAAAATTATTCATAGGGACATAGAACTTTTGCATTTATTATTATATTGTATGCACACAATATTTTCAAATGAAGAGTTTTCAGTAAAAATGAATTCTACCTACTAAATTACTAAATACTAATAGTACAATTAAGTTGCTTGAACTAATAGCAATAAAAACAAATACGAAATATACTTTGTGTTATAGGCTCATAAACTATCTCTGTTGGGAATCGTTTTTTGTACCAATACAATGGCACTTTTGGGGAAGTGAAAGTAAAAAATGTCAAATACTTTTCAAAATCGGAAAAAATCAAAAAAAATTTGATAATACAGGGAATTTTACACAATGTAAATTTCAATAAAATCAATTTTCTTTTTTTTTTTTGAATTCAAAAACGAATTATCGTACATACTTGACATTTTTACCAAATACTAAAATTAGCATTTTAATACATGGTATATAAATATATATATATTTTTTGATATTTGGTATTTTCAATTTATTTTAATTTTTTAATTTTTTATAAATATCAGTCAAATAAAATAAACATTTTAAGTTTAGTCTTGGATAACATAAGATATTTGTATGAACAATAATAAAAAAATGTTCGCATAAGGACTTTATGAATTGTTATATCAACGGAAGTATTTTAGTTAAAATTCATTAATCTGAATTTTATGTTTACATCCTGTAAAAACGGTATCTATGGAGTTCAATTTTTATATAGTTATTTAATCTATACTATTTCAGAAATAATAACTATTTAGTTTTATAGTTTGAGTTTTATGCAATATTTAAATTGTAACTAGGCTCAAAAGGCACATTATTTATTTATTCTGATTCTAGAAACCTTTTAGAAGATTGGATTTACCTGTATTAAAAATGAAAAGTTATTTTTTTTAGATTATTTTATGCAAAAGCCGTTTTTATCATTACTTAGCTTAAGCAAATATAATATAAATGGTTCTTTATTAAGTTTTAGATAATTATGTATATAATAAATAATTGCTAATAGCCGATAGGTAAAGTTCTTTGTGTTTGTGTTTGATTTAAGTTCCGTTTTTATTTTCCAATTAAATTATTTTATTTGTTGTTAATTAACTGTAAAATTAAACTAACTATTGGAAATTTTAAATTGAACAATATTAAACTCATCAAAATTGTTTCGAAGTAAAGAAAGATAGAGACACAATAAAAATACGACAGATTTTTTCTAAACAGATTTTTTGACAGATTTTTTGCGTCACAAAATTAAAACAAGACGACGTTGCTATAGTAATCAATTTTGTCTGCCTACATTTAATTAACCTAATTTTCTAACTCAACCTAATTGTCACAATGTTTGTGGACCTTAATATAGAAAAGGAATGATAATATTTATTGTTTTTATCATTATTCATTATATAATTTTTGTTAATCAGTTTATCAGTTTATTAGTATTAAAATTTCGAACATTGTGTTTATCAGTTTGATTTCTCCAACTATTCGTATCACCACACACACACACACACACACACACACACACACACACACACACACACACACACACACACACACACACACACACACACACACACACACACACACACACACACGCACGTACGCACACACACACACACACGCACGTACGCACACACACTTTTTTTATAAAAGTGAAGGACAGTAAAGGAGACAGAAAAACTATGCTTGGAATTTGATTTGTATAATCCTACACTGTTTAATATATGAGTACTTTGTAAAATTAAAAAAAAAGGTATAAATTATAAAATTTATGTTGTATACTTTGTATACAATTTCCACTTTCCAGAGATCCTTGTTGGATTTTTTCTATTAAAATATCTCTGTCAAAAGTTATATAGCTTGTTGTTTTAGACGAAGCAGATGATATTAAACGTCGTAAAAAATCAATGAAAAAATCAAAAATTACTAAAATATCTACTTATTTACCAAATATGTAAAAATATGTAAAATAAATTTGGGTTTATTTCAATTAGAATGATCTAAAATCTAAATCGTATAAATTTTTTATCAGATTTAAAATATCTCATTCCAATAAAAATTTGGATTTACAATAAAATCTGTTCCCTAATTATAACTTATATATTATCTCTAAAGTAGCTATTAGCCTAGTACTACTAGTATTTACATTTTTATTTACATTTTATAACATTATACATTTATAATTTAAATTTCAAATTCTTATTTGTTGGACACTTAATTTAATGTTCTTTAGAATGTGTATTAACAACATATTTTATAAATCCCCGTAAACATTTATTCAATCAAACACTGTACTAGTGGGTAGTGAGTATACTTAATTTATTATGAAAAACCACAAAATAGATATAGGTATATAACATTTTTTAGAATTTAGATATCAAGGAAGTATATTTTAGAAGTAAAATATTATGGAAGTATATATTTATTTAAACTTAATATAGTTTTTTTTTTTGGCAAACATGTATGATTAATAATAATGATTTGATTACAGATTATGGAACGACTGAAATTTTGTATACTGGAGGATGTGCAGCTATAGTATTCGGAATTTTGATTGTCGCATGCCATATTTGCGCTAAGAAAAAACTGTTATGGTTTAAAAACAAAAGTAAACTACCGACTGCAGCTTCAGAACCACATTTAGCATTTTACCATCGAAAGCCGACAACAGCCGTAAAGGCTGTTAAAAACCCAGCTGGATCACATTATTTGAAAAAAAGCCCAAGTCCTACAGGCAGCAAAACACCTGTTGTAATAATATTTTTATTAAGTGTTGTTTGTTGTCTAATTTGTCCACACTTACACTAATATTTGATTTTAAGGGCGATGGAAGTATAAGCCCTACCGGATCAGAGAAAACGTCTAGACATTCACCAACTATAAGTCCGACTTGCGAACAAAAAACTGTACAGCCACCTACACATACGTTGTCGTAAGTTAATTTTTTATTTGAATTTTAAATGTTGTTATAAAAAGCTTGAAAAAACTTATTTAATTTACTGATTTATATTAACTAACGTCTAACACTAAGTGCATCTGTAAATTGATAGAAAATATATAATTTTTTTCGTTAAAATATAAAATAATTTAATAATATCCAATATTATTCACGTGAGTGGATCAGAAATTAATTGGAAAAATACCTTTTTAAATTGAACATGAGTATAATAATAAAATCACAAAGGTATTATATATAAATTAGCGATACATATAGTAGTTTATACATTGAATTACATAAATATAGATTTTGTATAGAAAAATACACAAAAGATTGAAAATATTTATCGACTTCAAGGATAGTTTATTATTAGTTTATAAGCTCTTATATTGGCGGCAAAATTAATATCTCTGTAACATAAAACGTGTTAGACATTTTATAACTTATAAGCAAAGTAAAATTACACGACCGTGTAGTCTAGAAAATAACATGTTACTTCTGAGTTTTATCAGTTAAAATTAATTTACTAAAGTATTACTTAAAAATAAAAATTAGTTAATAATATTTATTAATATTTAATCTCATATTTGATAAATAGGTACTAGATAAACACACTTTTTGGTAAAATATAAAATAGTATAATTTGTATAAAATTCAATTTTTTTTCTTAAATTGTTTTATTATTATTGTGATCATGTTTTTTTTATTTAATTATTTTCATGTCTTCATCATAACCCCTTATATATCTGATCTAGCCACTGGTACAATTCCTGGAAATCTTCCGAGACGATTGAAAATGAATTGGTATAGAGATATTTTTAATGAGTAAATAACAATTAAATAGTCAGAAACAAACAAAAGGCAGTGCTATCACTGGGTAGCTTCCTTCCTCAAGATTTTCATGTAAATAATCTTGTGACAAATATTCTTATTTTTCTCTAGAGCGCAGATTAAATATTTCTTTATTAAAATTTAATTTTTTTTGTCACAAATGGTTCATGTTTAAATGTATAGAAGTTGTTGACAATATTTTTCACAGGTTTATCTAATTATTGCAGTAAATTAATATATGCTTAATAAATTATGCAAACAGGATTGATCAAAGTGTTGATATATTGATATATTTTTAAACTTGAAAGGGTGTAATAATTTAGAGTCACATTTTTTTAAATTTAAATTTTATTAGTGTTTTGGCATTTGATTTTTGTGATATATCAACAAAATTAAAAAAAGTTTAAACAAATTTGGTGTAGTACGATTAGTACTCTACAGGACTAATCATGTATATTATGCTATTTATTATTATATTATTAGTATTTTAAACTATTATAATAATAAATATTATTTTTATAGAGTTGTACATGAGAATGAAATAGATAATAAGTTATCATCGAAAAATAATCAGCAACAAACTGAAACTGGCCCAAATGATACACCTGGTAAAATGGGAGTACTTTTCTTCAAACTTCGGTGAGTTTATTAATAAGTATTAAAGTATTAATTATTTTATATGAAATTTACTGCATAATCCGTCTTATTTAACCCATTTAATTTTTACATTGATTTATTATATTATTAATTGAAGTAAGATATAATGCATATTATAATTAGATTTAATTGATTGTTTACATAATTATATCATACATAAAGAATAAATTAGTATTAAAAATGTATTATGGACTTTCAAAAACATATTCATGTTATTATTCTGATAAGCTAACAGTCACTTAATAAAATTGATTATATATTATTAAAGGTCCGAAGAAAATATTAATTAAAAATGAGTACCTTTTATCGTTTTTCAATTATTTTTTTTTTATCAATTTATTATGTACATAGTTTTACTGATCGCGCTATCATATAAAGTTTAACATAAATAATATGTTTGGGCAATTTTAAAAAAAAGCATTTATAGTTTCACCTAAGTAAAATAAATTATTTAATTTTTTTAATAAAATAAGAGTAAATTTTTGCTTGTGGCATTTTTTTTTTAAGGCATTCTATATAACGTATATTATAACAGTATAATATCTAATATCTACACATTTGGATTGAAGAAGAAATAACAAAAATCTAAATGATTAAAATTTTATTGAATTATTGTTGGTTGTAGATAATTTATGTAGTAGGGTCATTACTCAGTAGGGAGACATAGACAATGTTTATAAATTGCAACATTTACATTTTAAATTATATAAACATAAAATTGTTATCTAATTTGTTTTAAATTAATTTTCTTATGTTATAAATAAGTGAAATACTTGTGTAAATAAAATGCTTTGAATTTGGTTTAATGAAGTGATATATTAAAAATATGGAAGTTGTTATTGTCTTATTGAAAGGTATAAAATAGTGATTTTCTGTTGAGAACAAGAAATTAGGATTACCTTTATCTTCAATACAAATTTCAAGAATAAAAATTTAGTTTTATGGATAATATTATTATGTATCATGTTTTAGGTATAAAAAAGACAAAAAAGTTCTTCTGGTCAATATAAACAAATGTATGGACTTAACACCCAAAGAAAAAAATTCCGGCACTAGTGATCCTTACGTAAAACTGCAATTATTGCCTGATAAGGAACATAAAGTTAAGACACGAGTATTGAGGAAAACAAGGAATCCAGTGTATGACGAAGATTTTACATTCTTTGGAATTCAAACTAATAAACTTCAAGTGATATTATTAGTTATACTATTTGCTTATAAATTATATGACAAGACAACTTTATTTTAGTCTATGACATTGCATTTTGCCATACTGAGTTTTGATCGTTACTCCAGAGACAGCTTGATTGGTGAAGTTTTCTTTACCTTGAATGAAAAAGATGTATTAGAATCAATTGAAAAAGAACAAGTTTCTATTCAAAAGGATATTGTACTTCGTAGTGTTAAAGTATGTATTATGATACGATGATTATTTTTTATTATTTTTTTCTATTACATTGAGGAATATTGTATTTAAATTTTATAACTTTACCTATTAAACATAAAAACAAATCAAGTTAATTTAGAAAAAATAACAATTGTGTATACAATTTTTCTTAAAAATAAAATATCTATGAATAATTTATTTACATTTTTGTTCGGCTTCAATTTTGATAAATTATACTATTCTGAAAGTCAAAGTTGTACACCGTACACATGACTATGACAGGACAGAGTTAATATAAACTTTTAATTCTACGCTTTTCTAGTCCATAAATACTGTATAGGTAAATTATACACGTAATCAATAAATATATTTTGTTTAATTAGTTTGTTACATATTCACTTTATTGTAAACAATTTAAGTTTTAAGACATTTTTACGTTTATCAATACGACGTTTTTCTTGATATATGAAATGATAAATGGATTATTAATAAATTAGCGAAGATTTAAAATTAACATTTTTTTTTATTTGAAAATTGGTACAATGTAATTTTATATATTGATTTTAGCAATCACAAATCGCCAATCGGGGAGAATTGTTGGTATCTTTGTGTTGGCAACCAGCAACTAGAAGAGTAACAGTAGTTGTGCTGAAGGCTAGAAATTTACCTAAAATGGACTTGACTGGATTGGCTGGTATATTTTTAAAATTTAAATAAATTATAACTGATTTTTGTAGTTATTTATATTTTATATAATATAATAAATGGCATAAATCATAATAGAAATGTAAGTTTAAAAACATTTTGTGTTTGTTATATTATATTAATTCATATTGCAGTATCAAATTAAATATCAATATATGGCACTTGTTTTAATTGTCTTAAAATAATTTTACTACAGAAACAATTTTAAATTTCAACTATAATATTTTAGAGGTGCCATATGAAAACAGGGTTTTGTGATTACTTACATATTTTATTTTTAGATCCATTTGTGAAGATAAATTTCTTAGTTGACGGAACACGCATATCAAAGAAACGGACTCACATGAAAAAACGTACATTGAACCCGGTTTATAACGAATCATTTGTGTTTGATTTGCCCTCAACCGTTGTTGATTTACATAATGTGTGTATTGAGTTTTGTGTTTTCGATCACGACAGAGTCACTAAAAACGAAGTGAGTTAAAAAAGAAAATTTAGATTGCCCCAATTGAACAAATAATACTTAAATTTATTTAAACTTTCAATGACGTGCTTTAATAAAAGTTTAATAAAGTTTACGTTAAAAGAGCTTAAAATGTAATATTAAAAATATTAAATTTGTATATGAATTAATAAATATTTATGTTTTTAGATAATCGGGCGAGTTTTAATGGGACACCCGGATAATCCATCCGTTACTGCTGAACGTCACTGGAAAGAAGTAATGAATGCACCACGGAGGCAAATAGCTGATTGGCACAAATTAGTTGTCTGAACCATCAAGGAATGAGAAAAAGGATATCGCAACAAGAATAAATAATGTTATCTATATTCTTCCTATAATTTTTGGTTTTGATTTCTATTTTGTACCAAAGTTTACCTCTACATATGGAAACAATCTATTATAGTCATTTTCAAAATATACTCTGTACATTGTCCAAACGTATAATTGACAATATGACCCAATATATATTTCTATGTCCATTTTAGACGTTATGTTAAATTAAACACGTATAGGACATGTTATTGGTAAACATGAATCAACACAAAATATGAAGTATTTTGTTTATTTTTATTTTATTATTGCCAATCTTTGTACCAAAATCATTGACAAAATACAAACAGGGTGTGTTAAAAGATAAAAACGAACAAATAAGATAAGATGAATCAAAATCAGGTTGTTGAATATGGCAAGGTAAATGTGGAGTCAACATTTGTCTAACTTATTTTTACTTATTTTTTTTTTATCTCAACCAATTTAACATCGCATGTTTTAAAATCCATCTTGTTTAATTTGTTTAGAATATAAAACAGCTTGTGCATGAGTTTATAACATTTAGTGTTATTGTTAAGAATATAGGTATGATGTAACGTAGGTAAGCTAAGTTGTCATGCGAAAAATATAATTACAATGTGCTATTACACTCTAAAAAAAAAAACAACAATAATACAAATAATATACCTAGATACATAAATTATTTACCGACCGTATTTTTTTCGTTTGTAAAATGTTTAGATGAATGATTAATTATTGCGCGCGCGTGCACACACAAATACATCACAAAATAAATGTGTATATTTAAGTATATAGATACTATATTATACTATACACTCAAAAATATATTAATGCATAATAAAAAAATATTGAAGTATTAATTATTATTATAATAATAACATAATTATATACATAAATATAATGTATATAATATAATATATATTATAGCTGTTTATTTGATAATATACCTTATTTTTGTAGTAAATCTTAATATTTACGAAACAATTTTTATTATTTTTTTAATTAATAGCAAATATATTACAACTTATAGCTTAGAATTATTAAAGATAATAATATGTTAAAGGAAACAGTATTTACAGTTCATGTTTTATTTGTATTATTATTATAAGTATCAGTTGGATAAATATAAAAATAATTGTTTAAAAATAGTTTTTTAGACAATAAAGTATTACTTATATCAATTTATTTGTGCTTTTTCTCGTCTTGAGTTTAATGTATACTTACATAGATATTATACTATTTTTAAAACAATATCCTATTGAATATAAAATTATAAGACGCAAGTAAAAGAACATTTTTTTAATTAATTAGATTATTTTTGTTGTACAATGTACATAATACGTAATACTATAAAAAGTTTAATAGTATTATTATTATAATACATATAGTATACAGTGTTTTAGAAAACATGGTAGTAATTTTTATTTAAAGTAAATTTCAAAATTCTTGTGTTTTATGTAAGTCATTGTCAACACGAGTGTCCACGAAAATAATAAATTATTTCCGCGTCGAATAATAATAATTGTAATCGTGTAAAATTATGTTATATGATAATATTAGTATTACCGATGGTCATATAACATGATGATCATACTAATTTTTGGGATTTTATTAATAATTTTTAGAACCAGAACGCTGTATACCCAATACAATATATTTTAATTAAGTATTTTGTGTGAACCTACTAAAATAATATAACATATACTCAGTCTCGACGAAAGTGCAAATTACATAGATGTGACCATAGCGATGTAAAGTATGATGATTGATGGTGACGTTAATAAAATACAATTTTGCTTTATAGACATGGTTTTTGTTCAGTAAATGGCGTGATTGGGTGCTTCGAACTTTCTAAACGTATTGTTGAAATTTTGTGGTACCTCAACAATTAATTAAAATTAATAATATTATGAACGTTCTGTAATCTTATACATTATAATCTCAAATATTATCCTAGCCAATAGTGTAATGATTGTATTATATCACCGTTTGAATTATTGTAACCACTGACTAGATAACATCTGCATACCTCGGCCAAGTCGCTCACGTGATCTAACAAAAACCGCATACAAATACATTGTGTAGATATTATACCTGTTATTTAAATATTTTACCAAAATCACAATAGATACGATTGTAATAAATCAATAGCTTAATAATTATAGATATCACATATATTATGGCGGCGTACGTATAGTAGGTACTAAGAATTGAATCAGTGGGCGTATTACGACATGTATAAGACAATATAATATTGTCACGGAGTTTAGAGTAATATTTTAGTACTGTTTTCGAAATGTTCAACCAATATACCTATTTAATAAAATGTTTAAATTACCAATAGGATAATCTACTTGCAACCATACATTTTTAAGCTATATAATTAGGCGAGACCGAGTTAAACGGACTGTGCATTATTATCGCAACAGTATACAATATGATGTTGGTACAGTTTATCAATGGCGATAAAATTAAAGCAAAAGTCGATATCGATGTATGCAAATTACGCAATCGTATCCTGTTATATGATTTGTTTATCCAAAGATAACCCCCCGAGGGTGTTTTCTTCTTTGTCTTTGTGATCAAGGGAACGGTAACTAGCAAACGGATCCTGGACAAACGGATGTGATTTTGCACTCTACGACGACGACGGACTGACATAAATTACTTATTCTGACCACGCAGTCTATATTTCTAAATTGCTTATGTCCAGTTATGATTGGATTAAAGGTAATGATTATTATCGTTCAAGTTAATTAACAGTGACAATTTCGTTTGATTTATTATACTTACCGATTCACTTACCATAATAATTATTAGTTTTTGTTCACAAAAGTTAACACGAAACATAATACACATAGGAAATAATCGATCATGATATCATAATTAATATTTTATGATACATGTATTGTAATTATAAAGTAATGATTCGGTGTACAATGATATATTTGATACGAATACAAATAAAACTAAATGTTGAGCAGTAGTTGGTGCTATATAATACTACTAATATAGTAATATATTATACAAAATCAAATATCTAAGTGTTATTGATCGGATTTTAAGTATTTATATTTTGTACAATTACTATATTCAAAATATATATTTATTACGTCAAGATATGCGCAATTTTATTAATTGTAAAACATACATGTATTTAGTTTAAGAAAAATAGACATTTTATGCTAGGTCTTTGTATTATTAATCGAATATTACTATAGGGTATTTAGTCTATGTATTAAAATTAATTCAGATGTAAGTATATTAGCAATATTGCAACCCCTCAGTGTTGATCTAGGTCACTTTCATATTATGTAGAATGATTTTCGATTTACATAAATGATAGGTACTCAATACCCAAAGTTACTAAAACCAAATATTTAGAAGTTAGAATTAATTTTTGATAAACTTCTCACTCGGGCCGCTCACTTATAGGCTAAACTGTCAAAAACTTAAATCGCGACTTCATCTATTTGGATGTATTGCAATTTACATTATTTAAATTTGGATCTTTGCAAAGGACTTAAATTCTAAAACTATTCTATTATTTGAGCATTTTATTCAATATCTGTATGTTAAAGACCAAAACCTTCCTGGTATATTACAAATAACTAGTCTTGTAAATAATACTGTGTTAATTACTCATTTTATCAACATCTAAATTAAATAAACTTGCTTATTTTACTTATTTAAAACTCATAAAGAAATTATAGCAATCACTCGAATCTCCTTAAACTAAATAGTCTAGTTTTTGAAAAATTATAGGTAACTTACCTAAATGCTTGAAAATTGAATTTAATGTAGGGATCTATTCTATCCTTAAAATTTCGTCCTATAGAGATGCAAACAAAAATATCATATTTGCTTATTGCATTATTTATATATTATATATACTGATTGTAAATTTACTGTTTTAATTAAACACATATATATATATATATATATATATACACTGTAGGGTGTATTATTTTGTGAAGGCTTGGTTTATCCAAAATATGAATTAAACATGATATGATCAAATCAAATCTTTATGATAAATATTTCTCAATAGCACCTCATTATTTTAAATAGTGTCACAAGGTTATAAAATTATAGTCGAATTTTTAATTGAAATTCAGTAAAACTATAATCTACATTAGTATTGTAGCTAAAATGTCACAATGAAAGGGGGGAAACAAACTCAAAATTAGGTTTGTGTAATAACATTCATTTTTTTTACAATATTTAAAATATAATATTAAGTCAATGAAATATTCTAGTAATTTATTGTAGGTATTATTATTAAAAAAAATTATTGATATTTTTGGAATTAAATAAAAAAATTAATGATTATTTGTATCAATGAATAAATGGTTGTCACAAGCATACCCAATTATTTAATACTTTATGTTTTTAAATTTGGTTTTTAATTAAAATTTAAAGTAACCATCTTATTTATCGATAAAAAGATATCAATTAGAATAATATTGGAATTTATTTTTTTTTTATCATGTATATGATGTCTTTTAAAGTTTAAAGCATTTAATACAGTAATAGTAATATTATTTTATTCTTGTGGAATTTACCTGATAGGTACCTATTTAAAAATGATAAGGTAATCCATTGCCTATGTTGTACATACATCTTTAAGTACCTATCTAGAGAAAAGTATCTTCACATAGATACAATATTTTATTCATTTTTTTTTGTAAATAAAAAAAAGGGGGAATGGTAAACTTCTACAAATTTAGGTAATCTCTTACAAAAGATAGTGTTAACTCTTAACTCCTACAATATAATATAATAATAAAAATAATATGTATATTTTTTCAGGAAACAAAGTAAAAACTAATGGTATATAATTTTGATTCTTAAAATCATGAATAGTAAATAACTGTAGAAAATGTTTTGTACAATAATTAAAATGTACCGTCTATTAATATTTTTTCGTTAGAATAGAGAAATTTAAAATTTTTTATACAAGAAAATACTATGATACTGGTGTCTTTATCATTTTATAAAACAAATTATTCAAAGTAGTTTGTTTTAATATCTATTAAATTTATCGTATATTCAACTTTGTCAAAGGCATAGACAAAGGTGGCTGCATAGATTTACGTATATTATACACATTTTGTCTAATATAATTAAGATCAGTTGTATTTAGTTATGATCATTTTTAGCTTTTTGAATTTTTCATTTCCAAAATCGCGTACTTAAGTAAAAATGTTGGAGTGAAGGATATTACTCGAATTTTTTTTCAGGTAAAAAGGTCCGTGTAGACTGTAGAAGTTTACTTAAACTTATCTCGGACTCAATTTACCTAGCCCCAAGTTTACAGTATCTTTTATTTGCAGGTAAAAAGGCTATTCGTGTAGGAGTTTACATTTGGCCGAAAAAAAGGTTAGAAAAAACGTTATTAATTTTCATTCGTATAATTTAAGTAAGTCATTTTACTATAAAAATGTTTAATATATATTGATAATAATTAGTTACCTATTGGAATATGTCTTGGCCTGAAAAAGTAAATACTGTGACTAACAAGTGGAGAGGGGGAATTTCTGCGCTACTATTCGATAGGTATGGATTTTAGTATCGTTTGTATATTTACTGACGTACCTAAATTATACATAAAGTAATAATTATTTTCTAATTTAATCGATTTTTTTTGAATACTTACATTGATGACTTCAGTACTATGAATTATTATCTAAAAAATTAATGTGTATTAGGAAAATACGGTTACAAAATTATATAAACATAAAAATGTACAAAATATAAATTATAGGTACATGTCTCGATATTATAAAGAAAAAAAGCATATTTATTTTAATATTTTTTTAAAATATCTAAAAATTGATGACATATATAATTTTGTATGAGTAAGTTTAGTAAGTAATTTTTGATGTAAGTGACAGAGACTAATATAACGGACCAATTAGTGAAGCGAATTGTATTATTCATGATATATCATACTAACATAAAAGAAGCGAATGTGTTTCATAAAACTTAATGTGCATTACGCACGCACTTGTAGACTCCTTACAACAATTGGTAAAAATTGAATAAAAATACGAGACCCAAGTGTGCAGATGATAATAATAAAAATAAATTACTAATCAAATTCGTATAAATAAGTCTGCTAAAAATGTAAGTACAGTTGTAGTTTAATAACCACGGATTATTTTATGCGATGTTAAAATTAAAATAATTCACATAATTTTGCATACAATTACGCTATACGCAAATCAGGAGCTCGGAAGGTTAGTTATGCATATATATTTTTTAATACTATACAAACTAAAAATTACTAATATCGGTACAAATTATTGTAGAATATTAAATCTTAAAATGAAAGCAGTTTCGCAGTTTCGTAGAATTTAATGTTATTCATAAATCATTTTTAAATATCTATTAAAATGCAAAACGTCTTTCAATTTATAATTTAACGTACGTAGAATGTACATAATTTTATAATAACTATTAACTAATAACTGCTACATGATGTTAAAAGAAAATAATATTTTAAACGCTCGTAGATGATGGAATTGCAGTGGAAATAAATTATAATTATAAAAAATAATAATTATGATTTTATAATCAGAATAATATAACATTATTACACTACTAAATATACAAATATACAACTATAGAAACTTTCAATCTTCAGACAATAAAATAAAATATTTAAGTTTATATTACATTAATTCCGAGTAAACTACTGATTATTATGTTTTATATCACTATCAGAAAGTTTTAGATTCAAAACGATTTCTCTTTGATTTAACAACGATGGTGTTTTTATACCTTATCTAACATGATTATTAAAATAAGTATTATTTTGATCGTTACTTCTTACAATAATCAATGGTCTATACATTTAATAGAAATTGGCACTCAATTCAATTTTCTGACTTATAGTCGCAATTAAAATTTGTTGCTCTGTTTACCTTAAACAATTGTTTACGTCTTCCAAGATTTTTTCTTGTATCACATCTTGTGATAAATTCTCATTAATAGGCATGTCCCGTGATGGAGTGTAGAGGTCGTCCCCCACACACCCTGCTACGATAAAATAAAAAAAACACATGTTATGTGTGGTAATATCCACTCAATCAATCTTATACATTTTTAATAATCTTAGGTGAATATTGATGCGATCAAGCAATACATAGCAGATAATAATCACAATGTGTTTAGTTTATAGAGGCTGTTGAAAATAGTAAGGTTTTTTAGATGTCGACAGTTATAAAAAACTCCTATTTATTTATTTTAAAAATCCATGTTATAAATTACATTTCTAATTCCTATGTCAAAAACTATTATGCGATAATATTATATTATAAACAATGTTATTTGTTTAAAAAAAAACTAGGGAGTATTTGATATTTGGTAATACTTTGGTATTTCCCCATATTGGGTTTATGGACTCTATGTAAGGCATTTATATAGAAGATGCATACGTTACGTATATAACAATACAAATTGTTATGACTATTACAGTTTGTATATAAAATTGATTTGTTGCTTACAGTTATTTGTAAACATGAGACTGTCAAGTACGTTACTTCTCTTGGTATCGAACGTGTGTATTTTATTGGCGCGGGCGTCTAGTGACTCGGACGTCAAATACTTCACCAATGAATGGCTGGCGCACGTACCTTTGGGTGAAATGGTAGCTAGAGCAGTGGCGCGCGATCTCAACATGAGATACGATGGACCGGTAACGTAGATTTAAACAAGTATATTACGTATACACTGCGAAAATAATGTACTTAATAAATATTTTATAATTTTACGAATGTTTAAAATAGAACACAACTGTTTCATTAATTACTATTTGTAGTAAAGTAGTTCATCGAAAACCTTTAGTGTAACCGTAGAGGTGGGTATTTAGGTAAATAAGTTCAGTTTAATATAATGCAATTGACAATTTAAATTATACTTATATTAAAATAAAATAATTAAAAAAAATAATTATTTGACTATTAATTAGTAATTTAATTTTGGAATAATTTGTTCTATTATTAAATCTTATACACTAATAATATTAATCAAACCTAAACATGAACTTTTTTATTTTTTATTTTTTTTTTTGTGGGGGGGGGGGCTACGGAATAATAGGACTCTTGAATCTCCACTTACGAGTGTCATGTTTCTGTAACCCATTGTTGGCCCGAAAACGAAGATACGTCTTTAAAAAGGCGATACATTCTTACACATCTATATAACACTGTAGAACGCTCGCCTACAGTGAATTGTTATAAATCACGAGTTAGGTACGGTCTAATCGCATAACTCTTAAAACTTTAGAATACAAATACTGCACTCGAATGAGCTGAATACATAAATTCATTTAGACTTATAAAAGTATGAATTGTTTGTGACAACAGATAACTATAGCGAACACGGAAAAGGCGTAATTTTTTTTTCAAAAGCGTCCAGATCTAAACCAGCGTTTGTTTGTAATAGTAATGGCAGTATTGTGAATCTTGTTATTTTTAAAATTATAATTATTTTTGGCAATTGAGAAACCAACTTCATAGTACTACCTATATGGCTATATATTATGATTGTATGTGATGGTTTATACAATTTTATTTAATTAAATTAAATCTTCTAATGCTTTCTTATATTATTCAACACCTATTATACTAGTTATTATTACTAAATTTCAAATATGGGTCAATATATTTTATTACTTATATTTATTTTTTAGACGTGCTTACAATTTTAGCAAAATAAATTAAATAATATGAAATTGTATGTGCAAAATTATATCAGGTGTAAGATAATGGATGTCATATCATTTCATTTTTCATTCATAAATTATTTATATATAGAAACTAGAAAGTTGGCATACTTGTAGTGATGTGCTTTTCCTTACTTGTTAGTTGTTTGTTTTAATATTTAGCCTGATAAATAATTATTATTAATGGTTTTACAAAAAATAATAAATGGTTTTCCATCATATCATGGTTTTAAAACTATATTTTAAATACTCTACCTATAATAATTGTCAGTCGATTAGTTATAATATTTAATTACTTCTGAAATGATTTAAACGTCTTGCAAGTTTGTGTTATTTGGTTTTAAAACTTTAGAAAACTTTATTTTTATAAATTGTTCACTTGGTAGGTATTAATGTATTATTAAGGTTTATAAATTCAATATTTTCATCATTTTAATTTTGTATTAAATATATTATAGTTTATAGCTTTTTTCCTTATTAAACTGAAAAAATAGAAAATCTGTTAAACTGTTACTACTTGGATTGTCGCGCATAGGTTATAATTATACTATTATACTATACTTTACGTATTAATCATTATACTCGTATTTTTCTTTATTAAACCATTAATAATATCTTAATTGGATGATATTTTATTGATAAAAATATGTACAAAGTAGTGATTAAGGTATATTAAAAGGAAGTGTTAATCTGAGAATAATTAGTTATATTTTCGCCCGTTTTACAATATTAATATTGTCAATAAAATAATAAACGAAAATATAGATTACACCAAACTTTTAGAATGTTTTTATTATTGTTATTAATTTTATTAGTGATGAAATATTTTTTAATTACAAGTATACGCATGTATTACTGCAGTTACATTTGAGGGTGTATTTTAAGGGTGTCTAAGAATATTCCTATTCGTTTTACTTATATACATACACATTACATATATTTATATAAAAATACGGACACTATCATATACAATTATTACTAATAATGATTAATAATACAGACAATATACTGATTTAATATTCGAAAGTGACGTAACCAATAATAAGTTTGCTAAAAAGAAAACTACATATATTTTGAAAGAGTAGAAAATTATAAAGACAAAAGTACGACGGAGTAAAGCACTCGGCCACTTAGTTAACATATTTTAATTTTTAAACGTTATTTTAATGTCCTTAAGGGAAAATAATATGGTTATTTTTTGGTACTTATTTACTAAATACAGTCAACAGTAATGGACTTTACTGAATATTTTCATTGTAATAATTAAAGATTTATATACATAAGGCAATTGGTCTATATTTTGATATATTAGTTATGAAAGTTATGAAGCATAACTTATCATATATTATAACTCAGTGATAGATATATAATATATTTTTTTTAAATTACTAGAAAAATATTAGGTTAGTTCTATTTTTTCACGAGTATTTAAAAAATAGTTAAGGCAAAAGTGGCGTTTATATATTTTTAAGTTGTGGTGCTTTAAAAAGTATTTTACACTAATGTGGGATACTATGAATCTAGTATATTCTTAAATATAAATATATACACGTTTTATAAAGCATATATTTAGGGTGTAAATAAAGAATAGAAACCTTACGTTTAGTTTCATAGAATTAAACTAAAAAATATAGCTAAACAATGAAAATTGTTAATTTTATTGTTTAATAATACAGAATTTTAAGTGAAGATAATTGATATTGTTTGATCATTAAAAAAATTCATATTAAAGGTACAAAGGTGTATAAAGTACGTATTATTTATGTGTTTTTAAAATTATAGTTATTTTGTTTTGTTTTATTGACTTTATTTTGGATAAAAAATAATTAATACAGAATTAGAAAATTTAAATACGGAAAAATAATTATTCACGGTATATTTTGTACAGTTTTGTATTTTCTGTGCTATCCAAAGTATAATAACAATCATCCAAGTGCTGGGTTTAATTTAAGTTCATGATTTTACAATATACTTTTTAAATCTTATGTTATGTGATCGGCGTAAGTTGAACATTTTTTAAAAAGTATTTGTATTTTTAAATGATGACGACATTAAAAATATATTTCTTTTACTAGAAAATATTACTTTTCTTACTTACATGCCAGTAACTTAGACTTTATATTCCATCAGGAATGAAGTGGATTAAATGTATCTAATAGAAATAATAATAAAAATCATTTAAATTTTACACCGTAATAATTTTAAAACCAATTGGTCACAGTAGTTTCTTACTTTCTTAGTAAGTTATTAAGTTTGTATAAAAACTGGTAGGTATATAAAAATAAAACAAAAACAGTCAGGCGCATTAATATACGATAATATTTTTTTAAATTTAAAACACAATTGTTGAATGCAGAGCGAATATAATAGATAGTGTGATTATTGTGTATATATGAAAAAAAAATACGAGACTTTAGTAGTTAAAGCCTTAATAAGGGGGCTATTATACTAAAAACTCAAAATTAAAAACATAGAATCAAAAGGTCCACTTTATTATTAAAATAATATTCAAAAGTAAAATGTAAACAATGAAATAAGAATATATTTTTTATTTTACTGTAAACACAATAAGTACATTTAATATTTTTATAGTTGTACACGCGCATGTATTTAGAAGTAAATATCTAATTTTAAAATCTTATTCTCTTTCTATACTTAATATAGATAGATCACTGAATTTATTTTGTGAGAGGGTCGACCTTATTTACGTCTTTATTCTCCTGATAAAAAAAAAAGGGTAGGAAAGTGGCCAAAGTTCTGCTTTATAGTAGGTATCGAGTGGGTCACTGTAATGGACATGTTAAATTTTAATTTCATTATGTAGGTATCATTGTATACCAATAACGATTCTGAGCGAAGATGGTCTGTCACTCTGTTAGTATCTATCACAAGTATATTTCATATGTTTTTTTAATGTTTGTATAAAAGTAATTTATATTATTATTAGTATTACGGTAACTGGTAAGACAATTTAATTTTTACCAAAAATATTGCATTTATTATATCATTAATATATTTAGTTTTATAATAATATAATATATTTATAGTATTTACACCATATTACATTATTGTTATTAACTTTTGAGCCAATAGAAGACAAATTTTGTCAAAATACTAAATTAGAATGAATATGAAAAAAACATTGTGTTGATGTATTTTTAATATTTTTATAAATATTCTATAATGCAATTTATATGGGTTATTGTATTATATTTTCAAGAACTATGATCAAGTAAATATTTTTTTATCTACATTTATAGAAAAAACAATGGAAGATGAAAAATATATAAATAGCTCAAAAAGAGTGAAAATATTTTTAAAATTATACTATGTATAAAAATGTTAGTCTAAATATTTGGTAAAAAAATTAAAGTTTCTGCGGTTATTTATTTTTGAATTATAATAAAATAAATAAATCAAGTTCTTCGAAAACTAGTTTAGTGTAAAAATTACCGAATTTTCTAAATTGATTTTTTATTTTTCTTGATTTTGTACTTCCCCGAAAGATGATGACAGGAATACAAAAAAAAAAACAACATACACACATCACATCAGTGTAAAATTATTCATTTATCATTCCTCTCAGAATCTAAATATATCTGCATTGTTACGATTATTTCTACGAAAACTGCAATAACCCAAACCATTAACATAACATATTATAATATATATTTAATTTATATAAGTATCAATAACTACGCACTTTGAACGCACGATAAAGTTTTTATTTCTAAGTACTAACTGATTCAAATGCCAAGAGGGCTTGGGGTGAGAGCCCCTAGCCTCACATCATATATTTAGAATGACGAGTTAGATATATATATATATATGTAACAGTTATGATAAAGTTATTTTATAGTAAAATAAGAAGGCACACAGCTATGTCGACGACGATATAATAATATTAATAATTAAAACAGACAATCGATTTAAATTATAACTGTTCAGTGATGTTATCATTACAGTACTTGTTAATTAAAAATTCAAAACGTTATAATACAATAACAGTTGACAACTCGAAGTTCGAAGGGAATGAAAATATTGAAATAACTAATCAATGATTTAAAAAAATTAATACTTGATCCACCTAAAAAACTATTTAATAAGCATTTCTATATGCCTAAATATATATCGTTGACTTTAAATATTATAAATACTTGATAACATAATCATAATGATAAAGTCTCAAATCTTAATATTATTCCATCTAAATTAGTTAGTGTACGGATGAATTCATAATGATAATATTTTAACTCTCTCTCATTCCCACAAAAACAAAAATATTCTGAAATTTTTATCTAGATTTTATTAAAAAATAAATGTTTCGATTTGAATTTTCTTTGTTCATATTTACAGTCGTTTTGTTTTCTTCGACGAAAATATTTAAAACTTTTTCGTATCATCCTGCTTTTAGGGTTTTTATTAGAAACCGAAATAATTTTCCACTAAACAAAAAACAAAAAAAACAACCGAGTTTGTTTTTCCAAACCTACCTATAGGACTGACTGTCAAAATGTGGACGAAAATCCGTTGTGTCTCTATTACTTTAGCGGGACACGAATATTATACACGATCGCCCAACATAGGCCTACATGTAGAGGCCGTATAATAATATTAATATTAATAATAATAATAATAATAATAATAGAGGATGACTGCGGCATATTATATAATGGTACAAAACACGCACGTCACGGTCGATGAGCGCCGTCACTGCCGCTACGTCCACTGTGTACACCTTTACGCACACCCCTACCGGTGCTGCTACTGCTTTTGTTGCGGGACGCATGCGCGTATCGCGGGTGGCCTTGTGACCTCGACCCCGGCCGAGGACGCGCGTACCAGGACTACATGAATAAACGGTACTCGCGGTGACACTAGGGTGGGCGCTAGCTCGCAACCCTCGGGTTGCCGTTCCTGTCAGGCCGCCACAGCTTTTCGCACCGGGACCGCATGCCACCGTCGCGCGGTTTTTCCTAATGCAATTTTCCGACTTCGAGCTTTTCCCATGACGACCGCAGGGCTGATTCAACCCTGGTGCAGGGATTCCGAAGGAAAACCCCGAGAGCCCCGAATTTTGACCGGTTGCCAAATTGTAACCACATCACGTTTTACCGCCCATTATTCCATTCTATATATCAAAAAACTTTATGAAATGTATGTTACGCGTTTCAAATACACACTACAATAACAATTATAATTATGCTAATTTTTTACCACGCGTCTATGCAGGTTTAACCACATGGAACGAATGAAGTACTTACATATGTGTTTACGCTCAATATTATAGACCAATGTTTTTTGTACTTTAGATTTTCCGATAGGGAGGCGAATCGACCTTACAATGAAGATCTTGTTAATTCGTTTTTGCGACCAATTTATCGGATAACAGAAAGTAGTAAGAATTTAATGTGTAAAAATTTAGAAATCGAAAATAATGTTTGGACGTTACTTTGAATAAGTTTTATTTTTCTTGTTGATTTATGCATCGAACTACAAAAGAAAACTACAACACAATTTTTAAGGGATTTAATGCGAGTGTATTTTTATATCACTCAGAAGGGTTTTACGAATACAATGATTCAAATTTGTTTTACTATTTCAATTATTCTGGATTGAAGTGAGGAGAAAAACAAAGGACTAAAAGGAAATGTACATTTATAAAAATTGTACTTTCAAATATGATAAATGACATAATATGATACTACTGTATAACGTCGGAGAGCTTTGAGCAATAGAGTGTCTTTTGTATAATCAACGCTTGTCATCACCACCGGATCAAAATAATAGTTATAAAAAAATACTAATAATAATAATAATAATAATACGAGATACCGATTGGTTATTATAATTGTGTTGAGGCATTTATTGGGAAAATCAAAACGAAACTTATAATATACGTATGATGACAGATAACAATATAAATACGTAGGAAATCCGATGCCTGTTTCAGTAGTACAATACAAACATAATAAAGTAATACGTCGTGCTCATTATTAAAATCGTCATTATACCTATTAAAAACATGTGCTATTCTACCGGTGATATTATAATGCAACTATAGTTTGTTCGTCGGTGTATACCTATACAATTTTCGTACTGACGGATATCCTCGGGTGATATTATACTGCATTATAACTTTACTTTGGAAATAAAAATAGCATTTTCATTTTTAACCGAATAATTTATATTAACGAAACGGCATGTGAAATATGTAACATAAGTACTGCTTAATTTTCTATCTTAAATCAAATTCTGGATCTATGACCCCGTATAATATATAGGTAACACATAACCCACAAATACCGCGATTAACAAATATTTTAAATAGTTAATTTATATAAATAGATATAGAACGTTTCAAGTTGAATTATTAATTTTAATTTAGTATACAAATAGTTATAGAAGTTTTTAAGTTTTTGCACGATGTGGGTAGACGAGTATTTTATAATATAATACGCTGACGGGTATGTTCGAAGAAAAACACGACCAGATCTCTGTATATTGTATACAGTACGGTTAGTATTATACGTATATGCGGGGTAATAAAACAATATTAGTTTCTTATGTACAAGGATACGAGGTTAATCCCTTATTATTTTTTTCGAGGCTTACAAACGACATTTATTACGTATTATGTCGAGTAAAAATGATAAGAAACAAGGTGAATTTATTTATTCTACCGCGTTGTTGAAAAATAAATCTTCTGACTAAGCTCCGTCGAGCATAAGATATGTCAACAAACGTTAAAAAAATATATATGTATAATGCTTATATTATGACTTGAATTGATTTTTATTATTTAGACATCTGTTCATTGTACGTAGTTAAAGATTTTTAATTAAATTCTATTTTAAAAGTGTTCTAACTATTTTTTAAATTACTTTGATTATTTCCGAACAACAGATTTAATGATATTAGTATTTGCAGAACACAACAATTTTAATATCCGTGATTCATTAGGGAAACGAGTAATTTATTAGTATATTGAAAGGACATTCACCTTTTTTAGTGAATAAATTATCATGTATTTATATACTTATTTTTTTAACTGACAGACTATTCTTTTTATAATTTAATATAAAATGTAAATACCTACTTAATATTTAAAATGGTTATTCTTTAAATCTTTTTATACATAATAAAAAATACCAAAATAATTAAATATACTTATTAATACTAATTATAATAATCATCATTATTATGACTGCTACAAATATTTACTATAAAATATTTATTTTCAGTTTTAATAATTAGGCACTGTTTATTTTATTCTGGTGAAGTTATTTTAATTTAAATAATAATCAAAAATTTAAGCCATTTTTATTTTAAAACAATTTTGCTATCATGTTTTTTTTTTTTTAATAAACCTTATTGTGTATTAGATAATATCATAACGTGTTGGTAATTGGCACGGATAATATTTAAATATCCACACTCATCTCATATATAAATATTATATATATGGTATAATAACAATTTGAATCTTGATACTCTGAAAACTAGGAGATTAACATTATTTTTGTTTTTTTTTCCATAAAGTGCTTTTTGGCCAAATCGAGTGTCCTAAAATCCTTGAATGATTATCTTTCCACGTTCCTTCACTCGATCTATCATAATTCATAACACTTTAAAAAAATATGTAAATCTAAAATTTATTTGAATATTATTTATATCATTATCATTTTATACTTTTATGTATAAATATATACAATCTTTCCTTATTATATATTATAATAATCATTAAAATCGATTTAATTAAAATACTTTGTAATTGGGTATATTTCTAAAATAAATAAATAAATAGTTCTTTGAATACATTATATTTAATATTAAATTTATTGAATCAATTATTCATGTATAATAATTAATAATAAATTATAGATAATTTTTTTTTTATTTCAATATTACAAAAAATTTAACACTCTGTAGGTATATTGAATTTCCAAATAATAGAATTCAATCAATTGCACAAAGGTCGTACATTGGTGGGAATTAAATTATTGAAAATTCAATTAATTGTTTTGAAATACTTGTCACCAAATGTTTTAAGGTTGCACCAAAAGTTTCACGAAACTTTAAATACATTTGAAAACAGGTATTTTAAACATAGTTCAGGGTTTCTTCAAATCATCAGACGAAAATGTTACCTACCTACATATTTTAACCTTATGTTGTGTAAAATAGAATTTTAACAAACAACTTTATATTATAGGTTCCATTTATTGATATGTGATATATAACAATATGATAATGATAAATAAATTAAGTTTGTAAAGTTACTTTTTTATCATTTTAAATAGGCAAATAAGATAAATAAAAATAGTTATGGTTGATTATATTTTTTATGTTAAAAAAAAATTAAAAATAGTATTTATTGATGATTTTAATTTTAATGTTATTGTAGGATATCGGTAATGATGGTTTCCATCGTATGACTAAAACTGAACTTCCACCCAAATCGTTCAATAATAATGAGAGTATAACGCATCGATTAAATAGCCATGAATTTGTAAGTACCTGTGTTATTTAATTAGAAATTATTAACTTTAATATAAATATTTATACTATATACAATACATTTAAGTAAGAACATTTTTACTACACAATAACGGATTCACATTTAAAAAGTTTAAAAATAAAGGTTGAGGTTTTTTATTTAAGTTTAAATATTGGATTTAGTGGTGCAAGAATATATTTTTCGAAAGGATTATACATTTTAACTTAAATAAATATATTATTATGTATTATATTTATTACATATTAAATAGACAAAAGTAATTAATAAAGGCAACGAAAAGTAATTTAATTACTTAAATTACTCTACTTTAAAAAGAAATGTAGAGAATCAATTTGTATTCGTGTTTGATATATATTTACTTATGAATTTCTCAGTAAGCAATTTTAGGTATAAGGTTTTTGTTTTTGTAATTTGTATGATAACTTGACTTTATTTAAGTTATTTTGATGTAATATTTCATTAAGTGAAGTAATACAAAAATACAAAATTATTATGTTAACTTAATTAAGTAATTAATCAACGAAACTTTCGCAATATGATATTTACCAATTATTAAGTTTTTAATAAGTTATAATTAAAGTTGTATAAGTATATTTTTCTTTTTCTTATTTTTAAGTTTTGATTGAAATAAAATTGTTATGCTTTTACTTTTATGTGAAATAATAATAATTTTAATTTTATTACTAAATAGTAGGTATCTTATGAACGATTTTGTTAAAAACATATTGATTAAAATTCTAATAATTAAATTTATATAGAATAAATTATCCAGAATTTCTTTAGCATTTATAGACAAAATTCAAAAAACTTTTGTTAATATGTGTTTATACCTTATAGATTTAACTAATCTAATAATACTATTGTGAGTAAAACATTTTTTAGTTATTTTTTTTTCGTTTTCACCATTTGTTATATCGACAGTGTTCCTTTTTTTTTCATTACGAAAGTATCATAATGTTAGTGAAAACCTATAGGTTGAATAAAACTAAAAATACTTTAAGTATTCAAAAAAATAAAAAAATATATTCAGTTACAAGTATGTATATATTTGAATACTTTACAATAAGATCCACGATTTAAATAAATATTAAAAAAATATTTATTATTATTATTTATTATATGTTCGTCTTTAATAGTTACAGTTATCAATCCATTAACCGTTTCAACTGTTATTTAAAGGTAACAACCGCAAGTCAAGAAGCTGTGAAAGCAAGATCCTACCGTGGTATAGTTCAACCTAGACACGTAGTTCCACGGTTAGCTGTACCAAAACGTAAAAGAACGAATAGAAAAGGGACTGCTAGACTCAAAAGAGTAGAAAGTAACTACCAACATACGTTTAATGATGAATTCTGGCCTGATATGTGGTATTTTGTAAGTATGAAAAGAACATTTAATATTTAAAAGTAAAAGTTGTATTTTATATAATTGCATATTTCTATAGACCGTTACTAGATAAATGGAAAAGAATAAAATAATTATTTAATTTTTTTTATTAACTAAAAGTCCAGAACCAATATTAAAATGTGATGTGTAAATGTGTTATGTGTAATACATAATAAATCAAAACTCATTACCTAAATCGATTTTGTCTCGATCCTCATTTCAAATTATATTATATTATAATATGATAGATTAGGTAGGTGACTAATTTATGAAATGAAATGCATATAATGAGCATTGGCCAATTGCGCTTAATACATAATTTTTGTTTGGGGTCAGTGTACCAAATGCGTGCCTTATATTTTAGGATAAGTATACCAATTGTACTTGTATAACATATACTAAAATGCTTTCAAATTAAAACTTATTTATTAATCAATTGATTACTGGTTAAAGTTACTGGGTATTTTGTAACAGTATCGGAAATTTTATAAAATAAATTATAATGCAATGTAACTAGTATTTCATTTTGAATAATTGACGATAAAAAAATTATTTGTACAATTCGAAATATTTAACATATACTATTAAAAATTAAATGATAGTAAAGGATAGCTATAAGTGGTAAAGGGAATAGTATATGAAAGTAGATATTATGCAATAAACTTGTGACAAATCAGGCATTCTGGTCGTTGAATGTATAATAAGGAGAGTAGACGAACAACAGTATGGTATTCTTACCATTTGTATGAATATATTATGTGTATATTTCATTTACTAAATATATCAAGTTGGACATTTATTTTGGTCCTCTTAGATTTAAATAACCTAGGTCCTTTCACTCCTGTAATACATAATGTTACAAATCATATTATATTTTTTTACGGCACAATACATTTTCAGCAAGATTTTCGAACTGACGAAAAAAGATCCCGTGCTTGATATGAATATAGTACCAGTCTTTTTTGAACTTGGAATTACAGGAAATGGTGTGAATATAACAGTACCAGATGATGGGTTAGAATGGACACATCCAGAAATATTACCACAATTTGTGAGTAACAAACTTATTAAATTTAAAGTTTGTGTTTTTATTTAAATGAATATTTTTAAATATTGATTAACAAAAATGATAGTCAAGTAATTATTATAAATATTATAAATTAATCAGCTTACTATTCATCATGGCCTTAGTAATTTATTATACGTCGATATATTTTTTCTAATTGTGTTACTTGCTTTATGTCTCATACATTTTTTCGGGTTCTTTGATTTTATAATTACATAAATTAATATAAGACTACAATTGAAAAAAATGGTTATTTTTTTTTTAATAGGTACATTTATTATGTTGGTTGTTTATTAATCAAACATTTATTTTATATTGTATTATCGCATGTCTGTACAGTTTGGAATTATTTCTAATTGGGTTGAAGTTAAGTTACCTAAGTAGATTAGTATCCGGAACCGGAAGATTTAAGTGGGGTATATCTCTTTGCTGACATTATATTAACACGCATATTTACGTACCATTACGATAATATCAAAGACGATAACCTTGATTGGTTGTGTATACTCAATACTCATACAAAATTGAAAATATAAAGTATTTAATTAAATCTATTATACAAATTACACACGATAGTTTAACTGCTAGCGACCGATATATTAATAAATAACTGCTAGGTATATAAACCTATGTTTAACCAAATCAAATGTTGTTATAATCCACTGTCCACATGCACATTGTGTAGAAAAACTTAACATTCACACTTATATGTACAATATATTCTTATAACTAGGGTTCGGGACTTGTTGCATTTAACATTATCGAAATTTATAGCCAAAAATTGTTAAAATATACAGCTAATTATTTATTTATTTAATAATTCAAACATTTTTTTTTATATAATGTTGGATAAATATGATTGCAATATAGGTTTAGAATTTTTTTTATTGGATGGTCGTTAAGTAAATTAAATATGTTTAATATTAATCTATAATGTAATATAATATAATGTATAATTATAATCATTTATAAATGGTTTAAAATATTTATTTCAGAGTCATGATTTGAGTTGGAATTATATTTCGAATAATAATAAGATTATGCCCGATAAAGACGGAAATGGAGGGTATAGATCTCATGGAACTAGATGTGCTGGAGAAATAATTATGCAGCCAAATAATGATGTATGTGGTGTTGGAACAGCTTATGGAGCCACTCTTGGAGGTAAACTCAATGTTTGACGAGTTTATGAAATTTTAAAGTCAGTTTAACTAACGTTGAATTTTAACAAATTATATTTTAATTTATTTTAGGAATTAAGTTTTTAGATGATGGATCGACAGACACTAGAGAAGCTAAAGTACTAAAATACGCTCTTAACTATGTGAGCATTTATAGTAATTCATGGGGTCCTGCAGATACTGGAGAGTTTATGGAACATTTAACAGATTTTGTCAAAAGATCACTTTCGAAAGGCATACATCAAGTAAAGTAACTTTAGATTAAGTGTCTTTTTTTAAATTATTTGTTTTTAATAATAACGTTATTATCGTTACAATATTATTGATTATTGATTGGTAAATTAGTGTAATATATTTCATTATCTAATATCGTTTAAGTATAAATTATATTAAAAATAGATAATTGTGATTTAAATATTTGCTTTTAGTATAAAACTTAATCGACTTATATTGTTTTATTAGGGCCGGGACGGAAAAGGAGCAATTTATGTGTTTGCCGCTGGTAATGGAAAACCAGAAGGTGACAATTGTGCCTGTGACGGTTATGTAAATTCTATCTATTCAATAGTAATTGCTAGTTGCGACGATAGTGGTCACGTTGCACACTATTCCGAAAGATGCGCTTCAATTATGGCTACTGCATACAGTGGTTCTGGACAAGAAAAGAATGTGGTAAGTATACAATATTCATACATCTTAATATTGGGTTTTTGTGTTAACCATAGCAATAGTGTGTCATAGATTTGGTATTCAATAGGATTGCAGTTGTCATATAACTAAATTAACGTAACTTATAATACCACCTGTTTTAGATTTAGTTAACACATAACCAAAAAAGATTTTAAAAGTTTATTATCTCTTCAAAAAAAAAAAAATTGATTTGAATAGAAACTTGAGACTTAAAAATAATTTTATTATTATCAACGAATAATTTCTCTTGCCATAAATAATGTAATACTTTACAATATAATATTACAGTCACTATATTATAAAATATAAAAATATATAACAGTTGAAATGCAAAAAAATATAATAGTTAATTCACATATAGAACGATCCATTTAATATGATATAGTGGTTATTACTTTACAAAATATATATAATAAAATTATGCAACGAATTTTGCACTATATTTTATTTAAAAATTGTTTTATGTGTTCTTTTATACAGCTTGAGGATTAATAAACGCTATTTAGTCATTAAATCATTCGGACGATGTGTCTTTTTTACCGTATAGTGAAAAAATAACTTATGATTTATCACTTATTTATTACTATTATGTATTTATACAGTGTTATTAATTAAAATATTATATAATTAAGACAGATATATTATCAAATTAATTGTATGTACAGAAATTAATAAAATTTGAATAATAGATTAAATATATTTTAATAAGTATTTATTTAATGATGGTTTTCTTTATTTTAATTTAGTTGACTACCGATGTAATGGGAAAATGTACTGCCAGTCATACGGGAACATCTGCAGCTGCACCACTGGTGTCTGGTATTATAGCGTTAGCTCTATCAGCTAAGTAATTGAAAAACTCAAAAATTTAAATTATTTGAATTTTCATTAATTACGATTTGTAATTATTTCTAGGCCGGAGTTGACATGGAGGGACGTACAGTATCTATTAGCTTGGACATCTCAAGTGGCGCCATTGAGCGATAACTATGGATGGAACAGGAATAAAGCTGGGTTTTTCTATTCCGTTGACTTTGGGTTTGGTCTAGTGAATGCTTATAAGCTAGTCCAAGAAGCTATTAAATGGGAAAACGTACCTGAAATGTCGTCGTGTGGTATACGTATGCCTAAGGTTAAGTAGGTATCTCACACAATGGATAATATCCTAACGTGTTTAATTTTTATATTGATTTTAGTTGATATTACCAATATAATTGTACATATAAAACAAAACCTTATGTAAATCTTTAAAGTTATGTTCATATACTATTTATAAAAATAATTATTCATTGATCATAATGAGTTTTGTTTTAATAATATTATTTGTCTAGAGGTTTTCCTGTATCAAGAAATCGTGCCGCCCGTATTACTGTGTACTCGAATGGCTGCGAAGGATTGTCTGGAGAAATAAAATACTTAGAGTATGTACAATTAGTATTAACAATGTCTTATCCAAAAAGAGGAGATATTCAAATAGCAATGAAATCGCCTTTAGGTAATATATTATTTTTACAAGTTACAATTTTATTATGTATAAGCATATGTGAAATAAATGATTTTTTTGTTAACAATTTTATTACCCAATAATTTAATTTTTATTTTAATACCTTAAATGCCATACATATTTAAAACTATGCTATAATTTAAAATCTGAAATTTACCAAATAATTGATGTAAAATTCGGAAAAATTGTCGATGCCAAAATTTTTTTTAAAAATTAATAAACAATTTAATTGGTAATTAAATATCTGAAACTATAGGTACATTATATTTAAGCTATTATTGTAAATGTCCGATTAATAGGTAAAGCTAGGTTTTACTAATTAATGTTAGGATTTATTGATTGTATTCAGTAAATGCTGAGAATCATAATTTTATTAGGGATTTTACTGGGGCTGCGGGCGCTATGATCAAGAGGCTTCTATTTTCATAGTTTAGGGTGGGAATATCTGGATCAATAAATTCTAGCGTGTCCGGAGTGTCCCCTATTATCACGTAGTACGAAAATGTAAATATTATTTATCTAATTTCCGTGTTTATTAAAATGTTTTTAATGTAACTGTATACAATTTGTACATCCGACAATAAGTTCCAATTTCACGTATTTAAATATAACTGTTAGGTACCTATACAAATCATATTCAATATAAATTGTTTATTTATTATAAATTTACTTGTAGGGACGGAATGTCATGTACTGGAAAGTCGATCAAATGATTTTAATACTCATGGATTAAAGAGATGGACTTTTTCAATACTCGCTTTCTGGGGAGAATCTCCAAAAGGAAATTTTGTCATCGATATTTATGATACAGTATATATACTTGATTTTGACTGAATTAAAATACAATACAAATAGTTAATCGATATATACATTATTATTATAGACTGGCAAGAAATCTAACAAAGGTAGAATTACCGAAATGACTTTATCTTTACATGGCACCAAAGATCAACCAAAGATTTATCAAAATGGTCCTCGACCATATGATGCTTTTAAATTAGCAAAACCGGTTTGTATTCCAAATATTTTATATTATTTTAATAAGCCATTGCTTTAGTTTACATTGTTTTTTATAGGGAGATACACCTAGATTTACGAATCTTAGTCGTAGTATTAAAAAAAGCCTTAAAAGACCTACAATTCAGAAAAGACCTAATGTTACGAATAAACAAGAATTTCAAATGGACAATGAAACAAAAAATCAAGTTCTAAATGACGAAATTTTACAACAAAACATTTTATTGGCTATGGAACAAGATGCTGCTAATCAAGAAGATGCAATTATACAAGATATTACGTCAAATATGATGATTCCAAAAAGCGGTTTAGAAAAAGAATTGTTTGACGGAATTAACGATTTAGATCTCTGATCAAGTGTTTTGACATGTTTATCTATTTATAATAAATTACATTCTTTTTGCTATGTTCATTAATATATTTTTGATTTCTTAAATTAATCAATTATCATGTCTAATATTGTATTGTAGCTAATAAACACAATTCATGCTTACTATAATGCCATTTTTCTATACACATTAATTACTGTATTCGTAATGATAATTATGATATTTTATAAATTTTACTAATTTTTATTTTTACCTACAGGCATTGTATGAAAATTATAATTAAATTTTAAACCATGTTTTAAACATTTATTCGTAAAAATCATTGAACCCAATATATTTTAATAAAATTAATTTTAATTATAATACAAAGAGAAAATCCATATTATATTGTCACTCGAGGTAAAATTTTAAAATATTAAATAATTTTTCATTTTATTTTTTTATATAAATTACTGTGAACACTAATTTAAATGAATGTAACGACTAACGTTACATGCATGCATACTTGTATTTAAATAATTAATGTTCTATACATTTAAATAAAGGATTTTTAATTATGAAGTGAAGGAAATAATAATAAGTTCATAAAATCAAATTGATAATTTACTAAAAGATACAACAATATATTATCATTTTCATTGAAGTTATACACGGTTAATTTAGTAATAATATATAAATAAAAATATTTTCTGTAATTAATATTGTAAAATAAAAATTGGTTCATTAATTTTTAAGAATATTAGTATAATTAGTATAATATGTAATATTAATAATAATAATTATTATTATATTATTATTATTTAATATTTATTATTAATTAATAATAGTAATATTAGTATAAGAATATTATAGTTACAGTTTTAATTTGGATATGGATAAGAAGGTTAAAAAATCATTTATATACGTCATTGAATTAATACTTAATAATTACGGTGAATTTTATGAAATATATTGTCTTATACGTACTTAGATAATATGTATATTTAGCGGACTATGACATACTAAGATTTAAGAAAAGACCATTCTAATTTTCTTAATGGATTAGTGTGTTGTATATTATATTGAATACATAGGCATGGCTACAGGGTATGCAAATGCTTACTCTGTTAGCCTTGTCTAGGTTATTACTACAAACTACTACTAAATTAGTTTCAATTCGAATATCTTAGAGTGTATATAATATAGGCTTTAATGGGTAAAGATGTCACAAAACTGATTTAAAAATTAAATTCATATTTCTTATAGGTACCTCCATACGTGCACGTTATCCTTCTCTTTTCGATCCTCGAATGTAAGTGTAAAAAAAAAAATACGAAAAATCGTAATAAACATTTGACTAACGAGCACGTCATTTGGTCGACACGTGTTCCGTCATTAAACTCAATATGTCTAACAAATTAAATGTGTGTAAAATACGAGTAACATGTAATCAAGTATAGAAGTTTAATTAATGTACACCTAAACAAATATACGAGCTGACAGAAATCATGGACGAATGTAGTAGGTATTGCAAACGGTCGCGATGTCTACTATTATGTAAAACGGAACTATATTGTTCGTTCGCAAATTTTAATTTCGTACGGTTGTTTTGCTCTATTCTATACAGGTAAACACAATGATAATAATATTAGTACGTATTATAATTTTTTTATACAAAGGCTCGTATTGTAAAACATTTGTTGATAATTCCTATTAATTAGAAAAATTATCATAGAATAATGAATAATAATTATGCAATAAGTGTCAATAAGTACTTTTATTTATATTTTAATTATTAAAGTATTTAAAAAAATTATTATTATATTTTATTATTTGTATTTATATTGTTTTGTTAGCATAATATAACATTTATTTTTGTATCGACAAATGTTTTTTTATTTATAAATAATTACTTTAAAAGATATTTTTAATAAAACCAATTATTAAGATTAAAACAAAACTAAGGCGGAAAGAAAAAATAAAACGAGAATACATTTTTAGTCTGTGGGTAGTAGACAACAATTTTGTTACGAAAATAGTGTAGATATCATTCAATAATTTTATTTAATTATATATTTATATATAGCCATACACGAAATGCGTAAAAAGTACCTATATAGTTTATTTGTATAAATGTATAGCTGTTACACTTTAGCAAAAATATTAATTTAATAACATTTACGTTTTATATTTAATACGTTACTACATATGTGATCGACAATCGACAGGTATTATACCGTTATTATATTAAAAATAAATCTAAGGTTTACCGGGAATAGTATTATTATTTATTTTATTATATATTAATAAGATATAATTTATTCATGTATAAATAGATTCGCAATGGTATGAATAAAAATGTTGTGTGAATGGATTTAAAGAGCTCACATAATAATATTAATATATAACTCGAATTCTAAATAATAATAATTTTAATAAATGTTTGATATTTATGAGTTACGCTTCAAGTATTTCTGAAAAACGTAACGAAATTAATAAAGTTCTATACAACCAAATGCCAATATTACAATGTCAGGAAAGGAAATAAAATATATATATTTATATATATGTTATATATATGTGTGTGTATATTATTATTATATTAGGTATAGTGCTTAGATGAATTATATAAAATATCAAATATGTCTATGTTTAATATATTGTAATGATGTATATATAATATATATATATATATATCATTATTAATTTATTAATTAGATTTATTTATATATATTATATAATATATAAATATTTGACATTTAGTAATTCAAGTTTACAAATTATATACATATAATTTATTATAACATTTTCTAACATTATAATAATATAGTTAATTTTAACATTTAGAATTAAATAGACAAATTAAAAAATAGCTAATTACCAAATTATAAGATTGTCATAAACACAATACATACCTAGATAATTTGCGAGATGCCACAATCTATGCCATGATTAATAGCATAGGCGACATCCCACAACATCTTCTATAAAAGCACAAAAAATATTCAATAAGGCGCTCAGTCGCACACCCGGTTAATATTCTATCACTGTGCATGCTATTAGTTAACGCATCTTTTTATCAAATCAAAAATATTGTTCATAGTATACTTTTTCTTATTTCGTTAATTTCTAATCCACTCAACAATTCATAAACATCACTTCAAACCACAAGTTCCACAAAAAGTAAGATGATATATCTATCTTCAATATATACATCACGCATAGTCCTATATATATATATATAAATTATATACATAAAAGGAAAAACTACCCGTATCAAGATTTTATATTAATAAACATAAATATATATATAAAGTAATGAGTTGAGAATATAAATTTAAATACAATATATTAGTTTGTATGCTAATATAAAATTAGAATCTTTTACCTTGTTTTTAACTCATTATAATATTGAACATAAATTAATTTATTTTTTATTTTTTGTACCTGGAAATAGTACCTAATTATGTACTTAATTATTGCCGATTCTGTTATGACACAATAGTTGACCTACAAACTTATCCATCATTCTATAAATTTAAGATGAAAATGTAGATTTGGTCCACGTAATTGTATTAAATTATTAATTATATTTCGTTTTCAATTTTTTCTTTATCATCATTCACGATCAGTTCAGATATCTAGCTGATTTATGATTAAACATCTGAAAGGAACGAAATAATAATTTATTTCAATACAGAATTTTTATTAAAGAGTATAATTATTTTTTGAAAGATAACTATTTAATGTAAATTATAAATGTTTATTTTTAAGTTGAAAATTATATGTTATATACCGTATTGATTTTCTTTTATAAAGGTATACAATATAATATATGTTTTAAATATATTATAATCATTTTCCTTTCCTTTCATTAAATTATTTTTTAAATTTATTTGAATAATATGAATAGTCTGTAATTGCTTGTTTTTTAGACGAATATAATGAGTAATAATGAATTAATAAATTTCATAAAAACTTAAATGTATATAATAATGATTAATTATGCCACAAAATCAAAGAGTATACTTAAATAACATAAATAGACAGTAGCTTATTGTGTCACAAATTATTAAAAAGTAATAAAACTCAGTCAATGATTTTTAATTTAAATAAAATGCAGATGCATTTGAATGAACTAAACAACTGATGTTTATGTAGATATTTGTTAATAAGGAAAGAAATGCAAACAGTTTGTTTCATTATTATATTATATTTTTAGAGAGAACTGTTTATGAGAATTATTTTAATATTGATCACGCATGTAACATTTTTTACCATATAAATTAATAAAAAATAAAAATACAACAATAATAACAATAATATAGAAAACTGTAAAGATAACTTTATATCTATTTCTGTGTATACTATATATTTATATGAATTTATTTATGAAAATTGACCTTTTAAAATGTTAAACTTTTAGTTTTTATACATAATTGTAAATATCTGCTTATTTAATTAAAAATTTAGTCGAATAACTTAAATAAACCGTTAAATGAAATGTATGGTCAAAACGTTTAATCTCCGTTAGCTGATGATAAATTTTGTATTCGAAAAAACATCATCTCAACTTTAAAAATAATAATTTTTTAAAATCAAAAGAATATATTTATATATTATATTATGTATTATGTGTACTTGATATTAATTTGAATGTTTAATATTAGTTAAGGGTTCGATTAATTAAAAACAAAATTGGATACTTGGTTGTAGTTTACGAAAAACAGTGTGTGAAAGTGCAACATTAACTGAAAAAATGAAAAAAATAAAATGTGTAATTTGCATGTATATAACTTAACTTTATGTTTCAGAGATAATTAATAATGTCGATTACGACATTTAGATTGTCATTTTATCATTACATTTGAGTTATTTTGAGGTAGGCTTATAAGTAATAAGTAATAAATAACAACTATAGTTTAAGAAGTCTTAACATATTTTATTTTATAAACAAAAGGTTATAACTACAATAATTAAATACATTTTATTATTTTTATTACGTTCAGTAGTTAACTTCTGAAAAACAATTCAAAATGATCTAATGTATTACAAATTTGTATGCTCCTCGTATTAATCAACATCGCTTTAGGGCAGTGATAGGACATGGTAAAAAAATCAAGTAATATAGCTGTCACGTAAAAAAATAAGTATGTACGTCTGTTTTGAGTACCTAGGTATAATACAAATATACATGAAATTCCCGAATGTGTTTTTTTTTTGTGAAAATATGGGTCACGCTCATTTAAAATATGTATTTACAGTTTTAGTTAACATGTGTTGTGACTTGTGGGGGTGTAGTAATGTAGTATTTATAGTATTACAAGTCAAATATTTCTTCAACTGGAGGGATAACGTGACATCGTAATAGTGAAAATTGGTATAAAGTCCCCATTATACATTGTGTGTGTTTTTTTAGAAATCATTATTTTATATGAATCATATTTTATAATTAAAATTGATAATAAATAGTTGTGCTTATCAATAAAAGATATTATTAACTATACACAAACTAGTAATAATAATATTAGTGTATTTTCTCGACACTTAAGATGATCTTAATGACCATTGACAGTTAACGTTTTATATTTGAAAGCGTTAAAACATTTAAACTTCGAAACATAAAATTATAGGTACTTGATGTTTTTAGTGTTTAGTTATTGTTAACGAGTAATTATTTAATCGATTTTAATATGTTTGTAATTGTGTATATTTTTATTGAAATAGCAACTATCGATATTGTTACTTGTTAGACTATTTTATTTCTAAGTTTGATCTTGTTTTAATATTTCACAATAAATCTATATAATATGCAAAGTTGTATACATACTATGTCATTCATTTTAATATTTCGATGCATATTATTTTAAGATTATCATATGTTAGAAGTTATATATTTTTAAATTTTCAAGATATTTTTTTCTAGTAGAACCATAAACTTTGAGGGAAGTTTGAAATGGAGTTCCGTTTGTACTTTGACGATTCAAAGGTAGACATGTCTCAGTACTTTTTAAAATAAAAATACAAACATTTGTTAAATTTTTTTTATTATTATTAAAATAATAGTTTGGTAACTTTTGTTATAAGAAGTTAGACCATCTTTGCTCAGAATATTTTTTTATCGTTTATAATGATTTATTATTGAATTTTAAATTTTATGAATCTGTTACAATGTTCTACTCAATGACTGTACCGTGGAGCAGTTATCTATTCTCAATGCAGTTTTTTTGCGCTCATCTATTTTTATTATTTATAAATTTCGACATCGTTATTTTTTATTGACGAATAAAATAACGTCTGAAAAAGCTAAAACGATAAATCGCCTTTTCGGGTGTTATTTTTATACAGATAGAATATATAATATCCTTTATATGCAGATTATTATATAATGTTGATGCATTGAATTTCATTTAAAATCATATTAAAGTAGGTAGGAGTTTATCTAATAGAGTTTAAAAACTAAAAAATACCTACATTGACGTTTTATTTTATAAAAATTGTATGGTTGTAGTCAATTCAAAACGATCGTACACCAGTAGTAGTTTTTACAATATTTCAGAGGGATTATAAATTTAGTATACTCGTAACGAGACAAACACATAATAATATGCAAAACAACCATATCGTATGAAGTCGTAAAGTTGATTTGTTAATTAATTCTACATCATTATAATTTACTGTTGATTATTGATTAGGAATAAGATAGGAGCAATATGTACCTATACAGGGCATTATATTCTATTGAATTTACAATTAACTATCGATCGTTATATGAGAATAAAAATAAACTGTACAACGTCAGTCTGAGCGTAGGATGAGATGAATTTTGCTTAAGCTATATCGGTGAGAGAATAATTGGAAATGTCGAAAGAGACAGAACAATTATTTTCTATTGGCCATTACCAATATGTATTTGTCGTTATAACTATTTTTGTTATTAAGTTTTCTTATGGAGTTTTAAAAGAAATATCTAACAACAATAAAAATTTGACAGACTAGTTAAACTTGTTCTTGATAGAGCAAAATCATCTTATCTATTCGTACAACATATAAAGTATACATTATAAATTGGTTTTCTATTATCGAGATGATAGTATTTGAAAGGTATAATAATAATGTGTAAACACTGTAAAGGCATCTCGCTCGCTCTGAAATACATTGACATAAAATATATATATTTTTCCTTATTCTTTCTATATTATCTACTTTCGTGATCTTTCAACGTTTATATTTTTAATATAAATTACTTGTAATAATAATAATAATAATAAAAAATACTACCCATTTAGTTAAATATGAAATGATTTGTATAACTCAACGTAATTTACATATTTAGTTTTTTTTTTTTATATTACATTTTAACGTAATATTGTTTAGTTTATTTTTATTATTATCACAACATATATTAACATTTTTAAGTTTCCTCATAGGTAGATTATTAATGGGTTAACCTTATTTTTGAACGGCTTATGAGTATTAAATAATTTTTTTTTTTTATTCATTTCTGTATCATTACAGACAATTATAGCGTTATTGTTTTGTGTTTCGAAAATTACTATTACAGTTGATTAGTACTAAAAATCTATTTCAAGATCCTTAAAGTATAAAAAAAAATATGTTTAGATCCCTAAGCGTGATATTTTTACTTTTATCACTAACAAAAGTACTACTACGGGTAATTTAATTAAAAATCAAATATAAAAAGAATTCTAAAAATGTTTTTTCGTTCGACGATGGTTCGATTTAATGATACTGAACCGATTTTTATGTAACAAAATTAAAATGTTTTAATAATAAAAATAAAAAACGCCAAACTAGTGTTCAAATAAAGTTGTTCAACAACAGTGTAATATTAACTATATTTTATTTTTTGAAAATAATTTATAAGGAGCAATAAATTAAATTAGTAAATATAATTAAATATTTGGAAACATTTAGATGCGTGTAGTCAATTTTATTTTAATTCTATAGATTCATTCAAAAATATGAAAACTATTTCTTAAATACCAACCTATAAAAAAAAAAAACAATAAAAATGTTTCAAAATCATGTTAATAGTTCAGAAAATATCAATAACACGTATAGTATGAATGTGAGTATCATTATTATAGAGCAGTGGTTCTCAACCTTTTTTGATTCATGTCACTTTTAGTCAAACATTGCGTTCCTCTAACATCAAAATAATAAACTATCCTAACTGCATATTTTAGAATTATTTTTTTAGATGTATTATAATAAGATTTATATTAAAATACAGTGAGTTATGTTTAATGTGATCTCATTGGTTCAGATAATTTTTATTCTATTAACCAGTTGATTCCATAAATTTTTTTTTTTGTATTGATGAGTTTATATTTATATGTATGTTTAAAATTAAATTAAAATAAGGTAAAGGAACTATCTATTTTTGATTGTACTTGAGACTTTACTAATTTCATTTTCATATCAGCCTGCAATTAAAATCCATATTCAATTAATATAATATAGACATGATTTTTAATTATTTAAAATTAAATAAATAATAATGTATGTACGTTGTACAGTGTACCTATAACTTTTGAAACAACTTCGATATATTTTTGAATAGCTCCTTTTAACTTTTACAAAACAATTCTTGTTTCTTTTTAGTGAATGTTTGAAATACCATTAAAACGATAAGAATGTTCTTAAAAATGATTGAATTATCTGGTACTTGGATTCCAATAAACGGTTGATTCTATAAACACAGACACGTATACAGGGGTGGTTGAGGTTCAGCCCCCCTCCCCCTGAAATAATTTCGAGTATCGAGGAAAAAATTGTTTTATTATATTGTGCACAATTTGTATTGCTAAATTTTGTAAACCCTCCCGATTTTTTTTTTGTATACGTGCCTGTATAAACCAGTGATCACATTAAGTGGAACTCCCTGTATTTTAATAGTTCTACAGAATAGTTAATAACTTTTTACCTATTACTTAAATTTAAAAATGTGTTTAACAACTGTTTATTGAAATTCTTATAAATTTGTGTTTTATTAAAAATATAATGTGAATAAGATAATTTGAATTCTTAGAGTACTCGAAGATTTAAAGTTCTTGTTGAAGAAGCTATATAGCTTGATTTGTGCTAATTTTTAAAACCATGTGTTAAAAATTAGTTAAAATAAGTATACAAAAAGTATAATTTATAATATATAAAAGAGGTCTTAAAATAATATTAAATTGTACGTAATGATACAACTATAATACAAGTAATGACTAACGACTAACGAGTGAATAAAAATGTGAATGTAATAACGTCGATGACGATAATAATATTTTTTTTTTGGTTTTGTAAAATATTAATTTTTTTTTTTTTAGATTTTAGTTTCTATTGTTTTGGAAGGAATATAAAAAAAAATAAAAGCTGAAAAGTAAATGGTATGCCATATCATGTATTATACTGTTTTTGCTATAATTTGGAAAAAAAATGCGAGTTAAAAAGTTTAGCGATTGGGAAGAGTTTGTCTTTTTCAAAGAACCTAAATAAACACATTATTCTTAAATTGTCCACAACAATTTCGATTGCGTTGACTCCATCACGACGTCAAACCCCTCTCAACATCGTCCGTCAATACGGCAATAGGTATCCATTTTTTTATTCCTTACAATGGAGGGTCTATATAGGTACATTTTGTTTGCTCGACGGACGGTGTATTTACTCAACATTGTTCGGCGCGGTTTGTTCGGGCGCTCGTTTTTAAGAAATAGCAATACTATATTTATATAGGTACGTATTTTATAGAATGACTTATTCAGTTTTTATAAGTACGAGGGGAGGACAATACAGGATTTCATGGGGTTATAGATTAAACGACTGGGTTTCCGTTTATTACTTTTTTATTTTTTAACATGTATCGGTCAATACAATAATACCTTTAGCAGTAGTGGCTTATTATTCTGCGTTTTGGTAACCAATTCCACGTATGTACGTGTATTTGACTCGATTCATGCTTTATAGCTGCGATAACAGTGAACTGTCCGCTGTCGCTTTCACGACGTTAACAGTTCTATAGGCACAATACAGTCCGTTCCGACCACCGCTCAGAAACATTTAATATTATTATTATATTATTATTTGCGATAACCCGTTTCAAACAGCTCGCTGTGAATGTTATGATTACGGTTTTTTTGTTGCCCTTTTGGTATATTATTTTCCACGGGTCACGATCATTACTGAATACCGAAATTATAATTATAATCATAATATTATATACTATATATACGCAGATTCGTTCGACAGACATTGTGGAAACGACAACATTTGTCTATTAAATGGGCTTATATAGTAAGTGTTGCACCGCACTGCTGCCGTCGGCTCTGCTGTATTCACCTCGCACGATTAAACCGATAATTCGGGTCGTCCATTTCGATTTAGATTATTGCGTGTTACACGATTTAACATTATATTACCGATGAGATGGAACAAAAACAAAATTTATGATAACAAAAAAAACTACATTGAAAATAAATGAATAAACCTGAGAAGTTGCTCGACTGCATAGTAATCGTTTCAAGTGTACTTCGTCAGACATTGAGTAGGTAATTGATGAGATAAAATTTGAATTTGATTATAAACCGTATCATTACATACGAAAAACGATTCTGAGCGGAGCTTGTGTGCCAAAATTTATTTATAAGGATATTTTATAATTTATTTTTATAACTATATAGATTGTAGTAGGTAAAGTATTTATATTCAATAATATTAGTCATTTTTTTCTATCTGTGATATGGTATGTTTAAATAATTATTGCCAAAAACATAGCATATAATATGATATAATATTATTAATAATTAAAATATTATTTAAAATTATAATGGGTACTGTTATTAAATCTAAAGTCAATACTGCGTAACATAGAATAATGTAAATAGCTTAAAATTAGTCTAAATATTTTGAAAATTGAATTGTACTTGGAAAATAATTATAAACGTAAAAGTGAAATATTTTAAATCACAACTTTGAACCTGATTACTGAAATTGACATTTTTTAAATAATAAATTTTGTAAACACTAGAACTTCAAACGTCTTTAAAAATAATCAAGCCACTGCATTTTCGTTATTTTTTTTTTATGGTGTAAGACCAATTTATAAAAAGAATCTTGTACTACATTTTCAAGCTATTCAAATTGAAAATTCCAAATTTTTATAAATAATTCAAAATGAGCCAACATAGGTATTTAAAATGTTTGACTTTTACTAATTATTAACTAGATCGAATTAGCCAGCATTTTCTATGCTCATAAAGGTGCTTGACAACAGACATTATTATGAACTGAATGCCCACATTCAACCATACGCTCGGAATGTAAAAATGTATTTTTTATGTTACTGAAAAAAAATATTCTAATGTTTCTTATTCTTTATGATAATAATATTCATATTAGATGGGCGGAGGCGTCGATTCTACGAGTACATGACTTAAGTTATACAAGCTGTTTGTAAATGCTGTTTTGGTTAAATACTAAAAAATTAAACATTTTACATTTTCTAGAAATAACAGACAGTAAAAAAAAAAAATGTCAATCGACATTATAATATTACAATTAAAATATAATCAAAAGTATTAAAAAAACCTAATATTTCTGTTCTGGGAAATGGGGATAGTGCATGGTAGTTGAATAAAATCTCTACTCAAAAAGTGTATTAAACTCTTTTGAACTTATCAATGTGAGTACAAAGTACACACTTCACGAAAGTGGGAATCACGCGACAATGTGATAAACACATTAAATGTCTTTCGAAAATACACTTAATGGTTGATTCGATTGTGATAAATTGTAATACTGAAAAAAAACTAGCAAAATATGTGAGAGAATGACGTACATTTTTGTGCGAGAAAAAAGGCGAATAAACAAACATATGCACTTGAAGAGTGAAGACTGTACATCGTGTATACTGTAAAAACAGGGAGATTGAACGACAAATATTTTTGATTTTCCCCGTGTATTTAAAATCGATAAAATTGATTTGATAACGTAGAACATTTGGTTTCAATCGCATTGGACTGTACCAATATCATATATATATATATATATATATGTATATATAATTCTAGTACATTTACTATATACATATATACATTAGTAAATGTATAGATTTAACTAACGATGTATAAAAGCTTTGCAAATAAATGTCTGTGCACGTTTCAATGATTCTGTGATGTAAAAAAAAAAAAAAAACACAGATAATTTAGAACTTCCATATTTTTTCTGCTATTGTTTATCGATAAGACTATACGATTATAAATGTTATGATAAAAAATTTTCAAATCTTTAAAAAAAATGTTTGTTTCTAAAACATTGAATAAATAAACAATACAAATGATAAGGCTAATTAAACTCGGCAGAATTATAAATATGTGTTGATTTTTTTTACGTATAAGCATTCTTTTTTGTTTTGTTTTACCAGTTATTAAAATATTTTTCAAAAGAAAAATCATTATTTTACCATTAAAAGTTTAACAATTATGATATAATTATGTTACTCAGCGGGGATAGTTTCTGAAGTTTTGCGTTTATACAACGTTCTATACAATAATTTTTAAATTGCTACTTAGGGCATATTAAAATTATATATTTACTTTAGTTTTCTTGTCATAAATACAAAATATTTTGTACTATCTTCTATTAAAATAAATAAACCATTATTTATATGGTATAAATAAGCCACTTAGGTACGTTATACATAAGTTTTTTTTATCAAAGTGCTTAAATTTTCGAAAATTGTTATATTATTAGGTTAGTATTTACCGTTATTACTAGATAAGGAAATATTTACAATGTACATATGCTAATAATACGAGCAATATTTCTGTAAGAAAAAATAATTTACTACCCATTGGCTTAAACATTTTTTTGTTTAAGTTCGGTGCATACTATGTATATTAAGTATCAAAATAGTTTTATTTAAATATACCAATTTAGATTATCCTCCAATTTATTCGTGTTTATTGTATAATGTTGTGTATTTTTAACAACAAAATAATAAAAATAAACATTTGAAAGTAGGGTGTTTTTAAGAATTCAATAACCTTTATGAATAACGCAGGTTTGTCAAATAAAATTTATCTACTTGTAGGAATATATTTCTTAAATTCAATTGGAACATGTAAAACTTATTGTTAATATTATGTACTTAAAATTTAAAAAAATGACCCTGGGAAAAAATTGGAAATGTTTATGATGGGTCATCACGCAATGCAATGCTGTGTAACATTTTATGTTTCCAGAGCAAATATCGCAGGTATTTGAAAATTATATATTTTCATAATATTAATAATAAGCGAAAACTAACATGTACAATAATTATTCAAAAGCTAAATATTTTGGTACATTAAAATACTTTTGCATACATTTCATTGTTAGGCGAATACAATGTATTTTTATACAGTGTTTTTTTTTATTCAAAACGTATTTATTGAATTTTGTCAAAATATCATAGTATAGTTTTAACAATTTGTTGACATTTTGTTATTACATTTTAATGGCCATGTATTTTTATGTATACTCTATGGAAGTAAAAACTTTTCGATTTGTAGTGTGCTGTTAGAGGAAGTTACCTACTATTTAAGAGTAATACAATTATGTTGGATACTAAATACTAGTAATACTACATTAAAAAATGGTAATAATTAAAAGTTAACTTTTTGACACCTGAAGTATTATTCGAATACTTTTTAAATCAAAAAGTAACCTTTTAAAAGTGTTTAATAATTTTAAATGTTAAACAGTGCGCGAGTTTATAAACAAACGTGGTTTTATTTATTGATTTATGATATGGGTAAATATAATAATGATAATAGTTATTATTTTATTTGTAATTGACACTAATCACTATTACCTATATTCCATTAATATTAAATATGTTAAATATTTAAGTAATATATTATTACCTTATAGTTATAATAGTTATGGCATCGGTAAAAATAATAAATTAATAAGTTATGTGTATAAGAGATTTAAATGTAATACTTAGAACACAATGGTTATGTAATAATCTATCAATCTATGGTAAAAATATATGCAAGTTTTAATCAAAATAATTCCATATTATGGATTTAAACTTGTAAAGTTGTGTAATTTTACCATTCGTAATAAACATTAAATAAACGTAATGTATATTTTGTGGTCTTTAAACACGGTGAACAGAAGTATTTGGCTTTTTTTTTACAAGGCGTGACTACTGAATTTGACAAAAGAAACGTTATATTTAAAAAAGAACTTCCGGAAAGTAATTCCTAGAATATAATTAAAATACCGTTACGTTACTTAACATATAATTGCGTTACAATAACTAACGCACAACTATTAGATTACAATGTTTTCTTTCTAACATTGTTTTGTTTTAATCTTATAGTTTTGAGTAAATATAAAAGCCCACGAGGTTATAAACATGCAAAAAAAAGTTTTTATTTCAAATTTTATTGGTAGTTTTTTATTTGCGGGTACGAATTTTAGAAATATATTGAGTCATGATATTTAAGTTTACTCAGAGTTATTGTTGCCATAAATTGCACTTTAAATGATGTGTTCCCCTAATTTCTAATCGGAAGTAGTGTCGATGATGAACACTCCCTTTCATCGCGTTGCCACGTATAGTATTATATTATGTTATCTCATATACTCATTGTATTATCCTGTGTATAAGATTATAAATATCTTTTATAATTAGATGAAAAAAAAATGATGTGTTTGATACTGTGGTAACAAATAAATTACAAATGTTACTCTGAAAACCGTAATAATTAAACTCCGAGATAGCACTGACTATATTAACTTGTTATAATGTTTGCAATATTTATTATATGCATATATTATTCACCAAAGAAAAATGATAAAATCGAAAATTTAATTAAAAACCACACTTATTATATATATATATATCAAAATTCTAGTTTCCCCAATTTAGAATAAATTATGACCTTTTATATATTAGCCTACGATTTATAAAATAACAATAACTCCAATCACATTATTGAATAGAAAAACCAGTGGTTTGATTTACAAAATAATCGATTTAGAGTTATTAAGTAGGTGATAAAATATTATTCGAAACTTTTTAAAAACGAGAAAAAAAATTATTTTAGTTATTAATTTATCAAAATAAAAATTAACCCCATACCATAATTATACTGGCATAACTCAGAATTAGATTGAAATGCGTGTTAAAAAACTGTTTGATACTGATTTACTTAGATATGATAACATTTTTTGCATTTAATTTTTTTAATATATTTTTAATTGATTACATTATATTTTTTGTTTAGACTATCAAAAATATGCTTATTAATAGTTATTAAAGTTAATTAGTTTAAGTATAATCTTTAGGTACTAATACTGTACTTGGAATTTGTATCTTAATAATCTATCTTATTATATTTATTTATAGATAGGTATTATATTTAAGTTAAAATTATTTAAGTTTTATCAATGATAATACAGCATTTTTTTTATAAACTATGATTATGTTTGTGAAGTTTATTACTTTTTAATTTTAGCAATGAATATTTTTGTGAAATTGAATTAAAACTTACAGTATGGTTTATGATGAAAATGTACCCTGTGCATATAATATATAACGCATTGGGAAATAAATTAATTTTTGTTGTACCTAATACATATTATATTACTATTACTGAAAATAGTTAAAATTATTCAAAATATTAAATGATTATTGTTGAGTATGTAATAAATGAAATATTTAAATATAAATTGTAAGCAATTTTATTTTTTTTCAGAAATGAGCTTGAATAAGGAGGTTATTAGATTACTGTATTTATGTGAATATTTTTATTTCATAGTTGGTAATTATCTGATCAAACCTCATGAGTTAATAATACATCATGTAAGTACATGTTTTTTTTAAAATTTTTAAAATTATTTTTATTTATTCTTCAAGAAAATAATGGACCAACTGAACATGTTCGTGTGGGGTTCCATGAATTCACAATTTTAATATAAAATAAAAAAGTTTTTAACATACTCAAATTATCAATGTAAATAAATACATATTTTTTCTTTGCTTATATAATATAATATTATAATGTAGTATTGTGTAAAAAATCGTCTAAATAATAATAATTATAATTTTGTAAAGGTCGTTGGTAGTTTTATGTTTTATCTTTTTTTGAGAATATATTGGAGAGTCAAAAAATCCCGCAAAAATATGTTGCAGACTTGTTCATATAAGACTTTTGTTAATTAAATGTTCACGGAAAATTAAATATGTAAAATTTAAATAACAAAAATATACCAATCACTGTTTAATGACATTATAGTTATAAAAAATATGTTATTAGTTATTATTGATAAAAAAAAAATATATATATTGCGAAACGACGAGGTTTTAAATATTTTCAAATATTAATACATAATATTGTTGTTACAGTTCAGCATTTATTATTGTAGATGAGTACTACTATGAATAATGAATATACTATATATTTTTTTACCATATTATACATCTAATGATTTTATATCATTATATAGACTAGAGTGAGATCATTTCTTGAATAGGATACTCTGAATGGTTTGTTCATTGTTGTTATTTCTATTCATAACTAACTGTATCTTATACTTACGTAATTATATATTATGCATTATTGTTAAATTGATAGTTTATGACAATTTTCGTTTTACGTTGTATGTATAATATTCAAAAAGGAAACTATTTTTATGTTATATTTTAAAATGTATTCAACTGCTCAACTTATGAAAACAAAAATATACAATTAATTAAAACTATAGTTGTTTTAATACTCAATAAAAACATAAAAAATATAAATTTTTTAAATCAACGATAAAATAAATGAGACAGTTTTGGTTATAAATTATAGGTCAGTTACCATCATTATAACATTAACCCAAAAACAACTGTTTACAATAAACAAAATGCGTTGTTTCGTTATATGTTGCGTGTTAAAAATATACAATGTCAATAATTATTTTAGAAATTTTTACATTAAAAATACTTTATTAATAATAATATATCTTTTGAAAATATTTGTATTCTCAACAAATAACGTCATTATTTTACTGTTATAGTATAGTAAAAAAAAGCTTCTTTTTATTATTTTCTAATATTAGTTGACGTTAAATGTGTGTATAATATAAATACCTATATTATTAAGTAACGATGGCTTAGAGTGTTCATGGATTGAATTGTATGAACTATAGGGTATGGTTCCCATTTATGCAATAAATTCAAATATTGTGGTAAAATCTTATATATTATTATATATAATATATAAATAGTAAATACATTATATATAGATAAATATGTACCGACACATAATATATTATGACAGGTAAATTTATTGTACGCATCAATGTATGTTTAAATAAAGTTTGTAATCCAATGTTATAAATATTAAAAAGTAAATATAATTTGATAGAAATAATTTAAAAAATCAAATGTAGATAAAAGAATATTGTCGACATCAATTATAATTTCACTGAACAATAAGAGTATTTAATATTTATCATTTAACAGCAGTAGATAGGTACATATTTTATATTCAAAAATCTGCATACAAAATGACTTAATTTTAATCATTTTACAAAACACATGACAAATTCGATCATTAATCGTTTTCATATTTTTGCGTGTATGTCTTATACAATTTAAAAATTTTCAACTGTTTTTAAATTCTTATTTATTGTATTTTATTGTATTTTGATTAAAAACAAAATGTGTTTTGGTACGTTATTTATTTTAAAATACATAGGTTCGCGTATAGTAGGTATATGAAAGTTTATTATAAAATAATAATTTTTAATTTTATAAACTAAAATAATTATACTTACTGTATTCTATTACAATGTCTAAAATTTAGTAAGTACAAAATTATTAAAAAATTATTTACACTATGATATGAAATGACAAAATATGTACAAGAAGTGTAAGAGGTAACAATGGTCATTATATATACGAGTATATTATTTTTATATATAAAACACGTTTTCCTAAGTACACATTTTTTTTTGTATGCACAAAGTTTTCCATGCATACAAATGCTTTAATTCATTTTTAAACCCAAGAATATAAAATATAATTTCAATATTGTTAGTCCATAGTAGTTACTCATATTAGAATGAAAGGTAATTTGATGTAATATAAAATGTTTTAATAAAATAATGACATAATACAAATTGTATTATTACATAAATCTGAGGTTAGGTTAGATTAATCTAAGGTTTTATGTCTAGCCTTTCATCTAAAAGCCTATTGGAAACAATTATTATTTTTTAATAACATTAATTATAAACAACATTGAATTGATATCAAAACATGCGTTAATCTTATGGAAATTAAATTAAGAAAGTCTAATTTTTGGGTATCTGTATTGGAACCTAATAATTCTTAGATTATCTATTAAGCCACTATTTTATAACTAACAGTTAGTATTTGAAATATTTATGTTTTTTTTAAATTAAATGGTCATGGTAATCAATCAGATTTTTCCTTGTGTAGAATCATGGCGAAAATAGCGTGAATCACTATTCAAATGTATGGTATTTCCATTCCACTGATGATCTGAATGAAGTACATGAAACCATAATACAACAGGGATTTTCATTTGCACAACCAGTAAGATTAAAAAATGAAATTATGATAATATATTATTAACTGAGAACACAGTACAGGACACACATTACACACTATATTTTATACTTGTGTTACGTATGCACGGGCCACGCGCAGTTATTTATTAGTAAACAGAAGTAACGTTAAGTACTGGATAGCAATTACATTTTAAATTTAACATAAAAATTAAAATAATATGCAATTATATTTAAAATACAATGCATGTTGAATAATTTTATAACATTAAATTTTATATGCGAAATAAGTTTTACAGTATAGATATAGATAGGGTATCTACGTCATATATTCATAATGCTAATAAATTTATATTCATGACTATTTATATTTAGTGTTTACTATTGGTTAATATAACATTCATAAAATAAATTAAATTAAATTAAAATTAAAAGTTTGTAGGTAGGTACTTAACAAGGTAGTATGTAGGCGATGATAATCTTTTATAGCACATTTGAAAACTGTTTAAACTCTTTTTACATAATATTTTGATAGTGAAAATATTGCAATTCAAAAATAAAATATTATATGCTTTATTTATATTTTTAAAGTCACAGCTGTGTTTCATGTTCATATTTTTAAGTTATCAATTACATTTAAAGTAAGAACTTTTGTGGTAACGGATCAAACAAATACTCATTGTGTATTATTCATAAATTAAACTTTTCTTGATCATCGAAATAATTTGATCTTCGTGGATTATCTCTTAAAATCTGACAGTATCGGTATTATATTTATACTTGTACTATAACCAATTATTTCATGTAAGATATAAACAATGATTTATAATAATATGCACATATAATCATTTTAAATTTGTACATTGTTTTAATGATTAGTACATTTCATTCTTTATTAACATGCAGAAAATCATAATTTAATTATTATTTTTTTTTGTATAACAATATTAAAAATATCGTCTATTTTTTTTAGCTATAATTTAATCGTTCAAAATTGTTAAATAAAAAAAACTGTATTAGGTAGATGGAATACCAAATGTTTACAAAATAAGAAGGGAAGATCATCCTGAAATCCACCACGAGCCATTTCATAACACAACTAACATTTTAAAACAGAATAATAAGGTAATATGTATACACAAATTATAACAATATTGTATTTATTTAGCTGTTTTTTTTTTTAATTAAAAAATAAACCGCTGAAAAATGCTCAATATTTGTCTTAATTATTAAAATAGTTACACAAGGATATATTAATTTTAAGTTTATTTTTTCAATTATGTCATGAACCGGGTCTTATTAATATTTATTAATATTGAACATAATATTGAATGTGTTACAAAATTTCTTTTGGTAGACACAGAAAGGTTCATTTTTTTTTATTTCTGTTGTTTTAGGTTCAAAGTTAATTTAAGTTTCTTGGTTACCAATGTAATTTAAATTTATTAAAATATAATTTTATACAATTTTAAAGATTAAACATTATTATTTAAATTTATATGAGGTAATTATATTAATAAAATAAATTGATTTAAAGAAATGCCTATTTAAAAATTATAATTTGTGTCATTTAGTTATTATTACCAATTTTGTATTTTATAAAATTCAGTAATATCAATTCAGTGATAGGCATTTAAGCCTTTAGTTACAGTAATATAATTATTATAAGACATTAATCTTATATATCTAATAATAAGAAAAACAATACAATAGGTATAACGTTTAAACTATTTAAAGTGAAACATATTGTTTTAAATTTGTCTTAAAATATTTATATTATAATTTTAATATAATATGCTTTTTTCTTGTGTATTTATTCACGATAAAACATTTTTTTGTACCAATTACAGTCTGTGAAAGAAAATTATAAAAAGCTTGAAACTATTATTAATTTATTTTAGAATTCACACCCATATCAAGCTCTCCCTTTGAATTCCTTTGTTTTTCGTATTTTAAACAGTAGTTGTCGTTTTGACTCCAAATTTTTATTTAAAATATTCAGTTTGAATTTTAAACATTTAACATGGCTTGTTAGAGAAATATAGTTAACTTAAGAATTTAAAACATTTATTTTATTGTTGTAAAGTAACGGTTCAGTAATTATAATTAGTAACATTTTAGTTTTATTACATTTTATTATATATCTATGATAATAATTTTTCATAATATTCATAACCACTATTAAAATACTTTTTAGATATTTTATTTTAATGGGTAACATCATATAACATGTATAAAATGCATTCTATGGTTCATGTTATACAAAGAAGCGCATATTATTAAAAAAATATAAAAAATAAATAACAAATATGATAAATGATAACATTTTTTTTTTATTGAATTGTATTGTATCACAATAATTTAGTACCTATTCATATATATCACTATTATTCGTCGTTCATAGATTTGATTAAAAAACGTCAAAGGACTAAAGTAAATGTAAACATAATGTTCATATATTATTAGTTTTGATAATTTTAAGGTGACAGAATTGTCAATAAACTAGTTAATATTCTGTCTTTATCACAATATTATGTTCTTAATATTTTACGAAAAAATGAATGGGATTTAAAATGTCAGGGATAGAACAAGGGAGAACGAGAAATGTATTATATATTATTATACAGTACATATTTTATATTATACAATGGAAATATTGTAATTAGTGCTTAGATACAATTAGTAAATTTCTTTAAAATATTCACCACGTCATGATTTGAAACATGATAAATGAATGATACACTTGCTCTTAAAAATATAAGTTGACGATTGTGGAAATATTAGATGGTATGTATAGATCAAATCAATGTTTTGGTCATAATATATTTACGATTAAACATTTTGAATTACGAATTGTATTTATAAGCATTCGGTGTTGTATAATAGGAAAAACATGATTTCATCCAATCCATCTATATATTACTTAATATTCAAACACAAACCTTTATTTTTAATAATTATAATATTATTATTTATACTTAGTTTTTAAACTATGTCACATAGGTACCTTTACTAATATAATATTAAATAGCTTTATAAATAATATACATTTATAACAATAAGTAGATAATAATTAATTGGTATTATCGATAATAACTAACGACCCGCTGAGTGCATTGCTATTTTTATAGCTTAATAATATTATCTACAGTTTTATTGTCAACAAAGATAAAAGTATTTCATATTTTTATTCATTATTTTATACTATACCATTTTTCTTTTGACTGACATTGAGGACACACCATACATAATCATTTGGACACCATTAGAAAATTTATCAAAATAGGTAGCCATTATATCATGAATGTAATTACTATTTAATTTTTTTCGAGGTATTTTTCAAATTAATAATTTCTTCTTTGTGTACTATGAGTGTGAACTTACGCACACTTTTTTTAACTTAACTTTATTTTTAGCTTATATATACATATTTTTAGTTTCGTTACAATTATATTTTATCTACAATAATAATCCCTGTGATGTATAAACTATAAATATATCATGAACTCCACTTTGGTTAACTTATAATCCTGCATCTCAACTTCTCTTCATGTCATAATGATAATGAATTGCTAAAATTTGGTCCATACAGTTCTGCGTATAATATATGTCGATTAGTAAAATTGATAAAACTTTTAGGTGAATTGGGCTAAACAGGGATTTTCGAAAAACTTGTATAAAAGAGTGCCGACGGACGTCCGCAGCAGATATGAGAGGTATTTTAACGACGAACTTTGGAAGCTGCAGTGGTACGAGGTAGGTATAATCGTTTTATTTGTACATTGAAATATTCATTAAATCATAAATCTTTCATTATTCTCTGGATTTTATTTTAATGTTTTGTTTTCGTCAGCGTGATCAGGAACCTTGGTACCTATATAAAAGAGAACATTATTCTTTTTTTTCCATTAGTTTATAAAACCCAAACAATTTGGAGAATTCAGATTAATTCTAATATAATCGACTAAACACAATACAATCATTACTGATATATTTATATAAAATACATACGCTTAAGCCTATACATTTTGTGAAAATTTTTAAATATCTACATTTTTGTTGCTTACAATTTATTATAGGGAATAAAAACGTGTGTAATGAAAAAAAAAATATTTCTATTAAACTTTTTAAATTAATTTTATAATATACTTGCGTATAGTATCTATAAAGAAACGATTCGTTTTTATTTTTTAAGAATACGTCAGAAATGTTATCTATGTATTTTTAGATACTATACACACCTAGTGGTTACCTATTGATGATTGGTAAAAGTATATAAAACATTCACATTAAAGAATAAACAAATCTTCTATGCAGAAATCTTATTTTTCAGTATACATGCCCGAGACACAGTTTTGGCTTTTGTCCTAATACCTATGTCATATCCGTAATATTAAATAATAAAATATCTGATTCTTATTTATTAAGTCTTCTAAACTTTAAGTTAATAATGCTCATAATATTAGACTTTCTTGTTTATTTTATATAACTCATTCTTTTTCCGGCTATGCTTCAATTATAGGTACATATTTAACTTTCCTATTAATAGTCTATTACTCGGTAACTTAATCAATACTGCTTTTGATTTTTTTTTTCATTAAATATCTTATCGTTATTTTTCTCATTAGTATTTTTTATTATTCCCTATGTTACGTTTTAATCTTTTTCTTTTGTTCAACTTGTCATTTAGTCATAAGTTTTGTAAATCTTATACTACATTTTATTTTGTAATTGGACCTAGTCTGTAATATATAAATAAAATACATTTTTAATATTGTTCAATAATAATATTATATATATTTCAGCAAGATTACCGAAATAATTATAAAAACGGGATGCCATTAGACATGAATTTAGTACCAGTATACGAAGAGTTAAAATTTACTGGTAAAGGTATTCGGGTAGCAATCATCGATGATGGAATAGAATATACTCACGATGATCTAAAGGACAATTATGTTAGTATGTTTATTGTTATTAATATTAAAAATTATTTGGTATCTATTCATCGTTTTTATTTATTTAGCAATTGCACTAATGAGTTTCTGTTTCTAAAAAAAAATATTTTAAATTTACCAAGTATGCAAATGTTATACATGATAATACATAAATAAATAATATATGTATTTATATATTATGATATTTATAATAAAAAAAAAAAAATTTAAAATATACTATGTAAATCATAATATTATAAATAGGAGTCGTTTAATTTTATTTTATTCGTAAAAATATAATATAATAATTATGTTTTATCATTGATTATAATAAATGGTTTTATACATTGTAATTTAATAAATAGGTAGACATTATGAATAATTATTCATAGAGACATAGAGTAAATTAACGCAGATGAGATATGTATTTGTTGTTTATTCATAGTTTTTAATAAAATACAAAACTTTTAATACTCCCATAGGTATGTGTAATTTATTTTGATTTTTCTAGACCCACATCCCAATTTCACGTGGGATAAATTAATATAAATAGATAAAGACACTTTAGACAAATAATGTATAAAGACTTAAATTTTATAGAGACTACTGTGCAATATTTTGAAAAAAAATAACATAATTTGTCATATTAATATTTAATTTTAATTTTATCCTAGCTTACGACTTTTGTAAAGGACAATAGTGTATATTATACATTTATTATTAACAAGTATCATAAAAAAAGTGTTAAAAAATGTCATTTTTGCTAATTTATGGACATATTACCTACATATACAGTATATCGTATACAATATAGGTACTTCTGGGTTATATTATTTATTTATGTAGTATCTGGAAATATATTTTATTATGTACACGAATGTATGTGTTTAAACAAATATATAAGTACTTGAACAAAATATATATGAAATATTTTATACGTCATATTATAATTAAGGAATAGCAGGTGATGTTATAATTATAACGACATGCAAATTCCGTAGCGATCGTAGCGTGTGTCATCTGATAATTATTTTGGTATATTACGATTAATAAAAATATCGAATAATCATTAAAAAACAAGACCGGTATGCTTCAAAAACAGTGTACAAGCCATTTTATAACATTTGAACAGTCCGAACTGTATTTGTGACGCGTAGAAGTGTAATTTTTGCCTGTATAGAATACTATAAACGGTGGTTATCGCTACATCCTAAAACTATTTTCAGTCATAATGGTTTAATACTTATTTTTAGTTTTCTGTAATAGAAATTTAATAATTTTACAAATGTTAAATAGGAACCGTATCTTACACTATTTTAACTAACTTTTAACTGAATATAGTACACACCTATTGAACTTATACAGGTACATTACACGAAAACGCAAAAAAAAAAAAAAATGAAAAAAGGGATTTTCTCGAAAAATATTTCCGAGTACCTACCAACACGATATATTCATATAAAATAATAAACAGTAGACATATTATATGAGTACCACGTCATTTAGTTTGCGATTTTATAATTGTAGTAAAACTGTTTTATGCATAAACATTTTTAGTATAGTTAGCGTATTGTTTATAATAATATGCTTATTAAATATTATAATTCATGTAAATATTCAAGTGTTTAGCTGCAGTCACTGAATGGTGCTGTGGTTGTGCACAGTTCAACGTTGCTATGACTCTTATTGGATGGGTGATCATCCGGGTTCTTAGCGACGAAGCTTGTACGTTTCACAAATGATACATGTTCCAAAAATCTACCGTAACAAAAAAAAAAAAAAAAATCATCCCACAACTAATGGCTACAGTTGCCAAACCTTAGCATTAAAAGCTTAAAAATAAAAGTTTAATAAAAACAAAAAAAAATTAAAACTATAAATAATATAATTACAACTGTCGGGACGTGATGAGCAAGTAAATAAAAATTATAAAAACGTTATCTATTCTCACATAGGTATTTGAATAAATACCTAATAATTAAATTACTAGTAAAGTAGTAAGTAGTTAATTTTTTTTTGAAAATTTGAATAAGTAAAAATTAAAACGAGTATTGAGTTACACCAAATGTGTAATTTTTAATAAAAATATCTGCATTTTTTAAGTGAATTTATTAAAAAAATCTTTCATTTTATTGTCAATAATTATAAACTTTCATTTCAGGATGAAGAAATCAGTATTAATCTGAACTGGAATAAAAAAGATCCTCTGCCTCGATACGAAGACCCTACAAATTCGCATGGTACTAGATGTGCTGGAGAGATTGCAATGGCTGCAAATAATAAAAAGTGCGGTGTAGGCGTTGCTTACAACGCAAAAGTAGGAGGTTGGTTCAATTATATACTATTATTTACAAGTTATAATTATAAATGTTTATTGAGTTTATTTATATATTATTTTTCAATTTATTTTTTTTTACAATATATTTAAATTGCTATAAAGTGCACATGAAATATCGTGTCGAATCAAACATGTTAAATACATTAATACGTATGTTTTATTTTTATTACGAAAAATAGAATTTATTCAAATATGTTTAATGTTTGAATAATGTTCTCGTCTATAATATATGCTATAGAATTGATGAAAAATATTTGAAGCACATTGATGTACACATTCAATGTTCATAGTTCACACATTTTCATTAAGTACAATTTATAGTTAGTTGTTAACACTGGAAATTTGGCCTTATTACATCTGTGTCTTCGTGATAAAAACTATCAAACCTGAAACAATGCTCAGTGATTGTTCACTATTATTTTAAATTTAGTTAACATTTATTATATAACACATTTTATACATTCCATATTCAATTTCACATATTTTTTTTATACATATTGAATGAGATCGTAAAATCGATACTTTATAATTTATATAATATATATTTTTATGTTAAATTTTTTCAACTGTTCTTGTAGAATTAAAATACCATATTAAAAGTGAGATTTTTCTCAACAATTCTTCAAGGGTAATTTTCAAAGTTACTTAGAAATAAAATTTAATAACAAAATGGAAAATTGTATTAATGTTTTTGTTTCCAACTACTTATGTTAATTTTAATTATGCCCAATAATGTTTGAATTGGACATGTTTAGATAAAATATTTTAACAATATATATTTGATACGTTTATTTTTAAACCTTAAACTACTGGTACAAGTATAATATTGAACTAAATACTGACTGTTTGTTTGTTTACTTAAAAAACATTGAGAACATTGTATATAATATACAATGTTATATATAATGCATACCCAATCCCTTATAATCGTACGCCATGCGATAGTTTATTTTGATATTATTTAGAAACATTGTAACTACAACGGACCTCTATATTAATTTCGCATACAAATGGACAGCTTCATTTCTGGTCAGACCTCATAAGTAGGGTAAAACGGATTTGATGAATTCCGCATTTAAAGTTTAATATTCTATATGTACGCATGAATGATAGTCGGCGTAATATATATCGTATTTCTTAAAATAATGCACAAGTATCACGATACTTAATATCTTCAGGTCTATGATTCTATACACAGCGCTCTTTACAAGTTATGCGACCATGGAGTTTTGCCAAAAATAATTTGATACTATTAATTTGTGATAATATATAACAAATATATTATATTTAATTTGTATGAATGTATGGAGTATTACATTTAATTAAAATACTTTGGATTTTGAAATGTTATACATATTAAGGTTGATAATATTTTAGTACTGAGTACAGTTATAATACTGGTATAACAGTCTTAATATTGTGAAAAAAATTTGTTCCGTCTTCTTGACTCCTAGAGGTGGTGTACTGTGTATAATGTATGTGCACGAGTATTTTCATTATCTGCGCAACACGACTGCTGTTTTTGACAGTTGTAATAGTAGTTAAGTTTCTCTACATATATCTACTGTCTACACATTAATAAGTATTATGAACATATAATAATCTTAATTGTATAAACTTAAACTTTATAAGAATTGGTATATAAAAAATGCATACGTATAAAACGCATTATTAATATATATTATATTATATTATTATATTTATATATATTATGTATTATGTATTATATTAATATGTATTCTTATTTACACATATTTTTAAACATGTATTATACACGATCAGCTGGACAAAAATAGTCATCTATCATAGGTACATATATTTTTAATTTTTGTTTTTTTTTTAATTATATTAGTTAAACAAGTCCCTGTACGATTTAAATTTCAAGCACCTTGGATAATTACCAGGAATTTAAACATATACATACAAAAAACCAAATAAAACTATAATATATATATGCACTAAAGTATTAATACCGCTTGAATTTTTATTTTTGAATTATAATTTCGACAGAATATTTTAAATAATAATTTTTAATTTACTTATTACCCACGGTAAAAGGTAAATACTACTATTTACTACTTTTACTTACGTTTTAAACAATAGTTGAACCGTTTAAATTTTAGGTGACATATGGACAATAAAGATCCATTTCGAAAATTACATTTAATAAACGTTCAATATATATATTGATAAATGTGCGTGTAAAATGAATTATTTATATTATAAAAAATATATACATAAAAAAATCGAAATTTGTGAAGTAAAGATTTATTTGTACTAAAACATTATAGAAAAAACAATTTTCAGTTTAAAAAATAACATTATCGATATTTTGAATAGACAGTTTTAATTTTTTTTTGCTTTTAATATATTGTATTTAATACATTTTTTTCCTATATACGTAATTTATTTTATAATGGATACTTGTTATAATTTTATTATTAGTCGAAAGATTTTCATGACTTTTTTAATTATTATTTATGCATATTATAAATTATTTATTCTTATAATTATTATAATATTAACTAAATAAATATTATAATATAATATTATTGTATTACGATAAAATTCTGAAATTATTAAGTTGTATTACCAATTGCAGTAGGGTTTTATAGAGTTAACCGATTTGATCGTTCGTGAATTTATTTAATCCACCTATTTTAATTATAATTTTCTAGTTTAATCAATTCTATTGCTATAATAATTAATACTCACAAATCCAATGCGATTAAACCGAGACAAAAGTGTAAAAAGAATACGTTATATTTATATTATTTTTTTAATTTGACATTTATTGACATTGACACTAATTACTTCACTATATATATTATTTTAGTAAAAATAAATATTTAAAAAATTGATTGACCTCGTTGGCTGTTTATATTTTTGAATTCATACAGAAAGTTATTGTAATAAAATCTTAGTTTACGGACCAGTGTCACAGGTTTCTAATAATACCCAACGTAATAAAAAGCGTCATATATGTCTTTGGATATTTATTTTTCTCCAATAAGCCGGTTCATATACAGGAAAAATATCCTTAAAGTGTTTGAACTCCTCTCTGATCATAAGAATACTATTACATTATGAATATTTCCTATTGAGTTGTAAAAACGTAAAAAAAAAAAAGATTAAAATTACTTTTATTTTCAATGATCAATAATAATAGTAAGAATATTTGAAAATAATTGAAGAGTTTAGATCACATTAAGTTTAAAGACCGATATATTTGCAACAAATATAATGTGTACTAAAATAATTTGTTTTGTTAGGAGACGTTGATGAAAAAACGATTTAAACTCTAAACTGATGAATTTGTATAGGTATTGTATTGCTCGATGGTAAAACAGATGACGAAATGGAAGCTAGAGCCTTAATTAACGCTAATTCATTAGTGGATATATACAGTGGATCATGGGGGCCTAAGGACGACGGACTAATGGTCGACGGCCCCGGAGTAATGGCACAAATGGCATTTGAAATCGGTGCAACTAAGGTAATCGTAATATGAATATTATAATATTATGATGCGTCCAACGAAATTGCTAATTAAAATAAATAATTTATTCAAAATGAATTGATGAGGGTAAAACTCGTGGATATCTGTGCATTTTTCGCGTGCTGTGTTTGCAAACCAAATGTATATTGAGGGGAGAATACTTATGTGGTATAAAGAAATGTATAAAAAGGACGTATGCCCAGATTTTAATTATGGTTGAAACAAATTACAATAAAGCGTTAACACTTTTGACACGCAAGTTTGTAATAATATAATATAGCGTTAGTATACCGCAATGATAACTCATAATAGTGTAATATACAAATTATTTTAACAGACTTTGACGCATCTATGAAATACCAACGTCATAACTCGTAAATATAATTAGTTGCATACTCGAAATTAGATCCGCTATTTATCATAATTAAACTATCACGCAATAGGTATGTACTGGTATAACAAGTACTGCAGAATAACGCAGTATTTAATTTATGAAATAATATGCTAAAATAGTAATGTATATTGTAATCCCACCTATCACTCTATATTATACATTAAGTTATCGTTGTGTAAAGGATAATGATAATTTTTCTTAATATGTTCATATTTATTTCGCGAAATTTAGGTTTATGAACGAATGTAATCATGTATAATACAAATATGTAACTTATGTACGAAAACACAAACATGAACTAAAATATAATATTATCGCTAATACAAATATATAGAGTTATCTAAATAATGTGTCGAATAATTAATCGCAGAAGAACTTATATTATATCCACAACGAATGATATTATGTGTATTTTATATTTTGATTATAAGTCTGACAGTAATCATCAAGTAATCAAAATGTTATAACTTGACTACCTACGCAATACACGTAGTATATTAATGTTCAAATTATATTATATATAGTTTGTATCCAAGTAGTACGTACACGTGTGTTTTGATCATCGATAAATAGGTATTATTAAAAAATTATAAAATTTTCTGCAATCTGCTATATAGAATGTTGAATATAATGTTTTCAATAAATTAATTTTATCATTTCGATATAACACTTGCAGGATAATATCGATACATTTTTATGTACCTATTTCCTTTCAAGTATTTTGTTTTGCATTCGCGGGTTTTTTAGTTTTTGATGTTTTATTATACACAAAAAGCTATTTTGTGCATATTTCTTTGATACATACATTTTTTTTACTATAAATATCAGAATTATTTTCATAGCTTGTATTTTTTCTTTATTTTATATTTTTGCTTTTAAAGTATAATACTCCCCACGTTATTTAAAAAAAAAAAATATTTGTATTTAATATTGTATATAAGGTGTAACAAGACTATTTAACAAACTTCCATTACCCACACATGTTTCTATAATTGTTAAATAGTCCTGTTACACCCTGCATAATATCATTATAGTGTATACGATTAATAATATACGAGTGTATTAATGTGATAAGTTTTTCGAAATCTGTGTGATGGGTTTAATAGATCACTCTGCGTGTTCGTTTGCATAAAGTGTCCTATTGAGATTTACCATTGAAAGTCGGCGACGGTAGGATAATATAAATTCCATTACCTCGACATATTAAATTAGTATACCAATATAATACTCGTGTGACGCGTCGTATGTGTTTAATACACGACACGCGCATTGTACTAAAATCATCACTTAGTCTGGATCCCGAACGAGGGCGTCACCGCGGGTTCCAGCTATCGGGACTAATCGATTGACAGAAAATACAAAAACAACGGGAAAGCAATCAATTACATTATCACGGTGTATCGTAATCCAAGAAACAATTACATATAATATAATTACTATAACTGGCGTTCATGTGTGATTCGTGGCACGGCACTACGCGATGACATTATACGTTTTTATTTTTAATGCACGAAAAAAACCGGCCCTCTCCGTTATATTATTATGCTGTATTCCTAAATACTGTAGTTGTACGGCACTGTTGGCGACCGCCCAAAAACTTGTGGCCCCCCGGGGAAAGGCCTCATTCGCAACTTCGTAACTGCGTGGGACTATATAGTGGGGATTGACCGAATTGTTTTGACGGCCGAAATATTATATCATACATACATCGTATCGTATATCAGTAGTTGTTCTAAAACAGTACCGCTGGAGTTTAAAATCTCATCCCCATAATCACGTTGCCTACGGGTTGCACACATTATTATAATACACGAATGCGGGCTAAGTCCGCGTCAGATCATATTATCACAGTTATTAACAGGGCTTGGGCTTCGTATCACATATATAAGTACCCATGTGATAAATATATTTCAGATAGTTTTTTATTAACTGAGTTCCATCAGTAATTTCCTATCTATGTACATTGTATAGTGTGTACCTATATATAAATTATACGGTATATATATATATATTCAGTCTCCTACTGCACTGATACATTTGGCTCGTTAAAGTACCGGCTCGGATAAATGCGATCGCATTATACGTATAAATAATAAATTATTATCACATCTCAAAAACAACTCCAAGCTTGGTGTTATTTTAGAAACTGTTGGTATATAGATGACTGCGTGAAATATATTAGAAATATGAAGTAGGTATAGCTTTTTAAAATAATTATTTTAGAGCTTTAACAAAGGACCGTCGTTTTTTAATATACAGGCACTTAAAATCATATATATATATATATATAAGTGTTGGAGCACGGAAAATCCGATTAATTTACTATAGTACTAGGAATAAAAGTTTTGTTGAAAAAATATTCACAAAGTTTTTGTTTTCTAAACTATGTTTGGAGGAACAGGTTGGTTTTATAATTCAGTGTCTGTTATTTTTTTTCTATTATATAACATTAATTATATTAGCCACCTAATTATCATATTTTATAAATGTTGTTTATAAATGGTTATTTTTCACAGTAAATGAGATAATAATAGAGTTTTGTATATTATATTTAAAAAGTTTAATTCTTTGTAGAAAATTTTAAAATAATAAACGGATTGTAATACATATTTTTTTCAATTTTTCCAGATATTTTTGAGAAAACTTAAAAAACCAAATAATAATAAAGATGTGAATTTTACCGATTATTCATTAGTAAAAAATAAAATAATATCATTATGATAATTTTGAATGAATTTAAAAGTAAAATCCTAGAGACTTGCGATTTCAATTCGGAATTAGATTAATATTGAAAAAATGTATAGGTTTATTATAAATTGTTTTACTCTCAACATCTGAATATTTTCTGTATTTTAGATATGAGTTGGGTGCTGAATGTATTAGATTTTCAATTATGTTATTTTTTTGTGTTTGAAATCATCTTAAGGAGGAATACATTTTTTATCTTTATAAATGATTTCTTGAAAAAATTGTTTACATGTATCTATCTAGTTGGTACTTTAGGAGTTTTAAAATATAAATAGCTCAACAATATCTAACATGTTTTGAAAATTATATTATGCTTTTAAAAAGTTAATAAAAATATTTGGTAAAGTTTTAAAGTACCTATACCATTCATTTTTGAGTTAAAAATATTATTTTTGTCAAAAGCCGGAGTTATATAAAGTACATTTCCGTTTACAGTAATTAGATTTTAGTTTTTCTTTTTTATTCTGAAACAAGTTCTGGGTATTTTTTATTTTTAATTACCATCCTCCCTCCACACAAAAACAATGTTCAATTTTATACCAAAGACAAATATCAATATAAAAATTTAAGTATTTTTCTAATATAAAAATGTTATCAAGAAAAAAAAAATAATACACTCATTACAGATTTGTTATGTCTATTTATATTAAGTATTTAAAGTGATTTCATAGTTTGAATTAAGTACTTAAAAATTGTTTGGTTACTTGACAAGATATTAATTTTAGACTATTATAAATTGCCTTATTTACTATTATAAATAGATTTATAATTTTAAAATGAAATTGCACGTCAAAGGTCAAACATCAGTTATGATAGGACTATTCATACATTCAATGCATTAAAAAAAATATTCAGTCATATAATATATTTAAGCGTGTTCTAATACAGAGACAATTGTTTTTGTTAATCATTTTTATAATAAACTTTTTATATTGTTGAACATTTATTTTTAATAACCTATACGCTGATCATATTATAACGAAAATTTGTAAAGTACCGAGTTGATCCTTGATGATAGAATGTGATTTTTTTTTTAATTTTGATTTTACAATTTAATAATTATAAGTTTAACATATACCCGTATAATATTTTTACTAAAAAAAAAAATTAGCTTTCCTAAAGATTGCACGTGGGAGGAAAGAGAGGGGGACAAAACTCTTTGATATCCGAGCATGAAAATTCTGATTACGTCTCTGCGTATGATATGGTTATTTAATAATTTAATATACATAGTAAATTTAGTATTATAACATATTTATGTTACGTTAGGTGATGATAGAAATAAATGAACAGTATTTAGCAGTAAAATTACAATTAAAACTGTAATATAATTCCGGATAAAATTCAATCGGGAACCTTTGGGTTCAATTCGATTAGATGACGTCTGGCTGCAAGAATTATAATGGATTTACACATTTTTATTTTATGTTAAAATGTATTAAAAATATTTAATATGATCAACTTTGATTCAATTGGTATCACGGTTATATTTTCTCCGTGATGTCGTTTAATAATATTTTAATCCGTTATAATAACTCGATCGGACAATATTAAACCGTGATGCTGTCGGTAATATTTAATATTATTTAAGTGCTATCGTTTTTGTTTATGTTAGGGTCGCAACGGAAGAGGTTCAATATACGTATTCGCGTCGGGCAATGGTCGTATGCTGTTTGACAATTGTGCATCGGACGGCTACGTGGGGAACATTCACACAGTGGCTATTAGTAGTGTCACTATGGACGGCAGAGCTCCCGAATATGCTGAGAGATGTGCCGCCGTCATAGCAACTGCTTATTCTGGTGGCCTAGATAATGGTATTAAAATTGTAAGTGATAACGATTATAACGTCAGACACGCGATAAATTAATACCATAGATACCTATGGACTATGGATGGTATGGTTTTCCATTTTTGCGTATATTATTATGTATATTATACAGTACATACACACATAGTATACCTGTGTCGTCACGGAAACCAACTAGAAAAATATGAGTACATGTAATGGACATTGAAAAAAATGATTTCGAATGTGATTACCTACGCTAAAATGAGATATGCATTTATTCATTGAATTTTAATTTATCATTTAAATGTCTGCGATCTGCCATAGTGTAAATTAGTGTTATATATAAAAAATTAAACGTTAATTGTATTAACGATTATTTTTTAACAAAGCGATCGAACAATAAAAAATATATGCTATACCTTTGGCATGTATATGTTATATTTTAATGAACGTAACGCTTTTAATTTTCTATCCGTAAATGAAAGAAAGAAAAATGCTTAATCTTCCTTGTACTCATTTATATACTATAATTCATAGTAGAGATAATATAATACTGAAGGTTGATGGTTAAATTTAAAAGGCCGCGAACAAAGAGAAAATCGGGGGAAAATCGACATTGTTTTTGTTCACTTTTCGTGGTAGATAAGTCAAATCATTAAGCCCGGGTATTTAGCCTCCCACATTAATTTGCTTTAAACTAAAATACATCAAAACATAGAATATTTAATAAAAAAAAATACCATGCATTGTACACTGTACAGATAATGAAATGAGCGTTCTAACGGATATTTTAAAAACATATTATTATATTTAATAAAAAAAAAGTGCATTAATGTATTAGTGAAATATTTTAACGTATAACGTTTTTAAAAATTTCATTATTTTTATAATAAGCTGATTAATAAATAATAAATAACCGGACTGTCGGGACTCTACTAGATCCATTATAAAATAACGAGGAGATTCACATAAGTTATGCGAATCATACGTTCATACGTCGAAGTGGCTAACTGATTATTTTTACATAGTTGTCGGCGTGTTGATATAGAGAGAACTATTTTCTGTTTCAAAATAGAATAATGTAACAGTTCTGCGCACGTCGACCGACGGTCATGAAAACACGGATCTCATTTTCCCTTCCACCGATCACTAACGCGCACGGTGGCACAGTCAAGTTGATTACCGAACATGCCCGAAAATTTCCGATGTGCATATGCCGAATTACAATGATACCAATTTAAGTCCTCGCTAACACATTATCGTCAACGCTCTGTATAACGATTATTCGATGTTCAGATAGTTAAATGACGGTACCATAATATGGCGCATTGTATCATATTATAATAATATGTCATTGTCCTGTCGGACGGTTGGTGGAAAACAGACGCCTCCGGTTGGAAACCGATCGCTGCATTGTATATTTTAATTTTGAAACAGATCATGTACAAGTTGCAATATGGGGGTAGTAGTGGTAAATTCAAAACATGGTTTCCACAAGCCAATCAGTAGAATAATCCAATCATTCGACAATTAAATTAAACAATTTAAATTAGTATGAACGCGTCTGTCTATTAACCGATAAAGATCTTAAGTGAAGTTTATTATGTGCACTATATAGTGAATGGTTTAAGTAATACACAGAATTTGGGAAATTTCGTCGAACTTGATCGAATTGAGAGAAATTGAAAGGTTTTGATTGGACTCAAAATAGCTGAACCGTATCACAAGAGGCTTTCAGCTATAGAGAATTGCATGATCAAACAGATTTGATAATTTCATTAAAATCTTAAAAAGAAATATGAAAAATAGAAATGAAACAAACTTAAAATTAATTATGGGTTTCGTATGAATTTACTATAAGCCTATAACTCGTTGAAATTTGATAACTGTATACAATATATATTATAATTTTAATGCTTGGAAAAAATAAGAATTTAAAAGTTTTGATTATAATATAAAATACAGAATTTCTTTAATAGTTGAATGGACAGTGTTCAAATCGTTTCATAGAAATTTGCATTATACTTATTCGTTTTCAAATTTATGTTTTTTTTTTATTATTCTACTATAGTTTAAATTAAAAAAAATATTTCGTTTATGCTACAATCAGGGAACGGATTTAAATGCTCTAAAAAACAAGAAAAATGCTTTAAAAAAATACGATTTAATACACTCATAACAGAATTTTTTTTTAAAAAATGCACTAAAAGATTCTCTTAAAATTATTTTTAACATTGAATAATTTGTTTTATTCTTAGGTACTTAATTATTTATATTATTTTCATCATCTTCTAGTTCTCCTATATTTTTTTTACTATGAAAATTATTTTCAAAAAATGAATATATAATTTAGATAGATACATTAATTATAATTTTACCTTGTGTTTCACAATATCACCGTATAATCAGGTGCTGCTTAATTTTTATCAAATTTTATCTATACCTATATGTATATATTCTATTATACCTGCCAATTGTATTAAATAAAGCTATTCGTCGAAAAATTTAAGGCATTTTTGTGTATTGTTAACTATATACGTATGCATAAGTTAAGGTACAATATACATAACTACTTTAATAATACATTTCAAATGATAAAATCTATAAAATTAAACTAGTTGATATATGTATATGTATAGTTTATATCACTGCTAGTTCGATAGTAATAATGTTATTGTGTATTTAATGTTTATTGTTATTATTTTGTATGGGTACATCTATCATAATATTGCGTCGTGTGATTTTCAAAACATCTATATTTATTTGATTCTTTATATTAGGCACATTAAGAAACAAATATAAAACGATTGTATTTATTAAACATATTTAATTAATTAAATATTATCAATAGTCATAGTACCTACCTACATTAAAATTGTTTTGTTTGTGTGATATCCTTTAGGTTACGTCAGATATCAATAATACATGTACGCTTTCACATACTGGCACATCAGCTGCAGCTCCGTTAGCAGCAGGAGTTATAGCTTTAGCTCTCGAAGCCAAGTAAATGTTTTATTTTTTAATTGAAATCTTTTGATTTTCAATATAGAGGTAAAGAAAATAAAATAAAATTTGTGGTTATTTATTGGACAGATTTATGCGATTAGCTCAAAATAAGTCACGTTGAAAGCTTTTGCATCTGATAAAAGTATTTTAAATCTACTAAATAAAATAAAATACATTTATACGTAATATATTTATATATATTATATTATATTATAAAAGTTTTATACTGGTTGTAAGTATGTATTAAATAAATAAATAATATATTATATAGAAATATTAAAGATATCTTGGTATTTAAAATTTAAATTTTTAGATAGTTCAGATACAAATTAATTAGATTTAAATTTTTAACTCAAGATAAAATTGAATGATTTAATTTGGTTTTTAATAAAATATTTAATAGAATAAATTCTAAAATAAAAAAATTCAAATTATTTTTAACTTTGCCAAAAGTACATTAGTTTAGATTTAATATTATTAACATTTAACATTATAATTTACTCATTTGCGCGTATGAAATATACATTATATACTCGTACGTGTGTATTTTTAATCACTGTAGGAATTTGTCTTTCGACATTTGTGATACATATCTTATTATTTTAGATTTGCTTAAGTTAGATAATATTTTTTCGATATTAAACTACAAAAGTTTATCAATGTTTTTGAATACATATAGGTGATATATTTACTGTGAGTCGTTTGTCTAAGTGTCTTATTATAATGTATTAGTTTCTAATGAAAATATGTCTATATATATAGAGTAGCTAGCCTAATTCTTGTAATAGTCAGTCTAACTGAGTAAACATAACACATATTTTGTAAATGATTTTTCTTATTGTTGGCCAGTATAGTGGCGATTTGACGTGGAGAGACGTGCAACATTTATTAGTAAGGAACTGTGAAGTTGGACCTTTGTTGAAAAACTCTGGTTGGTCCGCTAACGCAGCAGGATTCGATTTTAATCCCCAGTTCGGTTTTGGATTATTGAACGCCTATAAGTTAGTGAAAGAAGCTATAAGTTGGAACACCATACCAGAAAAAAGTATATGTGCAGTAAATTTTCGTATCCCGTAAGTCATACAACATTTATTTATTTATAATTACACACCTATATAGTATAACTTGATAGTTAATACTTATACTTATACTAGTGAACAGTCTTAGGGACGAGGTATATATAATATTGCATACACTTTAAGTACGAATAGGTATCTAATTTTCTTTTTCTTTGACAATAGCATTTTGAACTGTAATTTGTATATTATTTTCAAATAGAAAAACTATTTCATTAATGTATATAATACTACAAGAAGTAGTAAGCATTTTACTTAGGTATTTAAAACATCTAATATAAACAAATAAATAACATTGAAAATTTTTCATTTTTTATTAAATTTGTAAATTTACTTATTTTGGTATTCTGGTAGCCACTCTTGTGATGAACGGCGTGCTACTGTAGTATTATTTTATTTATGTGGACGTTTAGGTACACATTGAGTTGGCGTAGCCACAAATCTTTTGGAATGTCCTTTCTGGGGAATACAAAGTTACAATATTGGGAAAACGTATAGGTACTACACTGCTACTACATACACTAGCTAAATAAATATTATATAACTTCTATTTTTAATGTACGTAAGTTACTCCTATAGTTATTGTAGTACATTAAATAATTAATTTTTTTAATATCACGTTTAATACATTTATAAATTGATAAACTACAAGTGTGTTCTAGGGTAAATAAATTCAATTCTCAATATTATTTACTTAATCAAGAACTTAATATTTAAGTAAAATAAAAAACAAAATATTATTTAAGTTTTACAATATTTAGCGTATAGTATAATATCATAATAAATGCCTGGTTATACTATTTGAAATTTTCAAATCATATAAACTGTAGTAAAAATCGTAAACATTTTGGCCGAGCTGCAAAATTTGTATCCACGGTAATCACGAATGGCTGTGACGGATGCGTTAGATATTTAGAGCACGTACAACTATGTGTGACCATTCAGTATCCAAAACGTGGTATGGTGGAAATAGATCTACGATCACCAAAAAGTAAATACATGTATTAAACTTTTATAAATTATAACACTATTGAGTTATACGTTATTGTCATATTTCTAGACACCACGTGTAAAATGATGGAGCCACGACCCTTAGACGAATCAAATAGAGGATTTTTTGAATGGAAAATAAAATCATTGCAATTTTGGGGCGAAGACCCAATTGGGGAGTGGACAGTTTTTGTCAAAGATGAAGTAATTATAGCCCTGTAATATTATAATATATTATAGCCTAAACGAATAATAATAAAAATAATAAATAAAACTACTCGTATAGTGAAATGATGGTACATTGACATTATATATTTTCAAATAATGAAAATATGGGTTTAAAAAATATTTTAAACGAATTTCCATTATAAATATTTTTAAATTAATGGATATTGTGTTATAAACACTATAATTAATTTTGAAACGTGTTAGAGATAAAATTCATAAATATTATTACACTCTGAAATTATTTTGTAATGAACTTAAACTTAATTTAAAATTTTATAAAATTAAAACATATTATTAAGGTTTAGCAATGAATTATAGACGTCAATTTCATCTTTTTTTTCACGATGATTTATTCTTTTTTTTTTATTGCTAAATCGTTTTAATATTTTTATTTTCATAACATTATATTAAAAATGTAAATAATAATGTGATTGGACATAACTCATAAGTCTTGGTTTATTACAAAATGTAAGTATTATTGCAATAATGCGAAAATAAAAAAAAAAATCTAATAAGAAATAATAGCATTTCCAGTAGTTAGTATCCAGTAACAAAATAAAATTAATGGTGTGACTGATTATCATATATTATTTTTAACATATTAAGAACAGGCTTAAGCCGGTAATTTATAACAAAACCACTTAAAATATGTGTTTATATAATATGTAGTGCTATATATTATGTATATATAATTAATACATGACTTAATTTTAATTTTTCAGACTTCTAATTTATTCACTGGGCTAACTGGATCAGTAGAAAAACTTAGATTAATAATGCATGGAACTGAAAATAATCCTTATAATTAACGAATTCAGATAATTTTAAAGAATTTTGAATATTAAATGCAAATTATGTTATATCAAGGAAAAATATGATTCAGGTTTATTATGTTTAAAGCAAAACTAATGATTACATTTATGTTATAATAATAGTTGTCTGGACAAATATATCATTATATTTTAATTTACGCTGTCAAGATATAATAGGTATTTCAAATATACAAAACATAATATTCATTATGAATAGATGTTTCAAATTTTTTTCCATACTTTAATAATTTAAATAAATTGTTGTATCGTATTGAGTTCCAATTTTTATATTTCATGTTTAATGCCATAAACAGTGCACTTTTGATTTGAACCACACCAAATTGAAGTTTTGTAATAATTTTAATAACTTTTACTCCCTAAGGCCACTACCGCCGAGGGTAACTTTAAATTAAAAAAAAATAATATTTTTTAATAAAATATAAATTCAATGATAAACATTTTGAAACTATGACGGTTTCTACATTATTAAACAACCGTATAAAACAACATAATTTTGTGTATGTTAATTTATTATCTCTTATAATATATAGGTATTGAAACGACGCATCACGCGTGTCAGTATGAAATTGCTTCTTGTAATAATATAAACTTGGTTATATAATTGTCATCACGTTAAATTTATTGATTTGATTATAAATATATTAATTATGGACGAAGTTTGGGAATAAGGAGGATCGACCCCGGCTGGTTTGAGGCTTTATTTAGCGAGCCGACATGGGCGGTGGTCCTCGGATTGCCGGCCCAGCGATTGTGTGATTCTATCTTACAATAATAAGTGATGTCCAGCATGCTCAGCATTCAATATAGACGTGGTGTGTGTATTGTATACTATGACCGTGAAAAGTTTTCGGCTTAAATAAGTGGCATTCTTTGATGTAGCACACCTGGACGGTAAGACTTAAGTTACTCAGGATCAGACTAATTGTGGAAGTTCTGAAAAAGGTCGTTTTAGTGCCGATTAACGTTACGGTCAGCTATGGGCCGTTGCATGGTTACGCTTGAAACTATTCTATCCTGTAGATTGTACGACGGTAAATGGTCTTGACCGATCATGTGCTCCATTGTAATTAAGAAGTTCCTGTACTAATAGGTTTTTAATACCTACTATTTTTCATTATAATTATTTCTCAAACGCAATTATATTAAAACATATTTTTCAATACTAAATCATATTTTCTTCGTTATTTTTATATGAAATATTTCTCACGCCCGAGAAAAATTGATAATTTATATAATTATAGTTTATGACGATATATATTTTAAGACCATCTATTATATTATACAACATTTATAATAATATGATATTATGTATGGTTGATAAATAAATATGAACTTATTTTACACACCGATTATCAACAATGGAATAATATAATAACATATTGTGTTCAATCTACGTACACAAAACACGATTTTATGATAAAACTATTTATGATTTATATTGTTTCGCATCGATTTTTATGTATAACAAAAAAACCACGTATAAGTTTTGAGCAAATTATTTTATAAATATATATTTATATATATATATATATATATACGTATATGTGTATTTTTTATGTATTATCACGGGAATCGAATAAAACCACTGCCGTCACGAATGAGCTAATGAATATCGCGTGGTTAATTTATTTGTACAGTACATATGCATTGCCTAATACACACACACACACACACACACACCCACACCAATATAACATCATACAACAAAGTGTACATGGATGTAGTGGTGGTAGCCGGAAGGTATCCCTTTCAAGTAAAATGCCCTTCTATCAGTCCAAATACATATGATATGTATTGGCGGAAAATGTTTTGTGCACGTCCCTTTAATATTTCTAATTTAATATCAAACAGAATGTATTTAACCGTGGGCATATCAATAAGTATACTATGTGTAGGCGCATACTATGTATAATAATATGTAAATACACCATAATAATATATAATAAATTGGACTGGTTAATAAAATAATGTTCTGATTGAGCTAAACGACGCTCGTCTGAGCTGTTTCGAGATAGAAAGTGCATTTTTTTCAAGTTATATTGACAATTTAACGTTCATACTTGCAGTCGTGCAGAACGTAACTCGATACTGGACGGTACTACCCCCTGATTATGTTTTCACAGCTGAAGCCAAATAGTTTGACTGAGCACGGACGTACATATTATACCGATATTGTGTAATACAATTATTATACAAATGTTACATATTACAATTTACACGTAGATTTTATACCGACTACCGAGTTAATTGTTTAGAGTCTTTTACGATAACGTAATTTGTTAGTTATAGCTATTAGGTTTTAACGTGAAAAAATTAATTTCGTTGCAATAATAATATAAATTATATTCATAAAGTCATAAGTTTCCTGTTAGACTTCTATCGACGGCAAGTCTAATCGATTTATATTATAAGTACAACTAGACTTTAGACACATTGTTATTATAATGTTAATTCCTTATGTACAGATAAAACACTCATTCAACTCATACGAGTAGGTAGTATTCATCACAAGCAGTTAGTTTCAGTTTCCTGACTAACTTCTTGAATAATCCTTCTCAGGGCGACCTTTTCCCGAGTCTCGTGGAAGTTTCTGTGATATAATTTTTACCTACCAGTGTATTATGCATTAATAAATGATTAAAATACATATGCACTGCCACTCAATGATAAAAGTTGAAGTACGTATACTTGCATGTATAATTTATATTTAAATAAAATTGTCTTTTGAAATTGGTACTTGGTTTTCGTTAGTCTATACTCTATAGTGTCTGAATTTTTACCTTAAAATAAGCGAAACAAATTGGTGTACGTAGTATGGGTATGATTTATAAATATAGAAAACTATATGTAAGTATTATCCGAAGTAAGACATATCATTAATAATAATATAATAATAATAAAATAAATTAAAATTGCAAAAATTAAAATCACAAAATTTATAAAAAGATTAGAGGGCTAGAATATTGTTTAGAAGATTGTACATAAATTGAAATATAAAACTAGAAACAACTACACTTTTGTAAAACTAATATTTTCTCGTCAAAATTAGAATTTAAAATAGGGTATACCACACGTTTCATGAATAAATTAGGTCAGAAAAAAGGTTTATCAGTTTGTGTTTTGCATTTAACTCAAGTACGCAATAACAAATGTTTTATATCTTGTTTAAATTTATTATAATTAATTTCAAATCTAATTTATACTAGTTCACCAGTATATCTGTATTATGTATGAATTTATTTTTAAAAGTTTAATGTATATTATATTATTATTATTATTATTATTATTATTATTATTATTATTAAATTATAGCTGTTTTAGAGTCACTATTTATTATTTTGTAACTTATTTGGCTACATATTTTATAAAAATGTATAAAAGTCATTCATTAATAGAAAGTATAATATCTAAAATAATTGATTATTTTAATATATTGTATTTCTAAGTACAAACCATTATTACAAGTTTATAGTAGTTTATAATATTTCGAAAAAATTCTTAAGTATTTCGTGAAATAAAATTAAACCTTAAACCTAATAACCAACATAAATTATTTTAAATCTCAATAGGAAAATAAAATAATAGAACAGTTTTACGCGCATTTAGTTTATACAAATAAAAAACACATTTTATTATTCTCATACTTTTTAATTGTGTTCATTTTTTGTTGAAAAATATTCATAGGTAATAAACTAATAACTAATAATATAGCGATTTAAAAGAAATTTAAGGCATAGAAAATGTCCACCATAACATAAAGAATTTCAATTCAATACATTCAAAAAAATGTTTGTAAATGTTTTTTGTAAATTAATCTCGTTGTTCACAAATTGAATTATATGATTTGAAACGAGTACCTATATCCGTATGAAGTGTAGGAAAGGTATATTAATAATACGATAATTGATTATATAAATACAATGTACTCTTGTATTTAATTTAAAGTCAGTTTTTCCAAACATAAGTTTAAATTTTATGTATGGATACAATTAATACATACGCTTAACAAATTTATTAATGCTTAACTATTTTTACTGGTGGACGATGTTTTCAAACTTTGTATAATATAGTGAAAGAAATCGACGAATGTCATTCTATGTATATTTTTTCTGTATATTTGTATATACATATATATAAGTACCATAAATAATTAACTATCGAAGGCATTACATGCAATTGCATCAATAAATATAAATGATGCATTAATATACCTAGATGGTTAAGTGACTTTTTACCTATTAATTTTTTTTAAGGGAATGCATTATAATATAATATAAGTAGTACATAGGATAAATGATTTAATCGTACTGAATCCATGTTGGACGAAAAATAAACGCATTAGGACTAAAAAATAATTTTAAAATGTAGTTATAATAAATATATATATAAATAGTCATATAATTTGGAATTATACAGCATGTCAGTATCTAATGTATACATCAAAACGATGTTTTATTTTGCGTAAATTCATATTTGAATGGACGGGTCACGTGAAAATTATACCCAGTATTAGCTTATATTTTTAGACCAATACTAACTACCATCATTGATTTTGGCTGATAGCTGTCCATGTTTTCTCCGTTTGTGTGCGGAGTGTACACTTATTACTGCGAAACACGTGTACAAACGAAACATTGTGTGCAATCCCACAACAGTGATGGAGCGATACATTTTAACAATATTGATTAAAGGATCGGGAAAACGAATATTTTTTATTTTTACTGTCTAGAAAATGAACACTGCGGTTGTTCTTAATATACAAGTAATAAATGCACACAAGGAAATTCTTGAATGTGGAAGTTGATAATATTATATCAAATTAGTTCGAAAAAGGACATCATCACGTGCGCGTTTATTTAAATAATTGTAATGGTATTGTACCCATGTATAATAATCATATTTTAATAATGACTAATAAATATGAAATATTAATTATATTGTTTTAATGTAAGCAGTAGGTTTACGAAAACTTTTATGCATTTTAAATCATAGCAATTAAAGTTAACATTTAAAGTGCTCATTGTTGATATAATTCATATATAATATATTATATACAATTAAAACAGAACTGAATTTCAGTGTTAAAAGATAAAATGTCAATTTTAATGAAATTATAATTCCACGGTAATAAAGAAAGTCGTACATAAGTTAACGTTTTAGAGACAAAATTATACGAACAAAATTACATAACATCAATCCTATATTAAAATATGTGCATTTCAAAACAAACAGAGAGTATAAAAATCAAGTTTGAGAACTATTGAACTTTATAGTATAAAACGAAATTAATTTTGGAGAGTCAACTTATTGGCTGGTAAATTAAATAAACGTTATATTTTTTTATCTAGGTCTACGATCAGTACATACATTTTTCATTCAGAATTCCGATCGTCCACTGTGCCTGTGTGGTGTGTCCAAGTATACTATATAGTGACAATATTGTCCTGTCCGCGACTGCAGGGTGACGAAATATCTGGTGTCAAGTATAGTAACACCCAGCTCAAATCAGATTCTGTAATAAAAATAAAACTACGAAGCTCCATTAATAGTCGAATCGATAAATAGCGAAGTATGTTATTACGGTCACTTTTATCAAACTGGAATAATGTGCCAATGCGGTCAGCGAACGATAAAATATAACGTGTGCTACGCAGTTATATATATAATGTCACTACGAATCGCAGTTAAATAAAATAAAATTATAGGGTTCTATGGTGAGGCAAAAAATACTCATTAGAACGTTGACGAGATTAACTCGTTTTAACGAATCAGGTTAAAAACCGGGAAACAATATTCAATCCAAACGATTTCCATTCGTTATACAGAATAGTAGGTAGTACTTTATGATTATTGAATACACATAAATTGGGCATTTCCTATTGGCTATCATTTGCAAAAAAAAAAAATGATTTATAGCCTATTGGCGCCAAATTTACCTGCGTCGTACAATTATTTTACATGGTAATATAATCAATTAAATATATATTGATTTTTAACATTAGGCATAGTTTAGTTATATAGATATAAATTTAAATAAAACACCAATGTCACAAATAACTGTAAAACTGTAAAACTGTATGTTTTTAATCTCACTTTAATAAACAATTTTAAAATAGCATCCCAATAGGTGTTTTTATATTTTTGGAAGTTTTAGTCAAATTATATCAAACATAATATTAATGCATTTTGGATATAAAAATAATTGCATTTAACTATATTAAAAATTGTAGGTTATTTTTAAGATAAATAAATAATAAGTGTGATTGATTATTGTTTAAAAAAAAATGTGAATTTATATTTGGCAAATATTTAAAAAAAAATTTATTGACTGTTATTTAAAAAACAATTTATATTATGTTTGTATTTAATTTATTATTATTATATAAAACCATTGTACAATTTAAGTAAATTTTGTGCAATTAGTCAAATGGAAATAACGTACCTTTTTATTTTGGTCGCAGATAGACTGCAATTTTTTTTTGTTGCAAATGGATAATTTTCCATAAAATAAGTATCCTTTAAAAGTATGTTTTATAGTGATAGCAGTTTTACAGGTATTGAAGATTGGTAAATGGTGTTTATTGATAAGAACCATTGTTTACCTGAATCACATTTCATAATTCCACCGTTTTCAAAATTTGAATAATATAAATGAAAACGATAAAAAATTATTTTCACACTTATCCAGACTTTTCATCAAAAACAAAATTCAAAAATAATAAAAAATATCGTATATAATTATTTTATTTTAGTATGGTTACATGTGCGAAGTCGTTCGCTGGTTCATATTCGTATTAGAGTAAAATATTTTAAATATAAAAAGTACTGAACTTAGATCATTCTATTTTAAATTAAGCAAGACATTTTATTATATATGTTTAAAATATCTGTAGTCAGTACATATTATATCAACAAATTACTATTAATGAAGTGTTATCTTGAAAACGTATATAATTATTATAGTTCGATATGGGAACATATAAATGCAAACAATTTAGTTACAGTTATAAAATATGATCCAATTAGAGTCTAATTATTAGACCATCTAAAATGTGATGTATATTAATGAAAATATAACAAAACTATTGATAAAAAAAATAAAATCAGCACTGTATGTAATTTGCGATAAAAAGTTAAAGATAAGATAAAATCAAAATTGGAGTCAACAAATTGAAGAAATAAACGGATAAAAAGTTTAAATCAACAAAAGTTATACTAAAGGATTTTCTGTTACAAAGGTTAATAAATGATGTAGAAACGTAGAAAATATATTGAGACTGTTCTAAAGGCAAACACTTTATTCGTAACAATGTATATTTATATTATAATGAATATAATGTATAAAAAATAACAATATATTTTAACTTTATAAGTAATATATGATACATTTTATCAGTTACGTACAACAAAAGGAGCTTCTCAACAGTCGTATGCAAAAAGAACATTTTATTGTGTGTAAAAAAAAATATTTCGACAATATATGAAGTATCAGATAAAAAATACACTTAGTGAACAGAGTTGATTGTGAGAAATATATTTGTGAATGTTAATTTTTATCAACATATTTTGATTGTATTGAATTTGTTTAAAAAAAAAAAAAAAAAATGCTGTTTATCTCTGATGTCTTAAGAATTATAGTGTTGATCATCATTGATCAGGTCAATGTAATAAATCTGTTCAAATTGTTGATAGTCAAACGATTCTAAGGATATTTTATAGTTTATTTATATTACTATGTAAAATTGTTTTTTCAACTTTAGTAATACACGGATGATACAATTTTTATCAATTTATAACGTATTTATTATCTATAGATATATATTGATATAAATATTTAAATTTATTTATTGTTTTTAACATGTATGTAAATATATCGACATACCGTAGAATGGTGTGAATGGATTCATAGTATAAGAAGCTAAAATACATATTTACTTCAATCAGAATTTTAGGTAGTAAGTAGTAGTTAGTAGTATATCTACTAATTAATATTTTGTAAAGACAATATATATCGTAACAGATTGTTATTATAACAATAATAATAATTTGCTACGGTAATTAATAGAATATGTACTTGTAAATTGTCGAAAATACACATAATATAGAATATTCAAGTACATAGTAAAAGCTCTAAATAGTCTAAATTAATTATTAATATATAAAGTTTGCATTTTAATAATGCGTTAAATAGTCAAACCATCTAAAAAAATTTAGTCCAATCATATTTTCAGTAACATACTCCAGACAATAAATTATTGTATGCCTATTCGGAATATTATTGGTCAATTGTATACTGATATATCATTGAAATAAAATTAATAATTACATTATTTTCAGATTTTCATTTCAGTCTTCTAAAATCGAAAATTGATCAATGCCCATCTAAAAATAGTATGTACCTGGATAATTCGTGAAAGTAGATTAGCGTTTATTATAATTATTATTTATTATCGACTTGTTGCTCAGATAATACAAAGTTATAACATCATACATATTGATTTTAGTAATAAATATAGTTGGTTTAAAATTATTAAAACAATTACAATTGATGACCGTCAGATTTAAAAAACGGTAGAACATATTTTCAAATATAACAGAGTGTCTTAATTGTTTCTTTACCTGTAGAAAGTTTTGCGATATTTTTGTATTTTGTTGTCTATCTAAACTTTATATTGTATGCCAGTTAAAATTATTTCGAATTCTTGCCAGGAAATTCGTACATATTTCAAAGAAGAGTATTTTAAATGAATTATAATTTTAGTCCAATATAATAATGTTTGACGTTATTGATTTATTTCGACACCACAAGTGTTTATGGACCATTCAAATATTGAATGCAATAGATTCACACATGTATTCCAATGAAAAAAACATTAGATTATTTAGAATGATATTGACTATTTCATTATACACTGATGTCAAATACCTAATTTATTAGAATTTATGGTTATAATTTGACAAATGATCAGTATTTTTGAAGTAAAATAATGAACACGGTCGTATAATGTAATTTATACAACTAACTTGTAAGATATATATGTAATTTATATCTTATTTTATTAATAATAATTAGTTATAAAAATTAAATCGAATGCAATACTAAGTAAGTAATCATACTATTGCATTTTAATCACACAATTGCGTGTTATTTATAAAATATTGATAGATAATATCGATACATAGTGATAAATTTATTATGTCTAATTTTACTGTAATATATAATTAAATGTTTATTATTTTAATAAAATTTAAATAACTTTGATCAAATTTCATTGAAATAATATTTACATTTATACTTATGTATACTATTTAATTTATTATTTACAATCAAATGTCTGGTCTTCAAAATCAATATTCAATTGCCAGCGTTGCTTATATTATATTTGTTTCTTTTAAGTCAACTATTTTTAATATTATTTTTTATTCAGTTAAACTGAAAACAGAAAATAGTTAATGTGTAATAATATTTATTTAAAGCATTTGAAGTTAACCAGTAATATTGTAATACAGTTATCCATAAATGTCGAAATAATTAACAACCAATCTATGTATGGAAATGGGATTACATAATGTAGTATAAGAATAAAATATTATGATTTGCAATCAAAATTGTATTATCATTATTATTCTGTCTACGTTTTAACCCACATAGTTTTACTTAAAAGTATACATTTAGCTGTAATTTACATTATATATTTCACGTGTAATTATAAGTAAATTAGGCTAATATGTATTTACATATATATATATATATATAATGTACATGTATATGTTATATAATGTATAAATCAAAATATACGTCTGTGTGGAGCAATGCTATTTTTATTGGCAATAGTTCTAATGAGTAATAACAACTATTCCAAATAATCAAAATTCATCTCTATACAAATATCAAATATAACGCATAACACATGATATCCGCAGATGTAGGGAAGAAAGATTCTTCTATTATTTTTTTGTTTTATTTATTTAAATTCGCTTAATTTATTATCATAAACGTTCTGCTTAATGCTCACTCGTATTGTTTTACCGATAGGTAGGAGGTATTTTTTTTATGAAAACAATGTGCACTTAACAGTTGCACTGTAACATGATTATATACACACACATACAATTATACTCTATTCTTATTACTTGTTCAGCAATAACGTCCGAAAACCATCTGTACAATTGATTCTCTGGCGATATGAATTGTGAATTTAATAATTTTTTTTATCTAGTTGCAGGATACTTTGGTTGATTTTTATAATAAAAATAATCGGCTGAATTCCGTATAGGTAACCAACAGATGTCGAAATGAGAAAAAGATTTAGGTATCATATCATCAGTATTTCGATTTTAAAAATGTAAGTATATACCGGAATCTTCTTGCAATAAAATCCATATAATATATAATAAGGCCTTTCAGAAAAAGAAGTCGTGTAATACGATGAGTTTGGGTATGTTATATTATAGTATATACATATTATGTATTCTGTAAAAATGAGATTGGGTGATATTACGATCATTGAAAATAATTTTATTTACAATGTTGGCGTATGCATTTTATATTAATTTGTACGGTGTGGTTTATTTAATTAATAACTCCAACTATGTAGGTTACGACAGAATCATATATTATAACTATATAAATTACAAACATTAAAACTCTGCGTCGTTAAAAAAATTGACTATAAACTGGTATTATAATCTGAAATCGTTTTTATTATTTAATTTATACGTATAATATTGTTTTCTAATTTATTGATTTTGATACGAAAATATTTTTTTAAATTTTTATGTATATATAAACTAATAAATAATATATAATTCATAAAATCTCTAGTTTTTACTTTTATACACCTACTGAAAAAATGTACGTGTGACACCGACTTGATAATATAATTGTTTACGCAGCCTTAACATTTTAAAAAATACAAAAAAAATAATTATTAAAACATTTTTTTTAACTTTATAAATATTATTTATAGATGAGTATTAATTTCATCATAATTATTAAATTTACCTTTATACTATAATACAGTAATTAGTTAGTAGTTTTACTATTATAGTTTGAAGAAAATTTATTTTCATTCGATTTTCTTGTTTAAAAATTAATCTTATTACATAGAAAAGTAACAATATCAATCGAATAAAGGTTCTGTCACTAAAATCGTTTTCCTAATGAATGTATCACCTCTACTCTCAGTCGGACATAATAAAAATAAATCACTAACTGGATAAAGTAGTAAGTATAGAAGTACCGCGCGGGACACTGATAATTTATTGCAAATCGCTGGTTAATCCGTCTACAACAGATTCTGTAAAATAAGCAGTGGAATATCACGGTGCTATGTATACAATTTTGCTTATACAATGTAATCAAACCATATAACACCTAATGTTTTTTATAAGATCTTTTTTTATCATTATTTAATAGACAATTTTCATTGTAGGGGAAAATACAACAACCAAGTAATGATTTATTATATATAATATATATCACTACAATTTTAAATATTAAAACTGAATTTTTATGACTTATTCTTTTCAAATGTTATATGTTTTTTTTTTTACATGGGCACGTAAAATATTATATTTTATATTTTAATATAAAACAACTGAAGAAAAAAATTGACATAACGCAGGATGATAATAAAATACGCATATTTTAAACGTATATATAAAATTGCCTTTTTTTATTAAGTACATTTGAAAATCTGTCTTTAAACTAGTAATCTTTTATAGCTTTCATACTGTTATGAGTATTTGTAAATAAAAATAAAAATGTAATTTATATGAAATAAACATCGAAGTGTGAAAAAAGACAACTCGTGGTTAGGTTTTAAAACATATGTGTTTTATTTATTTATTTGTACTGTATATACGAATTATTTAAGAAAAATTTGTTTTTTTCATGAATAATATAATATTTTCCCAAGAAAACGAAGTTTGACGATCTTTGGAAAAATTAAAATGCGAAAATCGTATATTCGTATGCACTATACTTTGTGTTTTTTAAATATACTTACAGAATAAAATTGACTTAACAGAACGCTCGCTACGTAGATATTTCCCATAATTTAAATAATATCACAATAGTTAAATCGAAACAAATAACAAGACATCTGAATAAAATTTGTTAACGAATTCGCGACAAGTACGCATTATCACAGTGAAGATACAGGGTGAATTGCTAAACATAAAACACTATTATTGATTTTGGATATCTCGTCCGATATTCCATTTTTATGCATTGAAATTATCATAATGTACAGTCCAACTGCCTTGGGAAATGTGATGGGGTTGTCGCCTTGTCGGTTATATCGGGTCTAAAGACTTCATAGTTTATATCAAAGCGTTATTTACCGACGTGTTTTATAAGTTTTAAATTGTTCCACCAAAAATCAAAAACACTTTCAAAAAAACTTTTTTTTTTTAGCATTTTTGATGCGATCTTTAGGTTTCATTTAGTCACACGGTGCCGATTACATTGAGCCGAGGCAAAAAAAAACAGACATACAACGCTCCTGCACACACCTATATATATATATAACTCATGCGTGAAACCATTGCCTTCCGACGTCTCCAGCCCCCACGGCAAACGCCACCACCAACCCCTCACCTAAGCCATTTCCGACTTCCACCCACCAACCTTATCGCCGATGTCTGTCTTCGTCGCTCTCCCACCATTTAATAGAGTTCGCTGATAGCGTCGGCACCAGCGCACTAAACCTCCACCCAGCACCATAGAGGGGGTGTGGGGCACGCGAGTACACGGTGCACACCACTAGTGTGCCCGCGACGAATATCCGCCGCAGTCGTCACCACCACCATCGTCATACATGTCCGTGAATATACCCGTCATATACCGTTCGCAGAATTTCAATAAAATTTCGTATACAAGCGTGACCGACAACAACAAAAAAAAAATCCTAAGGGAGATTAATTTAAAAAAAAAAATTATAACATTTTTGGGGCGACCGCGCACACTCGAGCTTATGCAACAATGATCCGAGAGCCCGTCGTCGACGTTAATTATTACTATTGCTGATGACAGTGTTTTGCGTAAATTCACCTGGACATATACACTCATACGTGTTTATATAAACTTAACTGAGTGCCCAAAAAAGACATTATTTACATAAACCGTGCAAAACTTGCGTCATCACGCTGTCGACGGATACCAGGATCGCCGCCGGACCCAAGTGAGTGATTTTGTATAAACAATATATTTTTTTATACCATACGGAAACACGTGCGGCGGATCTCGTTTGATCGATTGTTCAAACGCACGGAAGTATGGTGTTGCACAAACAAGACCGTTCTCAACAATTTGTTTGTTGAAAATGTATTTAACACCATTTAGGTACGACCGATTATCGTAGTTATCATTATTATTATTGTTTTTGTATGGACGAGACGTGTTGCCCCCTCCCCCATCGTATAAGTGTTCGTTAGTTTTTCAAACGGAATTAATCAGTGCACTAATACGGTAAACGGAAGTAAATGTGATTGATACGTGCACATCAATCACACAGGCCATTGTTTTTTTGTAGTCAGGACGTAAAAAATGCAAGTATGGAGTTTTATAATTTTACGAATAATTAATAAATAAATAAGCAATTGGATTTGAATGGAGTCGGTGAACAATAGATAATATTATAACGAATTAAAAGGATGTATTAAATAACATAAAGTTTTTATAACGAACATATATATTTTAAAATAATATGTTCAAAGATAGCCAATAAAATAAACAATTTACGAAATTGAGTTGTTTCATTGTATTAGTTATATTAGTATAAAAGGTTAGACAGCAGTCAACATTAGTACAAACCCACCTCAGAACAAAAATGTAAACAGTTAAAGGCGGTTAAGAGTTTTGTAAGCACTATAATATTTTGATACAAAAATCCATAACTATGAGTCTTTATTTGTGTTAAGATATTAATAGTAAACAAAACCAAAAATATTATTCAGATGATTTTTTAAAAGAAATGTTATTAATAAAATGGGAGGGAACAAGTTTTCCGTGTCCAAAATAAAAACTATTTTAATAAACTATTTTTTTCTTTATATTTAAAGTTTAAAAAATACTTATTTGAAAGAAAATGTATACTATAATATTAATTGAATTTTTGAAAAAAAGAAATTATGCTAATTGTTTATTATAATGTTACAATTAAATGAGTCTACATAAATGTATCTACATTGTACACGTAAATACATAATATTAGAAGGAAACCCGAGATTAAATAGGATATCTGAGCTACAAAAGATTATAAGAGAAGTAACATTGGAATAAAAAGTGTAAAGTTTATTACAAGCAAGGAATAGGTAAAAATGTAAAATTCTAAAATTAAAAACGTATTAAATAACAACGAGTCATGCACTCTATTAATTTACCAATATTATTTTTATCTCACAATTCTTATTCTTCTTATTATTATTTATTAAATGACACCATTGAAGGGTAATGACGCACAGAAATACATAAGCGTAGACCAATAATGATTACAGTATGCGTACAATTTAAATTAACAATATTTAAGAATAGATACAAGAAGATATTTAGACAACGTGGCAAAGATAGATAATAGTTTTACAATAAATTAAAGGAATAAACAACAAATATACGTGATAAAACCAAATATAATAATATTGTGCTTTTAAAAATAGGAACGCCTAATAATGTAATATAGCATTAACTAACGCACAAAACTAAAAGATAAATTTTATGAAATTTATTCTGTATGAAATCAACAAATGTGTATTAATTAAACAAATAATAAACACTCGGATATTCTAGCTAGAATTTGAAAAATTATTCAACTAATTATATTGAAATCTTTATTGACGGAAATTTATAAAAAGTAGACACATTTTAAAATAGTGGACGCTTTTAAATTTTTCGTAAAAATTACAAATGTAATATACATAGATACTTTAACCTTTTATTAATAGAAGATCATCTTCTGTGGACGTGTATACTACAAACTGAATTCAATTTAAAAATTAACTTCCTATTAGGGGACATACCATCGAAACTAGGCAATAAAAATAAATTTATTTTTGAAATTTGTATATGGTTGGTAAATATATTACGAGTATATATTGCGTGCACATGAAAAATAAAAATAAACTTATCTTAATTATAGTCACATTTTATAAATAAAAATAAGTAAAATGTAAAATTATGAAAATATCAGTTGTGAGTTGTCTAGTAAAGTCATTAGTTATACTGTATAGTTATATAAGTTATAACAGTATGCATAAATATATTTATAATAAACAACAAAAAAAATAATGATTAAAAATATGCATTTTCTTGATGATGAATGGTTTTAAATAACTCACGAATGACCAATATAATACAGAGATAAATACATTAAACATTTATAAATAGAATACTACAGACGAAAGGTAACGACAATATAATTACTTTGAAATTGATATGTATATATAGTCAACGAATAATTAAAGTGTGAACAGGCGGATTTTGGCAAAAGTATTTAATTTCTGTTCACATTAATCGCTTTTAAACTTTAATCATTTTACATTTTAAAAGTACGTATAATTTAACTGAAAATCGTGTGTACTTATAGAAAATGAGATCTTAAGCCTTATATTTATTAGATAGGTAACTAATTTTATTATAAAGTATGACGGTTTTTTGTTGGCCGTATAATATTTGTTGGAAAAAAATAATACTTTTATTATAATAATGATTATAAAATATGTTTATACAGAATAATTGTGAGTGGTAGGTACAAATATATTTCCTAAAATCCCATCTATACTTTTGTCAAATGTAATATTAATAAGGTTGCCTAATTATTTTTATATAAAAATAAGACTATTATTATAATTACCTTTATAGTACAATTTATTTAGTGATACATGTTATCATTTATTAGCGTGTGCGCTTATTAACTTTTTTAATTAAAATAATATACCACGAGATATAACAAAGTATTATGTCAGTGTTTTGATGTATACAAATATAAAACAGTAAAAAATAAACATAAAATATAGTGTATTAAAAGCGTCAATGCCAGTAATTTATAAGCGACTATTTTTACCAGTAATTTTACTAAATACGAATTTTTTGTGATTGAATTATTTTGTAACTTTACAAAAAGAAGATAGCGATTTATAATATCAACAATAATTACTATTTTTATCATTAATAAGTATAATAATTATATGTATATTACATAAAATACAATTTTTCAGCTATACAATTAAATCGTAAATTAAAACATACTACAATATGCTACTCATAGTACAATTTTTGAAATTCAGTTTGAACCATAATAATAATATTTCATTAGGATTAAAGTAAAGTTAAGATTATAATTTTTTTTTAATTTCTTTATAAATTAAAACGATTATTTAGGTGGTTGTATTTGACTTTTAAACAAAACTATATTATAATATAGTACCTCTGCTTTTGACATTTAAAATGTATGATAAGGTTTAAATATTGAAATTAATTATTTAATTTGTTTTTAAAAATTGTATTCATCAAGATTAATTATGTGAAAAATTCATCGAATGAATAAAAATAATCTCGAAACATTTTAAAAAGTTTATGTTTATTTGAATAAATTACTAAAATAATAATTTAAATCATATTATTTAAAACTTAAAATTGGAAGTTGTATACGTTTATAATTTATATGTATCAATTTGATATTTTGATTTTAAAAGTTTATTTATTAATTTAGATTAAAAAAATATGGAGTATTATAGAAATTAAATTTTTTCCTCGAGAGTAACATTTTTACAACATATTTTATATTAACATCTAAGTAATTTTTCATTGCCTTATAATTAATTATGTATTAAAATATTTATTTCTATATAAAATAGATACTAAAACTTAAATATAAATGGTGTAATATTTATTTCGTCAGCAGGGTTGTTTTGAAAACAATATAACTATATTTAGATTATTTTGTAACATACAATAGTATAATATAATACAATAGTTTTTGATAAAATAAATAAATAATATTATTTCTGTAACACGGCACCTTGTATAGGCAATTTAGCACAAGATGTGCATATTTTTCTCAATTATTTTCAGTAAGTTAATCAAACATCATCTAATAATAATAATACTAAATTCGCCAAATTGTACAAATTCCTTTTTTACAATACGTTTCTTTTATGATTTTTAAATTATATTTCTATTGTAGTAACTCATTAGGTTTTGAATAAATATGACAAGGAATAAACATATTTGTTTTAACATGAGTTATCATAAATTTATTTATTTTCTAAATTAATTATATATTTTTTTTAAAAGATACTTTTGGCAGCAGTGAAAATTGGGAGTGACTAAGAAATATTGATTTACATTATTATTATTTTTTTTTTTTATTGAACTGATGTGATAATTCAATCTTGTTTCATATTGTAATTTTTACTTCAATAAAAATTATACTACTAACAATTTTATATAGATGATAAAATAGATTTTCTTGTTTGCATAAAGTTAATTATTCAGTTTCTTATTATTAGATTAGTTATAAAAAATATTTTGTCATTTTTTCATTTTTAAGATAAAGTGATACATTACTCACGAACCAAAAAAATTGGTTGAATTAAAATTTAATCTATTAAACAATTTAAATTTTGAGTTTTATTCTAAAATAGATTACAATATAAAAATCGATAAATGTTTTGTTTATTTGATGGAAAGATAATATTAATCAATAAAATCTAGTTATAATATTTACATATATTATGATAATGTATTTAAATATTTAATAATTTAAATTATCTTGACAATATCTAGGTGGATTGAAAATATTTATTTTATATTTTTGTACTCGAAAGGAATAAGTTTTTAATTTCCTATTCAAAAGTTATAATGTTTAAACTTGTTAGATATAGGTATTTTTATTTTGTTAAACATATAAACTTTAATACTTATGATATAAGTACTTACAGTATGGTACTTATATATATATATTACTATACAGTATACATAGTTTGCGTTTAAAGTTTAAGAGTAGTTTTCAGTCGCTTTTAATGTCAATTAGTAACTCATGTTTTCATTTTTTTATATTTGCAAGTAAAAGTTATTTTGATTGACAATAAATAATGCTTGTCAAACTTTTCTCACTATTAAATTCTATTAAACATTAGATATTTAGTTAAATTAATTAATTCACGATATTAATATACAGATAAGTTTTTAATGATGACAAGTGATAATGTAGAAATTATAATATTCATAATTTGTTAATATGTAACATTGCATTAATTTATTCAGAAAATTATTAAATTCGGTCTAATACGAAAATTGAAATATTTATGTATCAAAATACTAATTTAAAGCGAGTTTCTTCCAAAATATTGATTTTTAATTAATAAATAAAATGTGTTCCGAAAAGTATTAATTTCTCCATTTATTACAAATAGAACCAAAATAATTATTTTTATTCTACCTAGGATCAAGGTCCTAGTTATCAAACAATGAGTTTGTGATGTTTGTTGACATTTTCAATTGTATAATTATTTAATACACTAACATCTTCTTCAATCTGATGTGTTATATCTTATACTTTATTGTTTATATTTAAATTATTTATAAACATTTTGACTGTTATATTGTAGTAATTTAATCTTCAGTCATAAACATAGCAAAGTTTGTCATAATGTCATGAAATACCATTAATGGAAAATATGTAATTCACTTCTCTAAACATTTTCGTGTTTCTGTAATAATTAAGGTTTAAAATATTTTAGCTTACTAAAAGTTTAATTAACAATCAAAAGATTAACTAAAAATAAAAAATTAAAATTAAAATCTTATCGTCAGTATTTTTTTTATATACACATTTTGATTACTTACTCGTATATCAATAACTATTTTTTTACACTTTAATATTACTTTAAGTTGATTTATTTATTTTTTAGACTTATGTAGTACTATAATTTAAAAATGATATGGATAGGCTTATCTGTTGCTTATTATAAACAATGATAATAATTAATGAAGTAAATAATGTGTTACTAGTATATCTTAATTTTAATTAAAGTGGTTTGATTTGCAGTGGTCATTATGTTATTCAAACTTAACTATATAAAAAAACAACATAATTTAAAATCGTTTGTAATGACTAGCTATTTTAATTTTCAGTTGAATTAGTTTTTATTGAAGTTATGTTAAATATAATATTTAACTTCAATTTATCAATGTATGAAATTTGTTTGTATGTAAAAGTTTACAAATATTTACATTTTATGTAACTTTGATGTTTTAATTGTCTGTTTTAATTAATCCGTTTTTACGATATATTTGGTCATACAAATATTACCTATATTTGTATGACCAAATTATTAAACATTTATTTCAAACATTGTCTTTTAATTTTTTTTTTTTTGTTGTTTTTTTTATATACTTTTGACAGATGAATAATATTCTCATAATGTAGTGACATATTTTTCACCGACTGAACGTTGCGATTTGTTGATAACTGAGTCAAGAATATAAAGAAAACCTGAAATGCTTCATAAGAAACTCGAGCACGTACCGAAAAGTTATTATAAGCCCCGACGGACATACAATGATATTTACTCAAGTTTCTCAAAAGGAAGAACTTTCCAGTTCACAAAAAAAAAAAACCGCTCCACGAATTTATCATTGACAATACGCATTTATTTTAAATAAAATAACAAAATTAAAATCACCTGAAAAGTGCTGGATACTAATCTCGTTATATGTTGTTTAATCCTTTATCGTGTTATATATGTATGGATAAAATATATAATGTTTGTTTTATACATATGCTATGATTAAAATTAATTAACAATATAACAAAAACAACAAAAAAATACAATATTCCAATATAAATATAAAATGATTCTACTTCGGAGGTATTATTTATCAACACATTTTAAAAATTAAAGCCAATGAAATAATACGTGTACTAAAATACGAGTTTTTTGTTTTAAGGAACGTCTCACCCGCATGCGTTGTCTCCCATCTTACAATCGTGTAACAAAGCAAATTTATGTTTCGCAGTTCTTTTTAGATTCGTGAGTTTTTTATTAAAGCGAGTTTACCAGTTGGTAAACTTGAATAGCTAATTGAACATTGAAGAGTTTTTTTTAAGTATCTTTTTTTTTTTAAATATTTTATTTTTGAAGCTAGTTTTACGCAAGCATTTTTTAATTATAATATAAATATATATTTTTATTTTACGTTTATGGTATTCATTATTAGAATATGGTTTAAAAATAATACCTTTTAATATATTATATCATTTTATATGGATTTTTTAGGAGAATGCTACAACCCCACATGTTGCTTTTGTTTTTAAACCTGATAACATGGAAATATTACGTTCTGTAGAACTAATTTTATATTATTAATATAACAAAAAAATGACGTATTATCAATTTAAATAAAAAAAGTAGTGTCTATGGCATGGTGTAGGTATTATTCTTGGTAACATTTTTACGTGAGTTGTTAAAATTTTAAAACTATAATATTTTGTATTGAACACATATTGTCTATGTGAACGTTTGTAAGTTGGAAAAAAAACACGCGGAGTCCTTTTAAGGATCTAAAAAGCATAAAATACATAAAATATATATTACAATGAAATTTAATATTTATTTTCCTTGATGTAAAATTATATATATATATATATATATATATATATATAATATATATATGTGTGTGTGTGTTTGTGTGTGTGTGTGTGTATTTAGGTATAGTGGACTTTTCAAAAGGAAAAGAAATAATCAACTGGATATGTATTTATTTATGTAAAATGTAATATAAAACGACGATTTTTAATAAAACTTCATACAGAAAATTCCAATCGTAGAAAAATTAATTAATTATATTATGTTTGTTACCTTATAATTTATGTGATGTGTAGAAATATTTCAGATTGTTGTGCTATTGATTATTTAATACATTATTATTATTATTATTTAATTATTTTATACGAGTTTCAAAAACATTGATAAATCAGTAAAATTTAAAAAATGGTTTTAAACTGATACATGACTGGAATATAATAGAGTTAATAGAGAGTTTTTAAGTTGTAAACCTTATTAATAATCAGTATTAAATAAAAGATTACATTAAATTTAGAGACTTAATAAAATACAATAATTACAAACTATATAGGATAAATAATCACACATTTTTAACAATGTCAATACTTATTTATACATGTGCATAGTTTTTTACACTCTTTTCGAAAATTATATAACGACTATAAAATATAAATGTATTAAAAGTTGTGAAATAATGCAAAAAGTTTCTGATTGAAAATTCCAAAAAATAACCTTTTCAATGTACTGTAGTAGATACACTATATAAATATGTGTCTAATTTCCAGTCTAATGTGGAGGAATTTTCAAACTTTTTAAACATTCATTCCATTAGAAGAGTTCATACACAACTAGAAATCAAAAGCAAAATCACATCATTTGAATACCAATAGATGACATGCGTCCTATACATACTAGTTTATTACATATTACATTATGCACATGCCACATTGAATATACTACTTTTGACTTAAATTGAGTATTTTATTCAATTTAGATATAATACTCGTATGACGTTTATGTATATTATTATACACGCGTTGTATAATATAATAAAACAATAATACTATACTCATGTTTATAGATTACTATTTCAATTAAAATTAAAATTAATTATTTTATTTTTCTTATATAGTGCATTTACATAAACACAGATTATAGTAGTCATTGTGTATTCTTGACGAATCGGGCATAGAGTTTTTTGTAAGGAATAATGGAGTTTAAGCGATAGCTTAATTTATAGATGTGTAATTTGGCCTTAAGTATTATATACATAATATATGATGGTCCAAATAATTCAGTGGATAGATTAAATAGAGACTATTTAAAAAAATATGTGTTAATTTGATATTATTATTTAAATGTTAACAAAAATTCAAATAAGTAGCTTATCTTTAAAAAACAAAAACTCGATGAATGTAATTAATTTTAACTGATCTTTATAAACATTTCTTTTTTTAGATTAAATTTCCTAAACATTTTATTTTTAGAATTAATTTATTGAAACAATAGTTTATTCAATAAATTACTCTTATGAAGAACAAATTTTAAATAAATACTTTTAGCTTTGTACACAACAACGAAAAGCATTAAATTTATTCAAAGGATTTTTTTTATAAAATATTATAATCAGTCGGGAAATAAAATGAAATTAATGAATCGAGATTGGTTAGCTGCTTAATAGATGGGCGTCGTTCAAAACCGCACACTCACCATTCATATCCGCACATTTTAGACCGTTTATCAATAGTACATATATTTTTCCTATTGTTAAAAAGGGAAATTTAGAAGGTTGATTATTCAAAATCACATTCCATATTTAATTAACAGTTAAAAATGAAACATTTATTATCAGTAATCAAATCCTTGTAAAAATAATTTAATAAATAATAAAATAAAATATAGTATGTAGTATGTACTATGTACCTAAACTTACATAAATTTAGATTTGAATAAAATAATATCCTAGTGTATTCAATATTCTATAGATTAGTTTAATTTCTTATGATTATGTGATTTACGGTTCTAAACGATAATGGGATTTTAGATAAATGTGTGCGTTATTGAACGGTTTAATTTTTGGAAAAACATTCGGATTTGAACAACGCGATGAAATTTTTTTGAAAGTATGCGGTTATGATAACCATCATAATACCTAAATATAATAGGAATAGTACCTATAATAGAATTGTTAAATTAAGTCTTGCTAGATAGCGGAAACGATAAGGTGTATTATCATTTTAAATTTATTCGGTTAAATTCGAAATGTTCAAAACGAATTCTTTTACTTTCAAAATTGTAACATACTGATCAATACTGATCAAACCCAGATCACATGAGATGATTTATTTTTAACCAACAAATCTGTATGTTGTAAGCTAATGATTTTGTATTTTGTATTTTTTTTTTTTTTTTTTACTAAATTTGATTTCAGTCTTTTCTCCTTATTATACAGTTAAGCTACCTATATTAATGACAAATTAATAATATGTTAATTTGCGCTCGTATATTCTTGTGCTTTATTATCTTCGTACAACAAACGTTAAATCCGTTTCCAATGTTTCCATCCCTCTATTTAATAGGTAGGTATAACAGTTTAAGTATATATACGCACTATTCGTAAAAATAACACACGTGATAATAATATTACATTTAACTGTATAGACGGGCATACTTAATTTCGCATTATTTTGTCTAGTCGAGAATATAAATACGTTCACTAAATGTTAGCAAGGCATAGTTTTTTTTATCATTCCGAGTACCTACCTAAATTATAGAATAAATATAAAAAATGTTATTAAAAAAACGTATTTGAATAATTTGAGTATATTGTTATTTAAATAATCATCATAATATAATAGTGAACATTTAAATTATTAATATTCATTAGACAATGAACATTTTATGAAGTTTCAAAAATAAAAAGTTAAAAAGGTTAATAATAAAATAAAAAGTTAATATTTACTCCTTAAGTAATTTATTGATAAAAATATAATAAAATATGTATTTAATAATTATTTAGATAAATTAATATTTTTCTTCTTTCTTCTCTTATTTTTACCATCATGGTTTCATATTACAAACCAAAAAAAGTGTATTGGATTTAAGAAACACGTATTTCTAATTTATCATAATATAAAGGTGGATAAAAATGTTTCAAAATATATTATGTTCAATGTCATATTATAACACGTTGTAAGTAGAACTAATTGAAATAAAATATTTGTTATATTTTAACGTCTATGCCAATCTATTGTAAAAATCAAATCAATAGAATTTATTTTACACTGATAATATATTTTTTTTCTTGTAAAATTTTAAAACAAAAAAATATGCTATAGCTTTAATGATAAATCAATCGATCAATAAATTGATCGGTTGTTTTCGTCAATATTAAAATAATTTCTGTTTGTTATAAAGTTACGAGTACGTGACGTGATAATAACGCGAACGTCACTTGTACACGATGTCCAATAGCCCGTGGGAATTCAATTGTAAATAATGTACTATATCACGATAAACATTATCAGTGGCCCTAGAAACACATTTGCATACTTTAAGCACCGAACAAACTCGTTTACGCACATGAGAGATTAAAGTGTTTTTGGAGTAAAAGGTCTACCGTACGTTTCTAATAATTCACCGGATTATATGAAACTTGTTAGCGCGGATACTTTTCAAACACTTCTTTTGTGTGTGCTATTCGAGGAAAATCATCGTGGGACGAAACTTTGGTTTTGTAAGAACGTTCGGTTCACTATTATTGTTTGTGATAAATAATTTATGGACGAGATCTACGACGTATCGATTTAACGACGTCAAACGGAGGCGTGCGATTTATGGACTTATGGTGGCCAAAATTACGTATAATATTACTGCTGCAGTGTCGGGGAAACGACGTGTCTCGTAATTTCAGAAATATTGATTATCGCCTATCGGCGCATACGTTCAAAAGAAATATTATGAAGACTAACGGGAATTCGTACTTGGGAACCTATAGGTATTGTGTTGTCAGAAAATATTATACGGGTCGAAGATAAAAAGTAAAAACTCATTTAAAATCTGCATGTGTGTGTGTGTTCTATTTACAAACACGTTAAGTGTAAAATGTAAATAATCATTATTATATAGAATTTATATACAACAAATCCGGTTTAGACTATGACTGTTCACCGAGTATAGTTAAAGATTTGTGCTCAAACGGTTTTTTTTATTCGTGTGCCAGCTGGAAGCATACTCGACCTGAGGCCCTGAGTCACCGGAAACACGGTACCTATCGCTTCCTATGTAGATGAAACTGTAGTATTTACGTGGCAACGATATACCTGCACTTAGGCGAAGTAATAATTTTAAGTTATTTTTTTTTTTCAAAACTTTTCAACCCTGCAACTTTTGAAATATTCCATACTCAATGTCAAATGAAAAAAATAATGTACTCGAAATCACTGACGGGATAAAACGCTTGTGATATTAAATTCGAATATTCACTTCAATACAATACGTATTATATGACTAACCTACATTTCCTTCCCATCTGATTCCACCTAAATCTATGAATGACTTATTTGTTTTATATTAATATTAATCCACCAAATGTATATTTATTTTTTAATTATTATTATTTAATTAATTACTATAAGCACGTTCGATTGTCTTAGAGTTTCCACACAATACACAATTGATTGTAATATACTATAATACACACAGCATATCTTGCATTTGTCTTCCCGGTTAACAAATTTGAAATTTATGTTTGAAATTAACCAAGTAAAAAAAATGAAAAAAAACTTAAACGGTATTAAAAAAATAAAATAGTATTCATATTAAAAAAATGTATAATAATAATTATGTACCTATACCTAATCAGTATAAATTCACATAGATAAATAATTTGTTTCAATGAATTTTAAAATACCTAAATTATAATTTATAATACAATTTATTTTATTTCGAAAAATATAATTTATATAATGTTTGTACAATAAGCATATAATATGTGATTATAGAGGTATTATGACATGATAATGTGATTGTCTTGTGTAAGAAACCGCTCACCGACTCCATGGAAATTTGTCTATGAATAGTGTAATTAATTTGCTTAAATAGTAAGCCATTAAGCTTATCATCGGCATTCAATTAAAAGATGATAAAATAATTAAAAATGAGTGGGTATGATATTTTTTTACTACGAAGTGCAAGATAACTGTAGTAAAAATGGAAACCAAAGGAGTGATCATTGATTAGATTCTGCTGTAAAATTGTTTATGATTAAATTAAGGACTAGATAGGTTTGTCATATTGGTATGTGGTGAAAGCGTATGATTTTAAGCAGTAGCTACTGAGTAAATCGATGTATGTTTGAGTATTGGAGTTAGGACGCGAGTCATTGGTGGAATGGTTTAATACAACGGGGATTTAATATTTTAGGGAGCGGTTTTTTCTATAAACTGACGACGATGCTGGAGGTCCCTATGAATTTGGCAGCCTTTATAATTGGTTGGATGGTTTCCTTCACATAAAGCGCAAGTGTCAAGAGAGTCTTTTGATTTCCAGGAAGCAGTTGATAGATAGTATTCTCCATATTTTACTTGCACCTTGATAGCTTTAATATAATTAAATAAAAACTTTGCAAGTTAATAATTTGAAATACGTTCCAAAATTATTCGTGGTGCAAATTATTAACTATTATTTGTTATTGGTCGTGGTGAAAATACCTAAAATAATTTTTTGACACAATATGACAACTAAATAATTTTTAGCACATACTCTTAATATAATATAATACTTAATAGTATATTATACAATTTATCTTACAATTTAGTATTTTTAGGTGGCCTATTATTTTATACTGTACCTATGTTATACTAGTTCATCTGCCAACATTTGATTTTATTTCATATATATATATATATATATATATATATTATATTGCTTTGAATTAATTAGTATAGTTATTTTCAGCCGTTCGACATTATTAAATAAATCATAAATCTTATTATCATGTGGGCTATTCACGACCTTTTGAGCCGCTAACGAACGGTTCATTAAAACAAAATAATTATTATTATAGTTAAATAACTAATTGACATAGTTTTTAAGTTTTAAATAAATTGGTCAATTTTTTTTAACCTATTTAATCGTGGGAATAGTTCTCATTTTTGTTTTTTGGACTGGTTTTATGTATGCAGCAGCAGTCTAAATGAAATAATAATGTATCTTATTGGAATTAATAATTACATATTTTAATTAACTTATTTTTTCATTATTGAATATACCTACGTATCGGCTTATATTATAACGGAAATTTATTATTACCTATTACAAAGTAGAACTTTTGACTGAATTTTACTTTTACATTAAATATTATGAGATTCCTTGACGTGTAACGTATCATGTCATGCCATCAGTCTTTGGAACGATATATGTTATACATATAAAAGAAAAGTTAACCTTCACTAGATCTCAGTTTCGATTCCGCATAATAATGATGACAACGTCAAACATTTATTTTCAAAATTCATAATGTTAACTATATTCTGCATATTATAATGATATACATGACATTTTTTGTGATCGGTTGTGAATATTGATATTTAATACGATATGTAAAAAAACACTGAACTGTGACACAACAGTATTATTTTTATAATCATCTCCAATAATATTGTTTTCATATCACTGTTATTTTTTTTTTAGATATTTTGGACAATTTTTGCCATGACGTATTTTAGAGTGGGGATAAGTGATAGGTAGTTCATACTGTCTCACTTGGTTTTTTTTTTTTTTTGAAAATTGAAATAATTGTATACATTATGATAATTGAATCCTCGTTCATTCACCCTGAAAATCTTTTATGACGTCTCAAAATACGTTGTTGTCGTTATCTCATTAAAGTAGCAATTTATAACAAGTTTTAAAAGATTCTATCAATGAATAGCCTCTATCATCAAATAAAATTAATTGTTATATATTTTTGAGCACAAACTTAAATTATAATTACTAATTTTGTATTTTTTTTTTAAACGTTGTTTGTTTTTTATATATATATACATATAAAAGAAAACTAATATAACCGTTAAAAAAACAATCAAGAAATTTGATAAAAAAACTGGTTTTTGGATATTTTAGAATAAAAACTAGTAAAAATAGATAGATAAATAAATCGTGCATGTTTTCGATCCCACCGCCGAGTTTAACATGTCCATGGGGAATATATTATACTGCACGGGTGGTAATTCAATATCGTAATAAATTATTAAAATTACAATTTTATTTGATGATATTCCATGACCAGCCTTCAATCGATCCGACACGCAGTTAAACGCAAAATTGAAAATATAGGAAAATTAATACCATGCACCGTGCCCGATAGCATAACTCAGTCGTACATGCGTAAAATGTCCATCAAAAGCTCGTGTGAACTTATTTTATGATGTTTTACGAAACCGTTCGACGTTCTCATTAAAACGCTTTGCCACCGCCCTTTTTGTACGTACTATAAAACAATACGGCCGGGACAACTCACGTCATAAATAACGGAACATAACCCAATCGAACACCGTACACAAGAGAAAATATAATATCTATAAGGGGTAAGCGTGTAATTATTAAATATATTAATTATGTATATTAATATATAATAATATAAATACGGAAACGCACTGTTGATATTTAATTTACCAATAATAATAATAATAATAATAACAGTATATGAGGCATAAACAGTATTATATTTTTACTGACCTATAGTCCAAGTGTATATTTTTGGTTTAAGATTATGATAAAACTAAATGGGTTTATTTTGAAAACGATTTTTTTTTTGCGGTTAGAACTTGTCATTTCAACATACGACGTATGATCGTACGTACCGAGATCGATGTCTATATATATTATATTTGTACGAATAATTCCAAAATACTATCGAGTCGTTATAATTTGAATTATACTATTATGAATTGACTCTTTCTTCAGCTAGAAGAATCGTCTTTTAACTTAACATAAAATAAGGTAATTAGTAATTAATAATTTATTTCGTATTTTTGATTCTGAACGAAACGATAAATGTATTGATTTTACTATGATATGTATGTTTTATTTATTTGTTATCACTTTTTAGTGCAGTAATAATGTTTTGATTTACAACATTGAAGATGGAAAATTGGATTTAGACATCTAGTTGGTATTTATAAAACGGCATCTAAAAAGCAACTTGTGGATCCAACTTCTATCCCACAATTGTATAATATAGAATACAATAATAGCTACATAATATTGATTTTTTTTCTTTTAAATGGGTAGTGATCCGTCACCTCGGCCGTTATGTCACCTTTTTAGGGTCAGTGAAGTCGATTTAGAAAAGGTTAGTGTTATCAGAGAAGCAACTGTTGCTGATTCGAATGGAAATTTATGAAATTAATCCATCATATTTGTTCTTTGTCATATGAAAAATTTGACTTATTATATATTATTCAAATTATTCAAATTATCAATTTTTACATACCTGTATGTAGGTAATTTAAACTTGTTTCTATGCCTGTTGTTTATATTATTTATTTATTTATAATTTTTATAATATTGTTTATTATACAGCCGTGTAGGCTCAAGTACAAAAGGTACATGATATTCAAGTACACTATAGAATATAATAATATAAAAATAATTATACGTTTATCCCATAGTAGGTATACTATAAATATTAATGAATACAATTGAAAGGATCTTGATTTAATAACATCACAACTAAGAATAAAAATAAAATCTACAGTAAGGTACAATAATATCGAAATATAGGTAAAATAGAGGTGAAAGTAAATTTAATATTTTTAGAAATAACATGCTTTCTGTATTGAATAGATCAACGTTGTTTTATTTGTTACATTTTCGAGAGCTATGATGGGGTTATTATCACTATATGAAAAGTGGAGGGATTTTATTAGAAAGGTAGGAAATGAACGAGACAGGTACCGAGGAACAAGATATAATAATATTAGTTTTAGCTTATATTACATTTATTATAACCATATTATTATTATTATAATTTTAACTTAACGATCAACCGTAACGGTTATTAGATAAATATATTATGTACACTATACTCTACTCTATACAGTATACAAATATTAGTTATTTAACATTCATACTTATTTAATAATCTGTTTTAATTTATACAATTTTGATTTTTGATTTTTTAAACGAGTAGAAAATACAATGGAATACATACTTGGATGTTGCGGAGTTGATACATGCATTTAAAATGCCTGAAAATGCCAAATAATAATATATATAGTTACACTTAGTGTAACCTAACTTAACGTTGGCTAAGTTGTATAACACTGGACTAAAAAATAAAATACGAAAATTATATATATTTATATTTTTTTGTACTGATTACATTAAAAAGCATTGTGCTTTATCCTATAGTATTTTCAGCAGTTAATAGCCATTGTATATTATATTATTTAGTGCATGGGTTGCAGGTGCGAAACATTTGTTAACAAGGCATTTATCTAAAAGTTAGCTGTTAGACTCGTTTGGTAGAGGTAAAACTGACCTATATAATTTAAAAATATTGTTTCCCAAACTTCTATTAAAATAATATTATAGATCTGATAGAATTGTATGAGATTGTGGACGCGGAACTATGTAACAGTGGAGCAGTGAAGTCAATCGGGGTGTGAAAATGCGTCATGCGGAGTAAACTGAACTTCAAAATTAAAAACTCAATTTATTATTGTTTTTAATAGGATTTTTCGACATGATAAAAATAACATAAGACAGAATTCATTACGGTCTCGTGTAAATAAACCGTACTTATGATAACTGAGACGATTTTAGACATCAGATGACCATGCCTATTCGTATACGTCAGCGACTAGACACTATTATGATGTAATATATAAGTTAAATCAGCTCTACTATCTTCTTCACAAAATATCACCCTTTGATGTGACGGCTTGAGCGTCATAACGTCCGGTTCGAATAACTTTTCCGGTCCAAATGTAGACGACGGCTATTACGACGGACGAATCCGTTGGGTGAATCAGTGCTGGATAGAGTTAACCCTTTATTGCCGTCAGCGTACAGTTGTTTGACCTTTGAAGTCACCACTGACCACCCTAGAAATTCTAAAGCCGGTACCTTTATACTATGTATATTTTATACTTTTATGTATAAGTATAATCAGTATAATGCGAGTACGATGTGAACGTTGTTTGCATATATATTTTTATATTTTGACATTTTTATTCAATTTTCTATATGTGACAAGTGATGACTGCAATGAAATCTATCGAGTACACGTCGTATCGCGCCCGTCCATCGTGCGCTGCGATTGTCAGCGAGCGATATTATGATATATTTAATGATAAATTATCATTATTAGACCATACTACGTATATAATAATATGCGTTTGAGTGTTCCGTATAATAATCCAATATAACCGCACCATTATTCGTTATTACCTATTATATAGAATGGACACAGCTTTTACGAACTATTGCAATGTATAAATAATATAACAATACACGAAGGTGGGAATGGGCTTAGGCATTGGCCATACTATAGATTGTATACTGATAAGCTGCGCGTAGTGAAATATGTTGTTTACTATGTAAAACATACAATCATACTACATTTTGCGGAGGAGTATTTCCAATTTTAACAAAATATGTGCGATTTACGATGTATGGTGTATGGTCATTTCGATAGGTAAATTTTAGATTATATATTTATTAATAGCTGTGATATTGAGTCGATATAACTGCGACATGTATATTGTATGCGTACAGCACGGAAATAATAGACTTACCACAAACCTAGTATTATAATATATGGTATAAAACACAATGTTATTTATCAAGGTTCGACATGACGGCATATTTAATTTATTAATTACTGTGATCAATTGCATTCATTGTTTATTTATTATTTAATAATTCAAAAAAATTTAATAATTTATCAACTATTTCATTCGTATAATTATAACGTTAGTAATTAGAAAGTTTTCTTATTTTAGTTACACGATAAATAAAAAAAAAATTAATAATAATAAAATATAATATAAAGTGAGTGCGTTTTTACAGAAAATATAATGAAATGTAATGTTTTAATAATTATATAACATTCTCGTACTTATAAATAAGTAAATAATATATTATAATGTTTATAGCTGATAGTACGAAATATGCATATATACAAACAAACAAACAAAGGCCATAATATATTTCTTAAATCAAAATAATATTTCGCGGTACGCTTTTTTTTATATACACCTGTATCGATTTTATTAATTGAATAGGTAATTAAAATAAAACAAAACGGTTGTAATGTTTAAAATAATAAATGCTTAAAATGAGTATTATAGGTAGTAAATTATATTAAATTATAATAATATTTCGTTCGTTCTTTGTGGTATACAAGTAGTAAAGTTGAAATTATTTTATAATACTATTCAATTTATTTCATTATACTTGCTCAGTAAAATTAGGCATGTTAAAAATATGAAATATTTTTATTACACCAAACTTAGTTAAAAAATATAATATGTAAAAATTATTCACATGTTTTTAATTTAATATTTTGAAGTAATATATTTTTTGTCCATGTTGCTGAACCAATAAATAGCTAATTAATTATTATTTATTTCATAAAAATGTAATATAAAATAATAATTTTAATAATCCTAATGGGGTAATAATAATGCACTACAATATAATTTTGGGGTATTTCCTGTCACTTATTTTCTATGAATTGGAAATGCTTATAACGAGTGAATAAATAATAAAAATAAAAATAAATATTGCTAAATATTTAATATTTATGTACATTGAAGAATTATTTAGTCAATTTTCCTGTTTTAAAATATAAAACCAAAGAATGGGTTGAAATTTTAAAAAAAAATCACTAAAACAAAAATGATTAAAATATAATATTTCACAAAACAAATAATACACATTACTATAGTTTCGTCTCTTATACGATTTCATGAATACAAAACACAATAAAAGATTTGTTGTAATTGTTCTCGTGTGAATTTATATTTGATTTCGCTATGGGTATTGAATAAGAAAATTAATTGCATCTCTGTTGTTAAACTAGAACAACATTATAGGCGTACAACTATTGATTATACATAGTATTTTATTTACAATATACCTGTACCTAAAACCGAAATTATAACAAAACATATGTGTATAAAACAAATAAAAATTTAGGTACACATAAATAACTAATTATAATTATTAATCATATATTACAATTTAAAGAACAATAGGCTCATAAAATCGAATAAAGGTAAAATATTGTATTGGGTACCATTTTGTAATTGTCAGTGCTGCAACTATCGGGAGGCTAAATAATTTCACGAGAGGGCTCCCAAGACACCGAAACTAAATTAAATTAATACATAATATACAATTTGATCTGCACCTAGGTACCTAAATCCTTAGTTTTGGCACTTGTAATTTCCATGCCATATCAGTTATTCAACGATTAATAGTTGATTAAATGTTGTTGGATTTTTTGAGAAAAAAATTCAACAAAGAACCATCAGGCATCAATAATATTTGTGGTTAAATACAAGATGGTAGAAATAAAATGTTTACATATTTAAAAAAAAAACCATTAATTTAATTTGCTTAATTATACAAAACATAAAAATATTCTAATATATTATACATATTTGTTCGTTTTTATGAAATATTTAAATTTAAATGTATTAAATAATTAGACTCATCACAGATTATATTTATATTTAATTAATTTGATGGTTTTAGTTACAAAAAATGGATTAACTCGTAATATATGATTACTGACGCTATGATAAATAATAGAAAATTTAAAATAATAATAGAATACATAAGACATAACACATTAAAAAAACTAATTAAAGTTTATACAATTTCGAAAAATACAGGCCTGTATACATTTTTAAATAACATTTAAATTATTTAAATCAATATCTAGTGTTTTAAACGATTGAAAACAATGGTGTTATTGAAAAATAATAATGTTCAAGTATATTAATTTGCAAAAGTGAAAAGAGCAATTTTAAAGTAATAAGAAACAGCCAGAATGTTTTTATTCATGTAATTTAGTTTATAGTTATATACTTTACAAATTATAAAGACAATCAAAGTTTATTTTGAATTACGAGTATAGATGATTATATTACAATAATTTAAGTTACAATTAACCATAAAATACAAATAAATAAAATATAAAATTTGCTAAAAAAACCTTTTATTTTTGTTTTATTTTATTATATACATATTTATAATATTTATATATTTGTTTTTTGTGAGACTTAAAAGCATTTGGTGATGTCGATTGTTATCGATGGTTGTTAGATTTTATTAAATACCATTGAAAAAATAAATTTAGTATTATCGTTGAAAGAAAATTTGGAACTATTTGCTAGATATGAAAATTGGTTAACTAATGGGGAGTTTAAATAATCGTCTATATTATTTCGTCAAATATTCACAGCGAATTTATCAATAAATTATATAGTCTATATATTATTACCGAAATCAAAATATATAAATTCATATAGTTTGTCAAATAAGTGAGCTAACTAGTTAGTAGATAATAGATACTTATCATAGTTATTATAAAATTGCCTATGTTATTGAGTCATTATATGAATAAACAAGAATATTATACATCATTATGAGATATTAACGAGAAACAAAAAATAAATCTAAAATTATATTTAATGAAGTCAATACATGCGGACAGGTTGATCCAATTATTAATATGCAGTCTTGCGATGATGGTAGTTTAATATTAAATTGCCAGAGTCATTTATCAACATTTTTAACGTTAGTTCGGTTAAAAAAAAACTTCCGCTAAAGTAGCATAGATATCATTTAATTTAAATATTTTGTAGTTTTGGAGCACCTTCACTTTTTCAGTTGAACAATTGACATTCGTTTTTTATTAGTTGTATAATTGTACTTGGGAAATTTTGACACTCTTAAAAGCAACAAAGCGCTGAAAGATGCAAATATATATAATATATATGTAAGATATTAAAAGTGTAAAGATGGCTGGCAATAAATCAAATAAATGGAGTTAAAATCTTAGATTTTGTCAATTAAAAAAAAAAATAATATGTTTATCTGGTATTACAAAACAAATATTTTAGATAGGTAACTAGTTAAAATATTTAGTTGTTTCAATCGATACAAATTTAACGTTACTGTAAAAGGTGTAGGTAGATACAAGTCAATACAATTCTAGAAATATCATAGGTAATGCATTATCTCATAATTATAAATAAATTATTTGATTATAGTTAGATATCATAATTTCATTAGGTGTTATAATTTAACGATGGATGGCTTGAATACTTAAAATCAGTACAACAAATGATATTTAGTACTTACAATTAAACAGTCGTAATCAATTTTCAGCTTTTGATGTATTGAATATACTAAATATACCTTGTACCTACTGATAACATTTTTCCAAGTGGTGCAAATAAAACAAACTGATGTTCGAAGCGCCAAGTTTATTGAAAATATTATGTTTTTGTATACAGAAATGTTATAATGATAAATGTATACGTAGGTATTATAAATTATAATATAAAACAAAAAGTACTTACACTTATTGTATGTTATGTTCTGTGATATTTAAATAAAAAAAATAAACGTTTTTGTAGTTTGTACAAAGATATTGTATACTTATAATTTATTAGTCATCAATAAATTACATACATATATTATTTAATTTTCATGCGCTAACATATTATATTTGACAAGGTAGGTGAATTTATATAATATGATTATCGAATTATAATATGTAGTCTTAATAATAATAATAATATATATTTATTAACATACCTATTATTATTTTTTTCATGTGAACAACAGTATAATGGTTGTGGTTAAAATATTATTTGTATAACATGTTTTTGCATATGTGATTTCTACAGTGAACGTAGTACACATCGAGAATCATATTATGCAACTTATTCTGTAAATTGTAATCCATCTACTTCGTACAACAAAATTGTACATTTCACGATGTATACAAAAATCGATGTATCCCTTGCGAAATGTATAATTCTAAACTTTATGTGTACCTACCTAACATAATATACATCATACACTAAATTATTGAAATGTTTTTTTTTTTTTTTTTTCATAAACTACCTATATTTATTAAGTATCAGTAACAAAAATAGTTTTAAATTTGTAACGATTTGTGCTGTATATTGATTATCTTTTTTGTGCGTACTATACATAGCTAATATAATTTATAAGCGATCCCGCAACGATTACCGTGTAAATATTTATGTATATATATATAATATTATGTACTAATATACCTTATATATATATATATATATATTATATACTTGTATAGTGTATTATAGATTCTATTTGTGATGTACATAGGCACGGTATGATAATATAATTGTTGAGTGTGTACGTCACATGTCTGCGAATACAATACGATGTTATTCAATGAACATATGCGTTCAACCGAGTAGTTTCCAATTACAAATGCATTTTGAATCCGAATGTTTGAAATTTATTGACATGATTGTTGGTGTATGAACACGTCCTCCACTGTAGGTGTTGGCAATATTAAACACGTATAACATATATTATTATACACACTGCCCATTGTCTGTATATCTTTCTTTTTTTGTAAAAGTCATAACTTAGATCTTGTAGGTGAATAATTTGTCGACCAGGTGTTCAATTGATCATGATGCACTATGAATTATGATGCGTTGTAATAAAATCAAACGTCTATCTATTATATTCGCCTTCCCATAGATGCAATCATCATCTATCGCAAACACGGACAAAAATAAATTGGCATTTTTCATCACGTACAACCAGTCGCTGTTTTTACCACGAAGCATTCAATTTTTGTTGAAAAATACGGTATCGTCAGTACGCCAGAAACTACAAATCAGGAGGGTAACACAACACCATTAACAATAATATGTAACAAATTTTATCAACACAAATTTTACTTCTACCTACAATAGTTAGCATACTCGACTATACATATATGTGGCTACGAAACAACTGTACAGCTTTAATGATATCATTGATTTGGACAGTTTATTTTGTAAATCAAACTTAAATCTACTCATCTCAAAATCCAATAGGCACCTCTCAACCTCTGAAAACTGTAGAAAAATGATATTTTTTCTAAAATAAATCGAAGCAGAATGATATCCTATCAACAGCTACAATCCTATTAACCTCTGAGAGTTGATATCAGAAACCTCAATTCCATAGGATAATATTGCATCAACAATATTTATACTATGCGATTTAAAAAATATTAATCGAAGGGATTTAAAATGTTTTTTCATTATATATAATATTATTTTTTATACCCTATGACATTTTTTTTTTTTTAATGTTAATACAATCATTAAGCTATTTATACTTTTTTACGGTATACGAAAATTTGACTATTACAAACTTCATAACGACAATAATGTATTACATAATATTTTTTTTTTTTTTAATATTAAATCAACTGAAGATTATTTTTAATATAATGACCAATGGTTTTTAACAATACCTTTCAATAGTGTACATAAATAATAAATATTAATCAATAAACATTTTGATAAATATATACAAAGACATGTTTGGGTTATCATCCCAGTGGGGAGATCCCTGTCTTGTAATTATTATTATTTATATAATAATAATAATAATAAAAGAATTATTTAATAATATAAACGATTTTTTTGTCAAAATCAATTAAATATATGCTATTACTAATATGTAATAAAAAAAATTAATAATACAATATTACAAGGAATTACTGATATTTTAAATATAAATGCACTTATATATTCCAATAAGTAGATACCTATACTTATAAAAATAAGTTAATAGTTTTAAAAAACTTTGAAAAAGAAATAAATTCTGAGAAAAAAAAAATTAATAAAAACTTACATAGTTTTAAAGTAGTATATATATTATATACATAATGTTCTTATCATACTTAATAACTTTATACAAAGTACAATATTACTTATATTACATTATTATTAATATCTTACTATATTTGTATATTTTATAACCTCTGTAGGTAAATAATAATGTAAATGTTACAGTATAAAATAGTCCTTTCGTTTAATTTATTTATTCAACAGCAGTATAACGAAATGCCTATATAGTTAAATTTAAATAATGGATAATGCAAAACGTGTCCAGTCATCGTTTCTCATGACTTAAATGTTGAATTTGAGATGAGATGGTCATCTTTGAAAACCCCTAGAACTCTACTTGCTTCTTTGCGTGGTATACAATAAAAATACATTTGTATGAAGTATAATAACACTGTGACATTCAAAACAAAATAATACCTATCAAACATACTCTTTGTGAATTAAATTTCAATATTATAAAAACACAACCGTAATAGTTGCAAAAATGTACATTCAATGGATTTGGTAAAAAGTTACGATTATCTGAATTACAATACACATTGTACTGTAGAACATATTATTATATAAAAGTGAAAACACAAATTACAACCATCATAATACTTACCGCGTATCCTGTGTAAAGAGACTTATCTTGAAAATGTTGTAATTAAAACAAAATTGATGAATACCAGTGGGCTATCTAATAACAACACTAGTAATAATAGTAAGATAATATGCCAAGATCGTATAAAGTTATGGAGTGTAACGTACACAAACAGACAAAATAAAATAAAGTGACTCCATATAAAAACAGTGTGTACCACAATTTCCTTTATTCAGAAGACAAAATCGTTCGTCTAGTTTATTTGTTTTATTTTCATTTTAAACAATAATCTGCCAGGCTTAATTAAAATTACGTTATTAGCACTATCTGTCCAATTAATAATTCAAGTGTCACAATAATGGAAATTAAAAAAATAGATTAAACTATTATATATTATATTATACTTTGTACAATGAAATGCAAATTATACCTATATACTGTACCTACGTCTTATTACATTTTAATAAATAAATATATTGTGTACGTTGATAAAATCATCAATCTCATTGTAGGTATATGTTTTTTAGCTACTTTTTATAATGTTGTGATAATATATAATAATTATAATGAAAGAACTTGTTTTTTAAATTCAAGTTGTTATTAAATTTTGATCGTTTATAATGATTTTCAATTGGGTTAACATCGCGTGTTTAAAATATTAATACTGTATTAGCTTATTAAAGATCAGGGCGTATAATGTACAATAAAATATATATACATAACATGTTTATATAGTTTATGACACTCTTTTATTCTATGTATTTATTTTTATTTTATATTCTTTAACATAAGTCCCAAAAGAAAATTAGATAATATCTTTAATTTTTTTTTTTTTTTTTTTTAAGTGGTTTTGAGTTTTATATAATCATAAATTTGCTGAATGACATAAAATCATAGTATCCTATTGTCATGTAAATATAAACATCGTCTGAAGTAGGTATTTATAAAAAATAAAAAATACTTCAAACTAAGTGTATACTTCAAAATACAACAATATTAATACTAAAGTTTAATTTTTAATTTTTATATAAAACATTTTATAGTATTAACATTGAGTTAGACGAAAAAGCATTAAAAACAATTAAGCATTAACCCTTAAAATTAATATATTTTAATTAAAAGGATGTCGGTGCACTATTTGTTTTCTATGTCTGACCAGTGCGTAACCTGGACAATTTTATATATTAATAGAGCTAATCTTAGGTTGTTATATTTAATATAATATTGGTTTGATATATCATTAAATTTAAATCTTAAAAATTATTTGTACGTAGCCACGTTGGCCTTTTTGTTTACTTTGATATTTTACGTTTTATGGCCATTTTTAAATGTTATTAATATACATACTCATAACAGACATAAATTACATAATAATTGAAATTCAAAACACCGACGTAGATATCTACAAACGCATAATATAATGTTTCTGACTTAAAGTTTAATAATGGGTCAATTCACTCTTATCATAAAGATACACAACTGGCTCTGCTTTATCCAAACGCTATGGGTCAGAGAGAGAGAGAGAGCAATTAAATAACTGCCAACGTCATCTGAAATTTACATTTAAATATTATATTATATTTTTTTTTAACTTAATGGTTGTATATATTGAATATGGTTCATACATTTTGAATTGGTTAAAATAATTTTATTGACCCACCTCCGATTAAATTATAACATTTGTTTTGGATGCTATTTTAAAAGTTTAAAAAAAATAATAAAAAGGAACGGTCAAACGTTAATAATATATTGTTGACAAGATCGTATTTGATTATAACCTGACAAATAATTAAATAAGACAATAGAACAAAATAATGAGCTACAATTGGTTAAGTGAATAATGTTTGGGTATTTGTGTATGTATGCAAATAATTAGATACTAATATAATTATTTCATTATGTTGTCTTATTATTCATGTTTCATAATATAAAAAAAGGCCGATAACAACAAATAAGGTAATATTATCAGAATAAAATTATTATGCAGTAAAACAATTTTCAAAATTTTAGGTATACCCAAACTTTTTTACCGAAAACAAAAATACTAGATAACTATTTATTATTATTTTTATAGCAGAACAAATATAATTTTCATTGCCGTTGTAATACGTATGTTACGCGTCATGTAAAATTATATTAAACTGTATTTTCGTTTAATGTTACTATTTTATAACCCGTGTTTTTACTAGGAACACCTCTATTTTTTACACATTCTTTCTGTTATGACGCGTTTTCATTTATTTTAATAATTTCAGGATAGAAGACAGTGAAAAAAAAATATTGGGAAATGTTTTGTTATGACTAGATCTCAAAAAATTACTTTAAGTTTTAATGATTTTAATAGTCACCTTAATTTTTAATTATCTTCATTACATAAGATTACGAGTAATTATATACATTTTTGTTTATAGTTGGAAATAAAATCATGATTATTATTGGTAAATATTATGTTTTGAAATATATTTTAATATGCATCGTGCAATTATATTGTTTGTTATTCATTGTTGTATAGTAGTACAATTTTATAAAATAATTCATCATACAATGTTAATAGTACCTATACATTTATTTATTTACTTTTTTAAAATATTAAATTACAGAAATATTTTTATTTTTGTTTAACAAGTGTACATATCGTTATATTTTAACCATGACGATTGACGGTGATGCGCCCTCGATAAATATTTGTGGAAGTGATATAATATTGGCTAAGAGGATATGGAGACGTAAAATCAGTTCGGTTTTCCATCGTTTGCCCTGTTAATCGTCTGCGCGTCGTATAATATACATATCATATTTTTTATCGTTTACATATCAAAACTGTGTACGGTATATTTGCCCAAGCGTTTTAAATATACAATATATTAATATTAAATGCCGCGTGTGCGTATTGATTTCAGATGCACTCCGGGTAATGCCGGAAATATGCTTAGGGTAGACGACTGTGTGGTGTTAAGACGAGTATCCATGGGCGGTGGCGAAGAAAACCCAGAGCCACCAACTGAAGTAGGAAGTCGTCGGACAAGCAATGGTTCGTATTAAATTATATACATATTAATAATAATAACAATAATATATGAGTGTGATTTATGGTTTCTAACGACTGATTTACCAGATTGTTTTATACCAAAGTTATGTGCGTGATTCAATATTTCATATCGAACAAAACGATAATATATATATATATATATATATATATATATATATATGTTATAGTTTGAACTGTGTAGTAGGTATGGCATATGGGTGTAAAATATTCGAAAGTCGTTCTTGGCGAAACTTTAAACTATAAACGTGGTCGTAATTTTAATCTAATCGAACATATTAGTATAAAACGTTTGGTACGATAATAAACGATCATAATGTACGATTCTCACTTAAATGGATGGCGACAATACTCAAACTTACATTGATCGTTTAGCTAATGGATAATATCGTTTGTGATAAACAAAAATGAACGTATTATAATATATTATATCGTATCGTAATAATTAGAAATTATTTTTTGTTTGATATTGTTTGAAAACCGATTCGTTATTTTAAGGTGATAGATTTCTTGTACTTATAATTTTGTGTGCATTTAGAACTTACAATTGAAGAATATGTTCTTTTACAAATTTAAAAAATGTATTAATAAACGGTTAAGAATAAAAAAAAAAAAAATCATAAAACATATTACATGTTAAGCACAATATATTTATATTTATTTAATAACATATTATATCGTATAAATAATTTGAAATAAAAATAGCGCACACACACACTTATATACATATATTATTGTTAAATAATTGTGTGTAAATTATATATTCAGCACTCGTTGTAGTTACACTTAAATCGTGATATACTAATATTCATATTTTCTACAGTATTTTTGTTTAAATTAAAAATTATTATTTATGTACCTTGACTATAATTTCAAGTATATACATAATTAAATAATTTTAATTATTCTGTACCTACTAAATCATATGTTTTATATTAATTTCAGTACTTAAAAACGAACTTTTGTTACATGAAGCTGTTATAAAAAATGACCCAGATGCTGTAAAAAGAGTAATCAAAGAACCATTAGATGTAAACTCCCGAAATAATGTGAGTATACCTGAATGCTTATTTAATATTATGCATAAATCTGACGAAATATTTTTTCATATTAATCATTCTTAAAAATAATGATAGTCATTAGTTTATGCCAGTCACAACTTTAATAATATAAATTTGATGGACTATATTATAATTGTATCTGTCAATGAATTCAAATTAATTCGAAAAAATACACATTTATGTTAATAATATTGAGATATCATATCATATGACTTATAAGACATGAAGATATATGTATATTGTAAATACCTATATATATATATATTTTTTAAATATAATATATAGAATTTTTAATTTTCTACGGTTACCTATTCATTTAGTCAACAGAAGTTTGATAGAGTTATTAAAATATTACTTTTAATTATTCTTTATAATAATATTGAATAATAAATTTATTTATAAATATCTAGGTTATGTCTTATACATTTTAAGGTGCAAACCCCGATTTATAAGTAATAACAAACTGTCATCATGATAGTAAAACATTTTTTCGTCAAATTTATATTAATGAACATAGGTAACATTTTTAAAAATAACATTATGGTTTCCCTGAGACATGAAAAATGTATATGATAATAGTTTTGAAATACTTATAAAAATTAAGTTTTAATTTAAGATTTATTTATATATATATATAATAACTATAAATTAATCAAAATATAATGTAAATTTAAAAACTTAATCGTAACAAAATAAAATAGAATAAATATTTAAAAATATTATTTATTTATCATGTAAAACCCCAAATGGTAATTGAAAAATATACATACGAATAAATTATTATTACAGTATACAAATAAAAAATATATGTGAATAAGATTTCATGTTAATTTAATACGTGGCTTAATGCGTAAAACGTATGATTATCAATTTTGAGACAGGATGCATAGTCAAATGTTTTGTTAATGTTGTATTAAATTATTAAATTATTCAATTAATTCGTCATACAAACTGAGTACTATCATAGAAAATAAATTAAAATATCAATTATTAACCATCAATTGAATTTCTAATGTTTATGTATAGGTACGATTGTAGCAGTAATGTATTATTATTTTCGATACAGCGTTATTAATCTTTAAATGTTCCTAGTACCCCGTGGTGCGTTTGAAACTGTTTTAGAAGTAGTGTGCCGGATTTTCAATTGTTTTATTATTATTTAAAGTCATTGCACCACGGGATACCCTATGTTGTCAAATCCCTGTTGCGTTCTACGAAATATTTATTGAAATCCAATTGTTTTTTTTTTTATATATGATTCAATAGTAATTGTATTTATTTACCATCATGAAAATTATCAAATAAAAATAGTACTCATAAACTTAAGATTATGAATCTCTTAGTTATTTTTATAATAATAATATGAATATCCATTTTTCTATCTCAGTTTTTTATTATTTTATTTTTACCAACTGTTCAATTTTTATATTAATCAAACATTCACAAATTCTTAAACAAGTAATACATTTGGTAATCAGACAAAATAACAAAAGGCATTTATTACATTTAATTCAACAACAATTACTATTCGACTCAAATTTTATGATACGCTTTCTTACCGGTAAAAAAAAAAAAATAATTATTGTAGGCTTATATTATACTTTGTTATTTTGCACATAACGTATATGGAATACATTTAATTCAACCTACATGGGAGTGTACTAAATTATCATTGACAATAATAATTAAACAATGATTATTTTAATATGACTATTGTATTGTAAACATATAAATCACGAGTAGCGCAAAAATTTGCAGGCCTAGTAATTTACGATTAAACAAACGAAGAAAACCATATAAACTTATTTTAAACGTAAAATAAAAAAGAAGTGTATTGTATTCGATCTCCAAAGGCAAACAAGACAAAATCAATACAAATCTTAGCGTAATGTTCGAACAACAAACAATACCCTAACTATTAAGTATTAACTATTCAAAATGTATCCTAAAAGCATATGCTAGACAACTATTAAGAACTTCCCGAAGAATTCGAAAACCCTTCTGTATATAAGGTGAAACGAGGGTGTAGGAATAATAATCAATAACATAATACGAAATACGAAATACTAAGTATATATATATCATTATAACATCCTAACTTTTGCCATCACAAAAAAACAATCGATACATAATAATAATGTATTTACTACAGCGAATTATCATGCCGGTTATGCGAATTATGTAACGAAACAGTCGCCGTACGATATAAAACTGTCCTTTTCATTGGACAACCAATCACAGTACAGCATTCACGAAAACGGAGTTATTAATGAGTTACAAACGATTTGAAGCCCAACCAACTAACAATCATAAAATCAAAGTATGGCCATAGATAGGGGGGGGGAGGTCAAAGCGAAGATGACAACACCCTACCCATAGCCGTAAGTCCAAAAGTGACCACATAGTAACAAAATCCGTACCGACAGTGAGCACGGACACGCACGGCGGCACACATCTTGTGGTTTACTATTCGGTACGGATCATAGTATATATGCCGGGCACTTATGGTCGTTCAACAATCAGTATTTCTTCAATCTTCAACACATCTACTCACAGAAGACCGAAGAATAGGACTACAGACCTAACCGAAAACATACGGACATGACGAACGTTTCAGCGATACGGATAATAATTTCAACGTCAAAAGTGAAATATTACAACTTTAAAATATAACTCACTTTAAAATTATAATATCAACAAAAGCATATGACATTTTTTAGATAATATTCTTACCTTTAAATTTGATAATATGTAAATTTACTCTAATATTAAAACTAACATCACAAAATGCTTTCTGCTGAACGAAAATTTTCTATGATCTACAATAGTAAGACAGACACAACACATGCGGGTATAACGTCCTCTCCTAAGCTAAGCGCTGTCGGTGGTCAACTCCTCCATCACGATATATTATGTTCTCGTATTAATTAACAACCCATTTTTGTAAATAGGATCGGACAATATTCATCCGGTCACTCCCGCGAGTATTATCGCCCGCATCGGCTCGATTGCATAAGCCCGGCCAACGCGATAGCGACGCTTCACACTCCCGATCTACCATTTTTAAATAATTGATTTTGTATGAGCAACAAAGACCAGACGGAATACAAAGTTTTACGTCTTTTTATTTATCGAGACAGTCGGTACATTCGGACGTAACTGATTCAATTACAACTATATATACTCATATAAACTACACAAACTACATTTATATAATACAAGTGAAGCGGACATTATGATATATAATATATAACACGTATAATTGCCATACATTTATTTCAAGTAATCGTCGTTTTTTTATCTCATAAGAATGATTATAACCATTGTTGAGTACAAGTAAAAAAAGAAAGAAAAGAATAAATAGATAAGATAAAGATATGAATTCGTCTATATACAACGATTACCTAGATATTATTATTCATGTGTGTGTGTGTGTGTTTAATAAATATATTTTTATCTAGATGTATGCATGAAACATTATGACAAAAGCAAATATATTTTTTTTATCGATTACAGACACGACGTGAATGATGTGTGCACACATGAATATCTAATGTAATTTATTATTGTATAATTTAAATTTTTAGACTAATATGAATAAACCAGACAATTATTATTTTTTCCCGTTCATGCATTTTTTAAATTCATTTATAACAATATATTTTTTATTTTTAATCTATTTGTACTAACAAAACAGTGAATAATAATACATTTTTTTTCCAATAGCAAAATGTAATTTTTTTATTTAAATATTATTTAAAAATGTTTCATAAAATAAAAAAAAAAACATTAATTAAAATAAGCGACAATTAGAGAACAATTTTATTTTATTTATCTAGACTACACGAGTGTAATGTATAGAATATATTATTTAATAATTATTGCTAAATACTGGCTATGATGGCGTGGCGCGCAGGTATAAAATGATTTGAATCCAACAACATTATTATATTTACAAAATTAATTTTACAAAGATTAAGCTCTAAATCATGATAACAATATAATGCTAAAATAATCAATACAACGACACCGAATAAAAGTTACTTAACTATAATACAGTACATAATATACATAGGTGTTAAGATGAGAAAACTGAAATAAAAACCAGAGGATGAGAAAAAAAAATTCATCACGTATCGGATATTCTCAATACCTTGAATTTTAGAAATGACATCGACGAAAGAAGTAAAAAACAATATCTATCACTTCCAACTGGCAAGCATAATACTAGTATCAGACGATACAAAAAGAACCGTTGATATCCCAAACGTTATGAATATAATTTAAATGTTCAGACCGAACAGACAATCCGATATTGTAAAATCGTGTATTGTGTTTTAATATTCGATTTAACGAATATCAGTATGTGATATTAACATAAATATAGTACAAACGGCCGAGCTGTCAAAGTGAAATGGAATAGTAAAAAAAAGAAAACAAAAACGATCTATATAATATAAGCTTTTAACGTGCAGGTATAATATCGAATATTTTTTTCTTCAATAGACATACATATTTGTCATTAGTCGTCATTTATTATAAATGATCGGCGATAAATAAACAATTGTAACCCATTTGTCTATGTAAATAATATTAGTTACAATTATAATTAAGCCACTATAATAGATTGATGTATATCCAAATTATTCATTAATATTTACAATATTTCCGAAACATCCTTGACCTTAAAAATATAATATATTGATTGGTATAATTTTTTTTTGAAGTCACACGGTCTGTAAACATTATTTTATCAATATAGACAGTTTAAAAAAGAAAACCACTTAATCCCATGAAAACCTGGGAATTTTTTTGACATGACAAACTCATATTTCTTACCTGGAGGTATCTATATCGAGATAATTTTACGTATATTTTTTATGGATTTAAATTCAATATGAACAATTATGATGTAACGGCGTCTTGGATAGGCAATTTTGCTACTTCACTGTCGTGCGTGTTTTTTTTTATTCATCCGACTCGATCAACTTTGAAGCAATAGAGTTGTTTGTACCTGAGCTGGATGAGCTGTATCATTAGATACTTAAACCCATGTTACATGTTTACGAATATAGCTTAAGCTTACTCCACTCCGCTGTCCTAGTCACTTCACTTTTTTTTTTTTACCTAAAATTAGGATTTCTCTTCACACTGTTATACAATATAAATATTTATATATATATAGTTAAATATAAAATATCGGCTACACAGGTATTGAATACAATCTCGTCACATCAGAATAACATTTTTACCACCCAATTATCTGGCAGAGCGTTAAACTCGATGGTTATTAAAACGTCTTTAAACTGGTCATAACATAATACTCTGGTACTTTTTAACAACATAGCGTTTAATATTATTAAATTATATCACCCGATCATACGTGTCGTATGATTGAAGAATATAAGAATATTTTACGGGGAATTTGATATTGAAGTATTTGTAATTTTATTTTCGGACGTCGTTTGTTAACAATATGGAATAAATATGCGGGAGATGATTTAAAATATAAGCCGATGGTGGTTAAGATAATAATATATACTTCTTATATTCACCGCTGGTATTGAAATGTAATATGTTGTGCGGTCAAAAAAGTTGCAGTTGAATATTTTATATTACATTTTCAATCGGTTATCACAAAATGTTTATCGTATTTTATTTAAACCAGATAATAACCAATGTATGTAAAAATATATATTTGATTTTACCCTGAAAATAAGAATAAAATGTGATAGAGTCAATATTTAGGTATAGGATTGTTATCAATGAGAGGAATATTTTTCTCTTATGTTTTAATTCTCGTGCAATTATTGTAAACATTATTCTCAATCACTTTCATACAATCATTTTTATAATAGTTTACACATTTAAATTCATATTTTAAATAAAAATATAATGAAATATATTGTGTTCAAATTAAGTTAGTAGTACCCGCTTGAAATATAAATGTATGGTTGATATTATTTGATATTCTATAACTAATAATATTATATAAATATATCCATATGTGTATATATATATATTTTAATTTATTTATTATTATTCTTTCTTCATTAAATTGTCTACAACATTTTCAAACAATTATTTTATACATTTTTCGTTATTAAATCATTGATAACACTTTGATTTTTTAAATATTAAAGGTTTGATTATATGAGTATTTTTACAGTAATATCATATTATTTGGTTTATATTGTATTTGCATCGAATTTATAAAATAAAATAAAAGTACTAACGTTTAAAAAAAAAATCCAATATGTTGCCACTTTCAAACAACTTTAAAATATAAATTTATATTTGTTTCGTAAACTTGAAGTTTTACAATGCCTACTATTTTCTTATTTTATAGAACTTTCATAGAACAAAGAAATTATTGATTTTAACAAAAATGTGTCTTCGTTTCTGAGCTAAAAATTGAGAAATATACCTATTAGTCTATTTTTTTTTCAATTGACACTTTTTTAGTTATATACAAAACTCAAAATGTATCATAATGTATGTAAATTAGCATTTGGCATAGAATTGAAGGTTGAAGTACTTTATTGAAGTGACAATTTTTGAATTAATTTAATAGTTTTTCGGCTAATGTAATAAAAAATACCAGCATGAAAAAAAAGTTTTTAGAAATTGAAATAAATAAGATTATAACTGAATTTTAGTAAAGATTTATTTTTAAATTTTATTGATTTTAGATTACTATATAACGCCTAATGAGGTAAATGTGACGAGTGATTTATAATAAAACCTGCACCATGTTCTGCCCAGTTTTTCATTTGACATTTAAAAAATTTCACTAATTAATTGTTGAAAGTATAATATATAAAATTTTAATAAATTAATAATATTATTATTTGAATTTGTAATAAATAATATTTAAGGTTTAAAATTATATAAACATAAAAAATAAAAATTAATATTTATAATATTTACTTATTTAATCATTTAAAAGGCATACTAAATCTACGTAAATAAAGTAACAATTAGTATAAATAATAATACAAAAATAAGAATAAGAAAAAAAATATTAATAATATGTTGAAATTTTAAAATATAAGTTATACTTGTAATAATTTAATCCTCTATTATATTATCGTATTAGGTGTGGATAACAAAATAAATTACTGTTAAATTAAACAAAATAAATAAAACGATCCCGTTGCGTTAAACTTTCTTTTATTTCTACGTAACATTACTTATATAATATGTTTAATAGTAAATAGGGGTAATAGTCTATTCTACCTAACTTACTTCAAGATTATAACAAGTATTTCATTAATCAATAGTTTAATTATTACACTTTTCATGTTTTGGAAACATATAAATCAGATGAATCGATAAACTCAGTATGGAAACCGATCGCAAACATATTTTGACACTTATAAACAAACGTATAATATTTCGAAGTTGCAGAATTTCAAAAATAAAATATGATTGACATTTACTACGGTGGCAACTAACATTAATCAATTTCGTTGTTGTCAATGAAAAATAATGCATAGATAATACTCAGATATGTGTGTATAATATGCTTATACTAACGGGTTTGTATACGATGTATAGTATCAGCAAAAAAAAAAAAAAATCAAAAATTTCAATTAGGTCAGTTCTCAGCGGTTGGCGAATTTTTAATTGGACAGTTGATCACAGGAAAATTATCAACGCTTAACATTAACAGGGAACACGGGTCGGCTTTTTATGCTAAGTATCCGGTGTTTCGCATCATAGTTATTCAAAATGCGTCCGCTACCACCAAAAACAAATTACGATATAAATAAATTTTTTAGTTGAATTTTTGCCCACAGTTTGAATTTACAAAACTCATAATCGTACGGAATACAACGGAATCGTTTATGATAATATAAGAAATAAACTTTTTATTGTCATGCCTTAGGTACTGGGATGAGCCTTTATTGCTATTTTGTGTAGAATAACAACAGAACGTCAGACACGACACTTAAGATAAATAAATACACCTAGTTATATAATAATATCGAATACATCGTGTAACCAATATTTATATTAAACAGTTTATTCACTTATTTTTATTTTTCGGTATTCTGAATAGTTAGATTAAATATGATACCAAAAACAAGATTAAAAATAAATGTTATAATCTACTGACAATATTGCCATTTTAGAATTATTCGTATACTTATACAGAATACTCGTACATTAAATCATGTTTTTCAAACATCTGTTGATAGGTTGATAAATTAGGAACTGATTAAAATATAATTATATGAATTTTACATTTAAAAAAAAAGCAAAATAAGTTACTATAACTCCAATATGTATAAACGGTTTATAAACTGAACTATTATTTAGAATAGTAACTAATGAAATAATATGTATAATTTAAAACTTTCGGTTGTTGTAAGTTAAAATGCAAAATACATATAAATCTTCAACTCAGAAATTCTATTTAATAATGTAGTTTTATGGATTTTATGGACAATGAAAAATTAACAGTTGGTAATACGATTACCTATACGATAAATGGGCAAATAATTTAGTACTAAATACACATAATATTATAATATTATTAAAAGTAACAATACGTTTTTCTATCATAAAATATACATTTTAAATAATAAAATATAAACGAACTTCAGTTTTGAATCCTTTTTTATATTATTTACATATATTATACATAATACGTATTATATTATGGTATCAAATTAATTCTACAAAGTGCATTAAGCGGTTTTCATTTTAATGTTAGTACCTATATGTAGTGAATTTATTCTTGTGCTGTTTATTTTTAATAAAGTAAAAAGAAAAAGATGGAGAAAATTCAACCTTATAGGTTTTAGTGTCTAACTTACCATGGATAATCTGGGATAAAAGTAAACTGTATAGCATTTGACATTTTTCCTTAAACCTTTGTGGTTTTGAGAGACGCGTTGGGATCTTAAAACCGTTTCACGGATGTGCTGGTTTTCAGTTTATGGGCAATGATTTTATCTTTTATTTTCTTCTTTGCTTTTATTTTATTATTATTTTAAATAATAAAATCCGAAGACCCGTTAAAGAGATTACCCACAGATATATGATTACTAATTATAATTAATAAAATAATACACTGTTTTTATATCATATATAATTATAACAATTATCTATTTTAAATACGGGATATGAAATTTAATTTTATGAATTATTATGTAAAAACAATGTATTTACCTGTATTATCTAAAGGCATATATAGACTTATATATAATATATAAACTTTATTAATAATTTTTATTTTAAAACAATATTTATTTTCGAAAAAGAAATGAAAAAAAAAAAAAGAAGTTACTCAATTTACTCAGTTTAAAGATTTTTAAATTGTTCAAATGTTTAGATCATGATATCAATTGTATTGAAGATGTTCGATAGGAAAGTGTTTTAGAAGCTGTCAAACTAGTTGAAATTATATTGCAATTTCGAATAAAAAGATCAGTAAAAATGTGAAATCATTTAAATGGGTGAAAATTAGTTTTAGGTCAGATTTTAAGGTTTTGCTTGAGATAAATAAAAAGCTGTTATTGAATTAAGTGGAGCAGGTATTTTAGAAGGCTTGAATGGTTCTCGCTCATCTTATTAGATTTCTTAGCAGAATCCTAGATGGTAACCTTAGTGGTTATAGGTGAGTATTGTATAATAATTAAAATCCAAAAACATATTTTCTTTTAATATTGGTTACAAGTAATATATCTATGTTAAATACAATTGAATAAGTATTTATGTATGATAATAATACTTTTTTTTTTCAGTATGGCAGAGCTCCTATTCATTGGGCATCTTCGAGGGGAAATACTGAAATTATGGAAATGCTCATAAATGCGAAGTGTGATATTGAAGCCAAAGACAAAGTAATTATATAAATTATATATGTAGATAAATAGATAATATTTAAATTTGAAATTATATAATAATTTATTACAAATAACACCATTCATAATAGTATTCAAAGGTCAAAGAGTAAGTTAGTAGGTTCATACATTACAACTTTAATTATGTTTATTATCTTTATATTTAGTTATGTTTTGAATATATTAAATTTCAATTTGCATTATAAATACTATAATCATATAGTTATTATAAAATGTTAATACTTTTATACCATGACAATGTATATTGGTCGCTAAATGATCCTGATGACACATTTGAAAATTATCTGTTTAATTTTTAAATTAAAATATTTTTGATTTATAAAGGTATTAAAACGAAATTAAAAAATAGTGTAAACCAAATTAAACTCTGTAATTTAAATCATAAAACAAACTAGAAAGACTGTTTAATTATGGCATTTATTCCGTGGATTGTTACTTTTGGTTATTGCAAGTTCGATAAAAAAAAGAAAAATTAACATTTAAATTTAGGATAAGTCTAAATGTTTTTATTGATAAAAATATAATTAGATACATGCTATACTATTAAAAAAATTATAATTAAATTTAACAACATTTAACAACATTAACTATATACTGAATATATCACTGAAAAATTAAATGTTTACACTAACTACGCCACTACGGGTTATTAAAATTACAGCTTTAGTTTATTATAAGTGTGTACTTAGTAATACAGTATAGCTTTACTGTTTTTAATTTAATGTTTCAGATGTTATCTCTATTTTCAAAATAATAATTTTAAATAATAAATGATACCCTAAAAATATAATCGTACACAATTTGTTTACGATTTTTGATTTTTTTTTTTTTGTACATATTCGGTGTGTTTGTTTAAATTGTACACACAAACTGTGTAATGTAACTGTAACAAAAGTAAAAGTATAATAATATATATTATCTAATTTTTAATGGTAAATTTAAACCGTTGACCATGTGCGTATATATTATATTGAAATAGTCCTACATTTTACGAAACCCTTAGACTATTATGATCCTATTGCGAAAACTCTGTATTGCGTGTTTGTCTCTAATATATTATAAACACTAAACATTTCCATCAAAATCTTATTGTACGTATGAAATGTAATAAATTGGACGCTAAAAATGTTTCAGTACGGGATGCGTCCGATATTAATGGCTGCTTGGCATGGCCACACGGATGCTGTCCAGATGCTTATCAACTACGGAGCGAGTGTAAACACAATAAATAAGGTGCGATTCAATAGTGATGATAATAATAATATGTCAACGTTAAAATGCATCCACGTTATAGTACCCAAAGAACGAAATTATATTTTGACTACGCAAAATAGATGTACTCGATTGCCAGGGGCGTAATATTACTGTTCTCAAAAATTCGACTTTTTCATTCTAAATAATGATAAACAAAATTCACCTAAAAATTGTTTTTGTATCCAGGGGGTTATAAATTATTACTTTTGAATTTAATAATGCCAACCGGTGTCTACCTTTTTTACCTTCCGTTATTTATTTATTTATTTATTTATTTATTATTAAGATGGCTTACGTTTCAAGCTATTTTCTGAATCGACCTTTTAGTGCACGGCCTAGCGTCGTTAGCATGTTTTTTTTATTTACTTTTCAGCCAGGCTCATAGTCGTGACGCATTCAAACTTGTAATATTTCCTTAACATTGCTATAAAAAAATAACATTTTATACCGAAACTTGATATTCTCATCATATTACATTTTCGAATAATTCAAATAACATTTAAATGATTCTAGGAACGTACTAAAATTGTTATTGTTATTTGCATTTACACATTTTTTTTATAATGCACGTAGACAAATCGAATGATTTAACAAATATCATTAAAACGAGTTTCAGTCTACAAAAACAAAAATCTGAAAAATGCGTTTTGAAAAGTGTTATGCATAATTAAAGTACGTGATATTTTGGGAATTTAATAAATTACAAATCAAATATCTAGTTGATGCAGATATTTAAATATACGTATATTTTATCTGTTTCCAATCGCTGTAATAACATTTGTAACAAGGTATTAGACAATACATAATCATATTTTTCCATAAAATCATTTCTTAACATTTTTTTTTTTTAAAGCCAAGATTATAATTTTATCATTAAAAATCACGTTACATTTTTTAAACATAACTAAAATCCTCGGCCACTTAGGTTTATAGGGATAATTCTGTCTCATTTATTTTTCTGTAATTATTTTTTTTTCACCTCAAACATAGAAAGTGCTGCTTAAAATGCAATTATAAAATATTCAAATTTCACGAAGATAAACAAAACAAATTTATAAGTTTGTCGTTAAAATATTCAACAAACATCAGCTAATTCATGTAAAATTTTATTATAATTATATTATAATATAATTTAATATTATAATTATTATGGTATTGTTAATTTCAAAATTATTGTTAAAAATATTTGTTTGAATAAGATATTATAATAAAATAATAGGGATATGAAAAATCTGAAATCTGAAAAATTGCCATAATATTATTTGACTAATAAAAAAAGTAAATTTAATTCATTAAAATTATTTATAACTATAAGTATTAGTAAAATTGATAATATCGATGGTTTGTTCTATACTTCTTATTAATGTATAGTTAATTAATTAAATATTTTTTTTTTTTTTATTAGAGTTGAACCGATTTTGAAATTCAAAAATAGTAATTGTATTTTATTGTCGAATTTTGATTTATATTTGATCAAAAAAAATAATTTATCGATATAATATGAAGTAACCTATACTCAGTATTAACAATGTTTTTTTTCCAACACATATACAAGAAAAGTCACATTAATATCTTTTGTGATGGCTATCTTATAGTTTAGAAGGTTTAAAGAAAATATGTCATAAAATACTATTTCATTCAACTTCCAAAGAAAAATTAAAAAATTTTTTAATTTTATTTACAATAACAAAATTTTATCACAGAAAATATCGATTTATATTATTCTAAAAATATGTACTTAAGCGTAAGTAATAATAATCGTATGGTAAGTTACCTAGATATCCAAGATACACCGAGTATCGTTATATTTATTTTTATTTGTCTAATAATATTGTGTATCTATGTTTAACAATTTGGTTAAAATGTAACTGGACAATTTTAATTTCAATTTATGGATATATTGGTTTGGTCAAGAGAAGATAATATATTTGATATTATTGATGTAAGAGGATTTTAATGATGAAAATTTGATTATCGATGATGATTACATTAAGGTTTAATTATTAAGGGTTATTATGGATATTTTAAGAAATAATTATTAAAGACTGACATTTTTCTTTTTATATTTGAGTTTGTGAATGATCCTTTAAATTTAATTCAATAAAAATCCAATGGTATAATGAGTAGTTTGTTTATTAAAAGCTTTTTTATTTTTTGTACGATGATAGTTTGGAGTTGAACAAGGAATATAATTGATGAAGACTATGATTCAGTAATTTTCTTTTTGTTTTAATGTGAGTCATCTATCTAAATGCTTCCCAAGATATTTCATGGTTTGTTCAGATGGTGTTTGTCTGTTGTTGATGTTGATTGGTCGGCAGTCACGAGGGCATAATTTAAAGGTTATGTGGGACGATTTCAATTCATTAATTTTTATACTCCATTTTAAAATTTTAGTTGCAGTTGGTTAAGATGATTTTGTAATTGAAAACGGATAATGTGATGCCATAAACAACTCTATATATTTATTATAATAAGGTTGAGTGCTTATATTCGAATAGGTTAGAATATAATTTAGAATGATTTTTCCTAATATTTTGGATAACTTTGAAAGAAAATCTATGAGACTTAAAATGTATAAAATGGTCCGTTTTGTTCAAAAATTTGAATTCTGTTAAATATCTTTCAGAATGAAAAAAATATGAAAATCTCAGGGTAAGGTTGTAAATATGTAACTATTAAAATTATTTTAAAGTTGTAAAATAAATTGCTAAAGAAGAATTTTTGAAAATGTATAAAAGTTGTAAATGTATTATTGTATATTTTAAAATATTGATATTATAATAATATTGATTTAAAATAACAAATAAAATAATAATATGTAAAATAGTATACATAGTTGTAACCCGTAATTAATGAAATATCACCAGGTTCTTTTCCTTATGAAAGTTAACCTCAATAAAAGAGTATAACGGTACTTTAATATATTTATGTTGGAGTGTCAATGTATATTCTTTGTTGATATGAATGTAAAAGTGGTTCAAGTGTCATTATCTTTTCAAGCTTTAGAATGTTTGTTGATTTTATTCATTTTAGTAAAGCCCTCTTCGTTTTAATGGTGATGACAGATGAGTTTTCTTAACGTTACCAATACTATTTTTATAAGAAAAAACATTACTCCGAATTCTTTTAGAACATCTCATATTTTGATTTCGAGTTTTAAAAAATGCTTAACTTCCCAAAGTTTGTTACAAATTATAATTTTTAAACAATAAAAAGTTAAATCATGGAAAAATTAAATATTATATAATATTAATTAAACATTTTTGTTTTAATCGATATTTATTTATTCTTAGGTATTATATGATTATAATATTATTATAACATTTTTATTTACATTTAACTAATTGTTTTAGATGCTCTATGGAGCTATTAACTCCATAGAGCATTTATTAGCTTTTAGTTTTACGATAATGTATATTTTTTAAACAATTGTTGTCATCACATTTTATAGCACTTATAGTTGCTTTAATCATCAACTGTTTATTCACTGATAGATAAATTATTGAATTTATATGGTACATAAGCAAGTTAATAGTAAATATTTCTAATATTTTTCAAAAAAAAAAAAAATAATAATAGATATCAAGAAAATTTACTAAAAACATTTACAGCAAAAAGGAATTGATGTTTTCCTGTAATTTCAATATAAATATAACTACAAAAGATGTTTTCACAAACTATTTAGAATAACATTTTCTAAAGAATAAACAATTTTTATAATAATTATGGTCTTTTTGTATTATTTATAGAGATTCAAATATTCAATTTAAAAATAAAAAAGTCAATCATTAATATACGTAAATAAAAAATCTTAAAAATTTAATATAAGGTTACTCATATTTTTTTTTTTACAGCAATACATTTCATTTATTACAAGTATATTAATTATTGATTTTTTTAAACTTTTAAATTTCAAATTTTACTTATGACTTTAAAGTTAAAAATGTACATAATTTTTAAATTTTATATATTAGGTTTAAATATATCTCTTATAAACTTGCTTTACCAAAATTTAAAAATAAGTATAGTGAAAACTCACACTTAATTTTTATGTAATTAAATTATTTTCTGTTTTTATGTAATTGGATATTTATTATAAAAACAATAATTTTTCACTCAACGATTTTTACGATTATATTGTAACTCAGAAAAATATTAATCCTGAAAATTTAAGAACATGTCAATGTTATTTAAATTATTATATTTTATAGTCTTAGAGTGCTTAGATTAATTTTAGCATTTAAATTTATTATTTTTTTTTTTGTTTTATTTTAATCATTTTATGCTATGTTAGAATACATAATTATTAAGATTAAAAATTTAATACAAGGTTCATACATTGTTCTAATATCATTCTTATAAGATACAAAATACTTGTACACAATTTTTTGTTAGAAATTTTTAGTTCAGATATTAATGGAATTAGATAAGTTAAAAGAAAAATAGCATTATCTGCTTCCCAGGTTTTGGTTATTTAGTTGTAATTCAAAAATAAATTATTCGTACATAATTTTCAAAATATTTGTATTAGTTTTAAGCAATTTAGATAAATTACGAATTTATTCATTCACTTCATTGATACGTTAGAATTAATTAAATACAATTTAATAACAGCTAGTTCTGAGTTTATTATATGAAAACATTTTATAATATTTATTGTATAATATAAACGATTTATTTCTGTCAAAGATTAGTTAAACCATTAATTATAGAATAGACTATTCTATAATAAATGGTTAACTTACCAAATTGTTAATAGAAAAATTAATTACAACAAAAAGATTATATTTTTTTATTGATTAAATCTTTCATAAATACGTCAAATAAATTTCAAACAATTTTATTTTTCACATATTATTTGTTTTTCACACGTGTCTCGCGTGGATAAGTATTATCTCCGTCTTTCATACATGTGACGCATAGCAAATTTACTTTTCGTTGAACCAACAATAATATTTATTCATCAATATTAAAGATTTTTTTTTTTATGTTTAACTTATAAGAAAAAAACTTGACAGCTATAGTCAATCAAGTATTTGTTGATAGATTAATTTTAAAAACAGAAATATAATATTATATCCATAAATATTTTAACTATATATTATTATATTGAAAATAGAAATATAAAGAAAAATCTTAACGATATTTTATTGACAATATTTTAATTTATTTAATTTTATAATAAGTTAGTAAATTATAATATTGCCTTATCGTAGTGTGCATGGAAAGTAAATTGGTTGTGCTGTTTTTAAAGATAGTCTTAGTGTCAAAATCATGTATGCATGTCTGTGAAACGCCCTCGCAGATTCAAAATTGTTTTGACATATTATTAGGTACTATGATGATATTCTTATTCGTTAAATAGATCTGAGTTTTTTTTTTGGTTTAAAAAAAATCAACATAAAATGCAATAAACAAAACTGTTTATTTTAATATTATTGTATAGTTAACGTGTTAATCTAAAATGCGTATGTTTTTATTTTGAATTCGAGTAGCAGTCATAAAAATCATTACGTACGATAATCTAAGTATCTAACATTTTTCTTATAATAAAAATAAACCAAATAAATCTCATCATGTTCACTCTATAGGGCAGTAGTCTTCAACCGGTGGGTCGCTATCCAAAAATGGGTTACGTAATCTTTAAAATTAGTTCATAATAATAAGTCTTCTTTTTAAAATAAAAATTAAGTTTAATAGATTAAATAAATATAAATACAGTTTATATCAAATCACAGTATAAGTTCGTACTACTACAAAACATTAAACGATTTTAGGTTTTTTTTGTTTTTCTACAAAGCTTACGTGGGTCGAGACAAACGTAGGCCTAAAAGTGGGTCGCTAGTCCAAAAAGGTTGAAGACCACTGTTATAGTATATAGTGCATATACTATTGAATAATAATAAAACATACCGTTATAAAAGAAAACCGTAATAGAAGAATGCAATTTGAATTAGGTAATTAGGTAACTTATACAATATATAGTGGTTCAACTAGACGTGCACACCGACATTTTTTCCTTTAATTGTGTAGGTATTTGTTCAAATACTGAACTTTAACAGTATATTATACATAAATACTATATTTATATAATGTAAGGAGTGTTTTGTAGCCAACTAAACTAAAATTTTGTTAAACGTACTAGATTAAATAAATACTATACTTATTTTATACTTGATGCAAAAACACTATTAAAGATGTACTTTAAAGTTGATAACTGAGAAAATACTTAATCAAATTATGATTTAAATGCATAAAAATTAAAATTGAAAATCAAATATTTAACAACTAATATAAATATATTATTAAAAAAAAAAAAAAGAAATTTGTATAAGTCACGTCGTGATACTCCCGAAACAATATTAAAAATCTAAATAATTGGAAATATAGTCTTTAGGTATAATATGTAAAAATCGTAGAATCAGAATTTGAATATTTACTAAAGAATACAAGTGGAATAAGCTTGCTTGCAGGTGAATTACTTTGTACAATATTTTAAGCAAACTGAATATTTTTTATGGCGTGTGTTACGCATACGTAATACACATATAGTAATTTCTTATATTTAGTATGAAAATGATAAATATTTTACGCGAGTGAATAATGTTCGTGTCAGGTCATGTTATAAACGCATCGTTTTTGACGAATAAATTGTAAATTGATGAAATTGGTCAAATATCGTACGAGCCATCAAAAATCTACAGGATGTAAACAATTTGGCGGCGAACATAACGTGGGCTTGCATTTTTTTGCAATGCCTACATAATAAAATTGTATACGTTTTCGTGCACGCTAACTCTATAAAAATAGTAGACTGTAGTTCACCTATGTAATATTATATATTATACGCCACTGATGCTGAATATATTAATTCTGTAATAAAGTCGAACACACATATTATTATTATATTATATTCTCGTGGGTACGGAATGATCGCGCGCGTGATACTCTGATGACGAACTCGTAAAGCTAAAATGTTATGGTTTTTTTTTTTTTTTTTATAATATAAATATATAAAAATGTATCATTTAATATTGTAACGTTGCGAGTTTTTCCCTTCCACAACGTTACATAATAATGATACCACCGTGGTACGTAGTATTATAGTATCGTAACGTTTAAAAACACGGTCGATTCACACTAGATACTAGTATGTAAATAAGCAATGGCGGCCGCTGCATAATCATCATTAGCCCTCCCCCCCCCCGTACTCAATGTTAGGAGTTGCATAATTAACGCTTTTATGCAGTACGGTAAATGGATACTATACAGATATCAAGACAGTGACCTTTAATTTATGTCCGTCTTTAATATTAGAACACGTTTCCCCGTACTATATGTTTACAAGGAAAATTATGTTTACGACTTTAGCCTTCGACTTTTAGCTGTCTATTACACGTATATAATTCTGAGTTTAAAACCACAAATGACGTGACATCACTCAAGTAAAAACCATTAAAAGCAGCACTGATAATGGTCTATATACCTACGTAAAGTAAAGTCGAATCGTCGAGCCCACCCTCGTAGATACGTATATTTAATTTGTTACCCAAAACTGCGATAAATTATTAACAACATACAGTCGACATTTCTAAAAGCGTTTGATTTCAATTTCGTTCATAAGTGGTATACCCCTGTGGATAATCGTTGGATGTGTATACATTCACACGGGAACGTGAATATTTGTAGAATTTCAACAACGGCCATGCGAATGTATAACCAATTAATAATAAATTAACCAATTTATACGAGAATAAAATAAAATTAAGCAAGTACGAGTACAAACGTTGAGGTAGTAAGACGGTATCACACACTACAGCATCGTGAAATTAAATTTGTTTTTCTCTTTAGATGCGCACAGTTTTCGTGTGTTTATATTTATATATTAACCAAGTCGTATGTGGTACATTAGTACCACATTTATTATTTATACGCAAAAAGTATAATCTTTCTCGCCTGAAATATGCGATTTATTAACAAATTCGAATTAATCTGATTTTTTTAAACCGTCCAAGTGATTTATTTATAAATATAACTCGTGTATATATATATAACTTTTAACCTTACATAAATATGAATTGTTATACAATAACCAATTCAAAAATAATTCATATACTAAACTGTTGTTGTTACTATAATAATTTGACTCGATGTTTACAAAATGTAAAAGTTTTAATATATACCACGCATACTCGTGCATTAAACATTAATAGTGTTGTTTATACTTACTTACAAGGTCAATTATTATAGTTTACAGTTTGGGTCCAAAATTATTGTAAGATTAGTTTATCAACAACAGTTGCGATTTGTAATACCTTATATTAGATTTACAAAATAGCCGATCTACTGAATGGCGATTGATGTGCTGGTGATCATAAATTACAACCAGACCCAGATTACAACACCCATTACTTTGGTATTCGTGGTCCATGGTAATGGAACCTTGACTGGTACATAAGTCCAATACAGTGATGCATAAAACAGAATGTATGTGTAATACAACTATCCATAAAATATAAATGTAAACGTACGGATAATGCTTTAAGAAGAAAAAACACCAGCGAAACGCGTTTTTAAGAACATATAGATTATGTTAGGTTTAGGATGTCTAGAAAATAGAAACACGAGGTGTTTTTCCGTCTAAAAAATAATTGTATTACACTGCAGGTCACGTCAATTCTACTCTGCTGTGTGGATAGAAACGTTCAATCTATTAATATTTAATGTATTTAGTGACGGAATTTGATTTAAATATTTTATAATATGCATAGTACAGAACTATCTGAGTCTAATACAATTATAGGTATAATTTATTATACGAATAAATTCAAGCATATTTTTGTAAACTTACATAATATTTGTTTAATTATATATTATATATTATATTTATTTATTTATATTTCCATTATGCACGTAACATAGTTAATTCTTTAAATATTAATATTTAAAATGTCTTCTTAACATTGTTAAAAAATTATATAATTTTTTTATTTACAATTTTCGATTATAGAATGACAAGTTATAATATACTTGTATAAATCTCATAAACTGTTGTAAAACTCTCAAATCGATATAACAAACTTAATTTATGAAGTATTTAAGAATTTTATGTTAGTGAAAAAAAAAAATTTTAAAACACCTCTGAATAATATATTTATAATTTTCCATGGTAAAATAAATATATTATACTAGATACTAGATTAATGAATATAAAATGTTAATTTATTTAATGGGATACAAAATAAACTTAAGGTCTGAAAACTTAATAGATTAAAATATTTCATAAAACTAAAAACAAATAATGTTAAATAATAACAATTTATTAAATATTACAATTTTAACACTAATATTATTTAGTACACATTTTCAATTTTTAAGAAGTCGATTAAATTTAATAACAACTAACAATGATAAATTATCAATTCAGATTACCATCTTTGACATATAATACTATATTATTCAAATCAAAATAAACCATGAAAACTATAAAATTATTCTTTTCATAAAATTAAATTTCTGTTAGCATATCAAACAAAAAAAGTAAGTTACATTTATATTTTTACTACATATAGATATTCAAATATGAATTATATACATTATATTTTAATTTATCTAACAAGTAAAATTATTGCATTTTTTGGAAACAACTATAACTAAGTTTACTATGTCTATTTAGGACGTTGTTTATTAGTGAAGTATAAATGGTTTAAATATTTTAATTGTTTACTCACACATCACATTTATATAATGTTATAATATTATAAAAATAGAGTTTATTTTAAATATTTAAAAATTTCAAACCATAACATTAGAGCACAACTTCGAATACCTATAGTAAAATTGTAACTATAATTGAATATAAATATATAATATATCTATTTAAAGAGTGGTAAATACCTAGTAAATAACTTTAGTATTTTTTTAAATATATAAACTGCAATGACATTAAACTTGTATTTTGTAAACAATTCGTTCTTAAATCTTGAGAATATTGTATTTTTAAAATCCTAAGTCTATAGATTTTACACATATTTGAGAAACTTTTTAAAATATTTAATTTCACAATATTTTCTCCAGAAACAATACACATTGCTTATGTGCGCGGCGAGAAACAACCGTCTGTCAGTCGTCAATTTCCTGTTGGACACCATTGAAGACGTTGGACTGGATGCGTTTGATACGGACCATCAGACGGCACTGCATCACGCGGCAATTGCAGGTCACACTCATGTGGTGCGGAGGCTAGTGCACGCTGGAGCCAACACGAGCACCACGAACAAGGTAAAACCGTTCTTTACACTATAGAATTATTTAGGATATCAATACGCGTGAAATTGTTGGTGCAATTGCTATTCAATTATACTTCATCATATCTCCCTAAATCTCGACTTACTGGATCGTGTTGAAAAAAACTGTATTTAAATAAATAATTTAATTTTTGAAAACAGGATTTGCCAAGAAATTCCTGTTTTATTTCCTTATTTATTCATATATTTGTTTTTCCTGGTTATTTTAAAAAGTATTGGGCATTTTTAGTTTTGACCTCTCTAAAGTACAATATAGATTCAATTTGCAATCTAATAATAACCTCAAAGTTTAAGATCAAAGCAATTTTGGGACTTTTTACATCGTGTATATATACTCAAAAAACACATTACTGCTCCACTCAGAATCTAAAATAAATTACGAAAATATTTGTATGACAACGCTTCAAATAAATGAATCTTTTGAGATCTTCACTCTGGTCCTAATGCCTATAAACCCATAAATATTATGTGTGTGACGTGTGTGCGCGTGACTGTGTGTGTTATCTTCTATTCAACCATAAACCACCAATAAAATTTGATAACTATTCAAGATATGATAGAGTTCAATAATTTTATCTCTTCTATAAATATAATTTGAGACGTATGTATGCTAAAAAAAAATCATTTTACTGTATTAAATTTGAAAAAATATACTCTTGAGTTTCAATGACTATGGCCCGTGAATGAACTGACAGAAAGAAATTATTGACCGCAAAGGGTACAAAAAAAATTATAGTGATCGCAAAATATATATGCACCACAGTACCGACAGTACCGTACATATTCTACGTTGTGGCTATGAAAGTTCGAATCACGATTATATCTCCATTCGGCGGACCTCTGTGCGCATTTTTCTAAGTTAATTCATCGTAACTGATGATTTCAGTATATTTTATTCTATATCTTGGTCACTAAACTTAATGATTCACGTAGAAAAGTCATAGGACGGATGGATATTAAAAAAACTTATCCGATTGGAAAAAAAAATAATGGCTATGAGCACGCTATATGGTGGCGATTATATGATAAGTCCGTAAAATAATGTGAAAGAATTGTCGAACGACAAAAGTCACTCAATATTGTTTTATAAATCTCGAGGGACATGATTTATCCGAAAAAAAAAACGAAAAAAATGATGATAATAATAGTACTTTTTAACAGTGGACGTTTAGACGTATTGTTGCCGTGGCCTATGGGTATAATATTATTATATTACACGCTGTTCGTGATGGCGTAATGCACAAAAATGTATTGGTTTGTAATATTCAAGTCTTGTTTATAAAAAATATTCATAAAAGCATTTCTATTATAAACATCAATCATAATTTACACTACTTCAAAAGATTCACTATAATACATTTCATTTTATATTACCTATATTATATTATATTGGAATTCACGATCATAAACCACGTATGGCATGTGCATTATACTGATTATATCTTCTATCATGTTCAAATAAATATTTCGTATCATGAATTTGTTATCACTTTTCTGGATAAGTTTAAAATTGATTTTAGTTGAAAAATGTCTTGGCGGACTCCTCAAAGCCGTTTATTTTCCTTTAAGACTTAGTATAATACATTATTTATGTATATAATATGAGGTCATGCTTATTTTATATTTATAATGACAAAGTACATTGTATAGGTACATTGTTTATATACATAAACAAAGCCACTCCATCATATTATATAAATTGCACAGAAAATTAATAAACAGTATCTAAATACTATTTTAAAATAACATAAGTAGGTAAATGTCATAATGGTAAGTATACAATACACAATTATATTATATAAAATATTATTAAAGTGCATTTTACATAATATTACGTTCACGAACTGTGTGTGAATAGCAATATCACGGCGTTAAATGAGACATAAACGAATTTACAAATGGTAGATAATATCATATTATTAAACAATAATTTACACGACGTTTAATTTAATTTCCGGACGTTCTGTGATATAAATAAAAGATAAATTTAAATGCACTTGCATCCGAAATACTGTAATGTATTACTTCCTTTAATGTAACATATTTTTTTTTAAAAAGCATATATATTTTGATTAGCAAAAATGTTAATTTTGTACCATACAAGTAGTGATTACTGATTACTGATTAGTATAGGGTGGTAAAAAAAAAAACACAATAAAAAAAGAAAAAGTTACAAACAAATCTTTTTTTAAATCCCGAGAAAATTTTTATTTTTACATATTATATGTTTACTTTTATTCGATAATAGATAATGGATTTCAGTCACAAAGAAATATTAAGTACGCGATTTGAATGTCAAAGAAAGTTCTAAAATTTACATTTTTGTTCAATATTTTACTATTTTAATATACAAGTATACAACACAATTCATATGAAAAATATAATGATTGCATGACTTTTAATGTCATAAACATAGTTTTATATAGTATAATATAGTAAACTGGTGCGAATTACATCAATAAGTGTATCGTGTATAACATTACCATTCATATTTCATTAATTTTTCTTTATACAATCAACATTACATTAATATGCAAATTACACCATCATATTTATATTTATTTTGTTAAATTACACTTGCAGTCATAATATAAACAATACAAATTAACATTTGAACTGGAAATTAATACTTTAAGTATGATGAAAAACGAATAATTTTTTCTTTAAAATTTACTAAAATACTTAATACTATAACAATTAATGAATACCAGAATACCTAAGGTGAAACAAATTACAGATCAATAATATTGGTCTCACTGTATATAATATAATATTTTAAGTAATTGTAAATGAATTTTATTTAATTTTTATTTGACTTGCAAAATTAAAATGCTATTCCACCTTTGAGATTATAATTATTTAATAATATTAACAAATACGGATAATCATAAAACGTAATAAATCGGCATTATTTAGTATATATAGCGGAACATATCAGACGTCACTAAGGTTCTAATTCGATTTATAAAACTACTAAGGATTGAAATGTTATAAAATTCATCACATAAATAAGTAATAACTACATCATGATGTAACGTTATACATAATTTATGGTGTTAGTGTAGTTATTGATTAATGAGTAAACATTATACTATACACAATTAATTATGAATAAATAAATTATAATTTCAGTAGGCCTTAATATACGAATATAAACAATAAACAAAAATATTATAGATATATTCTTTTGATACTGTAGCGTTTTATTCCTTTCAGTTCTGGTACACATTTCAATGTGCACACATTTTATGGTAATACAATAATGATAAGAATTACAAGTTTTTTAAAGTATCTACGAGTATGAATGGGCAATTATGTGTAGAATCATAATTCAATTTAAATTCAAAAAGTTTCAAAATGATACACAAATAATATATTTTGGTTATATATATTTTCTATATCTCTGCATCTCGACATACCTATACATAAAATATTTTTTTTTTTTACGAAACGTAAATTGATAAACAATAATATTATATGGTATTTAATGCATATCAAATTTAACAATTTAAAATAATCAAATAAATTCTTATTACGTTTTATTAAATTAAAATATAAAAATTGCAAGTTTTTACACGTGCGGAATATAAAATATAATACACTATTATTTTTATTAAAACGCTATATTTAAGGTAGTCGTATCATATCGTATTTATTAATTTTATAACATGCACTATTTAATATTGTACAGACATTCTTTGGCATATTGTTATCATATTGTATCAATAAAACCCAGTACCTACAAACCATAAAACATCGACGTTTTCTACAATGTAAGGGACGTATATTTTTGTTTCTATCTAGTCGTTTCCGTTTTTTGTTTTATTGCACAAGTTGATATATTTAAAATATAAAAACCAAGTTTTAATTTTCTCGGTTTTTTGATTTATTTAAAAATAACGCAGATAATTTCAGATAATATTTGTTAATGAACATGTTATTGTCTATCATTACTAGAATATTATTAGAAGTTCAATATTTTACAAAAGCTATTTCGCTTATACATTGACAAAAACAGAAGGCATAAATGTAAACCCACATAATAAGTTATAATAATATAGTATCATTCCCCTAGAATTCGTTGTTATTAAACTTCGTTAGTGATTTATATTTAATAAATACACTACATCATTTTATAGTCAATATACATGACCAATGGTAATTATTGACCATATAAGTTTATGACATTTTAATTTTATAGTAGGTACCTATGCTTTTTTAGTATGCGTATGTTGTATAAATTGTTTCATTCATTGCTTAGTGTTGTTTAGTGATGAAAATATTAAGTTTGTCCTAAACCTTAAAAAAATTTAAAGAGTAATTATATAAATAAATATATTTGTAAATCGACTTATTTTTGATAATTAACTTAAAGTATTTATCATTCCATTTATATGTTACTTATAAATAGAAATTATTTTCCTAAAATTAACTACACCCCCTTAATTAATAAATCTGGGATTGTGTTTTTCTAATGAACCATTTTAAAAACATTTCAAAACAACAATTTTACAAAATCGTATAAATGTAAAATGATTACTATTAATGACATAGGAAAAAAAAATATTTTACTAATTTAATTTGAGTTTTTGTTTAACAATACTTATAATGCAATATAATAAATTTGTATAAATAGTATAGGTACTGCAGTTAATAAGCTAATATAAGAAATACTATTTCACTGGTAATAGTAAATAAATATATTAGTATGTTAGTATGTTGTAAATTAGTATACTTTAATTACACTTAAGTTTGAAAAAAAAAATTCTCATTGTAGTTAATATTAATATTTCAAAAATGTTGTCCATAGTCCAGATGCATATAGAAGTATATTTTCGTTACACTTGATAGTTTAAAAAAGGGTACATTATGTAATATTTTCTGAAAGAATAAAACTGACTGGGGTATAATGATTAACGGTTGTAGTCTATTAAACCGAATTGTTTTCTGTTGAAACTTCTGATGGGCTATTTTTATTATTATCATCTGAAACATTTTCACAAAGTCAAGAAGTCGGATTCTACGCATCTGCAACGAAAGGACATAACGTTTTATTATTTGGTGAACGGTATACGTCGTATACGGTGATGCTTTGGTATGGATTGGTATAAAGGTGAATTCGATATATATAATAAATTGTACTATAACTAATACCAAATGTATAGCCCATTTAACTACAACAAAGGATGTATTTCTCTAAATCATTTGTCTGTGGTACATTTAGATATGATAATGAATGGTGGCAAATATAAGATGAGAAATGAGGAGAAAGTAATATGACCTATCGTGATAAGTAATGACTAACACCCTTTTGACTGCTAGTTGTATAAAACGAAGGGTTGACTAATTATAAATCTTGTAACAGAAAACGCCTACCTTACCACGACACAAGAAAATAGAGAATTACTAGAACAATGTACGCCCTTATTTTGGGTGTCACTCTTGTAATGCGAACCTGACAATTTTGAGGTTGTATGACGTCATGAAAATTTAAATACTTGTTTAGAAATTACATTTCTGCAGTATAGTGTCTATGTTCACGAGACGGCGACGACCAGTTTCGCGTTACATTAAGTAGGTACTTAAAAATCGACTTTAAAGGTTTAAAATTGTGGGGTTGTACAAAGAATGATAAAATAAAAAATCTATGATTTAATAATAATAGTTTAAAGTTCTAAAACTATCTCGATAAGAAAATATTTCATCACCAATATAATATTATACCATCTCAATTTTTATAAATAAACAAAAATTTTAATTCCGCTTGAAAATGTTTAAAAAATAACTTTTTTAACATCATTATAGTATATTGTCATTAAGAGTTCTAAAAGAGAATCAGTAAATAAAAATTATTTTATAATTATATTTAATTTCTAAAACGTAGAAAAAATAATAAAATGCTTTTAATGTTATAAGTACATTAAATTCGTTAAGCAAAAAATACCCATACAAAGTACAGCGATTTTACATTTAATATTGCACATACCTACAAAAGTCTATTATTTTTATTTAGTGTATGCTTTTCTTCTTCAAAATATAAATAAACCGAAACACATTTAGCGTTTACATGAACGAGTTTATAAGAACTTATAATGTTACTTAGATGATTAAGTACAATAATATTATATTATACTATTAAAATAAATTTCCTTTGGGAATGTTTATAATGACATCAGAAGAAACAATTTAAAGTGGTGGTCGTCCTATTTTATATGCTGTACCTATACTAACCAAAATTGCATTATACACTATGTAAGTAATTATACATTTCTTCTGGCGATTTTCGGACATATTAACAAATTTAACAATTGAATCTTTGAACAATTTAATCAACATTTACTGTTGGTGAATTATAATTATAGTCGTGACAAACTTTACCAGTCTTAATAATTAATTATGTTGATTTAATTAAAATAATAGAAAAAAAACGAACTTGAAGTGTACATACAAAATAATTACGAATACCTAATAAATATTACAACTGGAACTTTTAAAAATGCTTAAAACCTAAAAAACTAAATTTTATTGTTTGTGCCTGTGTCGTATAATTATAGGTAACCATCAACTAGGCATAGTAACATACCACTGTCATTAACATTTATAAAAAATAAAAACAGATAGTATCTTCACATTCAACTACCTATTATAAAGGTCAAACACATATAAAGAGTTATTATAATACACAGTAGCAGTATAGCACTTTACTACGTAATAATGCGTATAGGTACATTTTTACGAGTTATAACATAATTATATTTAATTATCATTTCCGTTTCTATTTTGGTAAAGCTGGGCTACATAAAACGGTGTTTTTTTAATATTATAACATAGATACGATAATCTAGTTTCGAGTATTATTTTTCTTATGGGCAAGCATTTTTTAATTTTTATATATTTTTTAATCTACTCTAATAGTTTTCATAAAATATAAAAATATAATTGTATGTTAAGGTAAATTTTTTATGAAATTTAAATATCGGTTAACATTTATTTATTAGATAAAAACGGAATAAGTGGATCCGCAGACTGTATAACTAAATAGTTGTAAACTACTATGATATGTCTATTTTAACTGTTCTATAACAGACTTCAATAATTGGAAAAAAAAAAAAAGAATAAACTTAAAAACGTATAATATACGGAGCTGTATTATCATATAATCAGCGTATTGTGGTGTAGAGTAGGTACGCTTTATTATTGGAATTAATTCGTCAAAGATGGGCATTCCGTTTATGGTGGATTTGATAACACTTGGTATATTTTGAAACGTGGTTCAAAAAACTCTCAAAATTTTTCTGATGGAATAATCTTTGAAAATGTTGTCGTCAAAATTGGTTGAATAGTTATCGATTCTATGTGATGCAAACACATTATACAGACATTTTTTTTTTTTTTGTAAATATTAATAACAAACAATTAATTAAATATTATCCTATTATATTTAAAAAAAACCGACAACAACGCACAACGGTTATATAATCTATTTTTATGTTTTGCTTTATATTTTATTTTCGTAACCAATATTATTCCTATAAGTAAACAAAAAAAATTACTCGATTATCGTACGCCAAAACTAAATTCATACCCACTTTATATCAACCTTAAATGGTTAACAAACGAAGCAAAAATCATTCCCGGAGACTCAAGGAATATGTATGCAAAATATAGTGCCAATTCGTTTAGAAATTTCCAATATTATAAGCTTCATATAAATTCAAACTGATTTGTATAATGTATATATATATAAAAGTATATTTTTAAATTTATGATGTAAATAATTCAAAGCTATTTATTGTAAATGTTATTTTACCGATTTTTAAATCCTTTAGTATTCAATACACATTATATTATCAAGGATAAATAAGAATATGGATAGAATAATTGTTCTTTATTATTCATTAAAAAGCAAAGATGGAAATAATTATTTGAAAAAATAAGGACTCAAAGTAAAGATAAAAACGTATTTTTTTTATCAGTTTTTAATTTAGTTAATCAGGTAAATAATCTATTGTAACAACTAGTTTTTTCTAGTTAATTTGAAAAATAATATGTTAAGTTAAAATGAATGAATTATTTTATTTTGTTTGTATATTATATTCAAAAACCAGTTAAATAAAACGTCTTTGATAAGCATGTCTATTTTTAAGTACTATTATAATACTAATATACTAATATATTATTCATTGCACTGGTCACAATAATAAATGTATTAATTAACGCATTTTTTAGTTTTCACTACTATATTTTTGCGACTATGGCGTAATTTTTTGTCGTTTATAAAAATACCATAAGCATTTTTATTCTTTTGAAATGTTTAAGTTTCAATGATGTTTAAAAATATTTACATTTTTGTATTTTTCTCAGACTACTTTAAAAATGTCATTATATTCCATTGCACATTAAATAATTATAATATACTTCAAACAAATTGTATAATAGAAATAATATTATATTTTTATATTACATACATTATATAGTATAATGATATCATGATAAAAATGTTCAAAACAGCTTTACGAATATTTATGGAAAATGTTTCATTAACGTAAAAATAAAAATCATCCCCCAAATAATGTTGGTCGGAATTACCTTTAGTAAACGATTTTTGAACACCGATTAAATTATGTATATATATATATATATATAATAGATATATATCGCACACGCGTTTCACTTCACATCTGGATGTAACTAATTTCTACGGTCAATACAACAACTTACATAACGTTCCGACCAACATTTTACAGTTTTTACTCTGTTGTAATATAGAGACAATAAGAAGCGATTAGTCTTAGATTTAGGTTAGGGGTCGTTAAAATGTTAGCTTCATCTCGATACTCGATACATTCAATAGCTTAATGGTTTTTTGATTTTTATGTTAAATTTTATTTTATTTTTGAAATATATTTTAAATGTTTAATCAAAATACTATATCATTGTGTATGCTTCAGGTTAATAAAATGTTCTTTGTTCGTAGAACTCGAATATCTTAATTTATAATATATTATTATTTTATTATGTAATAACTGCGTATTTTAAATTTATAGACAACTTTCTAAATGTATCAACATAATATAATCATATTTAATATGTACGCATTAAAAACTATATTATAGTTCATAGATTTTATATTAAATTTTTATACAAACCATTATTATTGTTCAATCAATGTCATAGCCAGAGTTTTTAATTGGGAAGCGAATCATTTTTAACTTGATTCAAAAAAAAATTAGAAATTTTTTTTTATAAAATACATTTTAAAATTTTTATTTTATCTCAGATTAATCACTATACATTTATTAACTTACCCAAAAAGTGTTATCTACTTATCATAGCTTGAATAATTACCAATCAATACAGAAGATAGAAATGGCCATCAATAAAAAGTTAATAAATTCTTTATAATATGTACTACAATGATATTATATATCTTACACATATCATTGATATTTATAAAAACCTGTAGATTTTCTTAGCTGGCAGAGACAGATTGTTATCAAACTTGAAATCCATCGTTTACTACAACGACGAACCATGGTTGTAGATAGTAAAAATACATTTTAACGTCCTTTATTACTATTAAAAAATATTATTATGGTAAAATGGCACACGGTAAATATTTTGTCAAAATACGATGACGATCTTGAATACAAAATGATTGATGATAAAGTTTTAGTGATGAAATATTATGATTGTTCTCTGTTGACGGTAATGTAATACCTGTCAAAGAATTTTAATTCAAAATACATTTAGTTAACTAATAAATTGTAAAAAAATATTCATGCATAAACAGCAAATCATTGTGGCGGAGGGGGTTATTATAATGCCCACAAGGTCACAATCAACCCTTAGTTATGCCACTGAGTTCAAACAAATATTTCTTTTTTACTAAATTTTTGTTTATTTCTATAATAGGAAAATGTATTTAATATAATTCCTTTTTTTTAATTCAACGACGTAACTTTTACCTGATAATATTACTATACACTATACAGTAAGTATAAATATAAATAGTAGGTATACATCGGGGGAATATTTTAGAAATAGCCAAACATTTATAATTCTAATATGTGAGTGTTATTGGCTTTCAGCCGTTGTCGTGAACGTTGACAGTCTTTCGTGACCGACATACCGACACTATTATAGTCAAAATAGTTGCTTTACAACGTAGGTAAGTGTTTCATCTACCTACTTCAGACTTCAGAAGTAGGTTTTCGAACCCTAATTTATATAATTTCAAGTTGACATGTGTATAGTAGTAATGTAATATAGGTACATACACAGTGAAAAACCATCAATTCACTTAACCATGAAAATCGAATTAAATATCTTATAAACAATGGTTGTTGAATAACGCCAAATAATAAATATTTCCGATGTAAAATTTACAGACAAATTGATATTTAAATAATTAGATTACGTAATTCTAGTAATAGATAATAATTAATAATAATAAATAACATTATATTTACACAAAACAAATACCTAATAAATTTGTGAAATATTATTGAGTCAGTAAAACAAAGTAGGTATATCACCGCGCATTTGTCTAGTTTTCTGTAAAATTGTAAGTAACCAACATTCTAAGAACATTCACTGTAATAGTGTAATGATTTAAATTGAAAAAATAAATCAATCTCTCTTTCTATTTTCTAACAATTTTTATATTCAAGGTGATTTTAATAGAACGCATTTGAGAATTTCTGATGCACTACAATCAAAATAATTAAGTACATTCTTCATGATTTTACAAAAATCCATTTTGTACTAAGTTTTAGACCATAAATACATCAATTTGTCCAAATAATATAGCAATTATCCAAAACTACTTAACCTGTGACCTTAAAATGGACAAATACATTACAGTTTTAGACTTTTAGTGATTTGAAATCAGCTTTTCGAAGAGTGGACGTACAGTGAATTGATTTTGTTTCATTGACTTTTACCCCCTTCCCCCTATATTATTTAAACTAAATCGATAAGATATTAAAGTAGTTTTGAATAAGCTTCGAGGTCGTTTTAGGATAGAGGTAGAGAACTAAGAGTGCCTTGTCATCCGTGAAGTCATCAGTAGTTGTAAAGTTAGTATTAGGTTGAATAGTAGTGGAGCAGCGACCTCACTTCGTGGCACTCCAGCACGGTACGAGCGTGCCTGTATGCGTAGGAGGTGTTGTCAATTAGGTGATGGATTTGGATTAAAGTATCTTTGGTAGGGTGATCGAGATAAACCATCAAGTGAAACAATTGAGAATTTTTTTGGTTTGAAGTAGTAAGTACAAGTATAATAAATAGCATAACCCGAGAAAAACGTAGAAATGCGCGCGAACTATCGGGCTGTTCACTCGGGAATGAGATATTTAATAATATTATTTTTTTGCGTACTGAAATCAGGGATATTTGAAGAAACTTATACTGTTATAAACTATGTATTACCAACAATTACGTTCTTCAAACAAAATATAATTTGAATTTAATAGTTTTTTTCGATGGCATTATGACACGACAAGCGAATAAGGAGATAAATGAAAATATCATAAATCTTCACACCGCCTTCGCATACAGATGTTATCAATTAATTTTTTCATAATATTTCATTGTTGTCCCAATACTATACACGCATACATCATACCTATTCCCCACAATAACAGTAAGGAGTTACCATATAATCATATTTGTTCAACTTTTATGAATAATTTGTAGTTTGAAATAATTTTTATAACATTACGATTTATTGATACCAAATAATATTAATATACTGAATCAGTGTGAAGTATTTATATATATATAAATACTATTATAAGGCTTTTTTTATATTGAAATTTAAGGATCTAATTGTAATATTATGTTTTATTTCATGTTACACGCAAACAAAAATATATTTAATAGCAAGGGCGAACACCACTACATTCCGCGTGCGAAAAGGGCCACGTCGACGTGGTCGAATTTTTACTAGGACACGGTGCCGACATGTTGGCAAAGGACGAAGAACAAAACAGTCCACTGCACGTGGCCGTCGAAAACAAACAAACGCTCGTTGTTCAAATGTTGTTGGAAGCAGGCAATCCAACGAACTTGGAAAATAGCGTAAGGAATACGTTTTTCGTTTTTTTTTTTGTACATTGTAATAGGATATGATAAATACTGGACCAAACCTACATATTGTTTGACGTATATAATATATTTATATATTTATATTATGTATGAGATAGTGAAATAGTATCGAACCAATAAATATTGTTAATTATAATGCGAATAATATTATGACTTGCGTGAGCGTCAAAATCGTCAACGAATAAAGTATCGTAAATATATTATTATTACTACCTTTACTGTTACCATAAGTATCGAATTCAAACAAAACATCCGTCCGCGAGCGCGGTCTATGGTCGGTCCGATGTATAGTATCAATTTTATTATAATATAACGATATTATATATTTCTTTAACTTCAAAGTATATCTCACTGTGTATATTTGGTGTTATTACTAAAATTGTTAAAAATTCTTTATAAATTATATATATAATATTATCATCGCACTATACAAACGTTAAAACGTGTTCGATTTCTATGTTTAGTTATACCTCATACTGTTTATAGCGTTAGTATGTCTGGATCCGTGTGACGGTAAGATTTTTATTTTCCTTAGCATCGCCATAATTCGACGTCATATTGTTACCACCGTCCTGTGGGTTTTCTGTGTTGACATTCTCGTAATGGTAGTATAGCTCCGTATTGCCCTGAGGACCGTCTTTAAATTATTCTGTCATGCATTCGAATACGACTTGTTTCAAACAGGTCGATATCAAAAATTTAAAATATAATATATAATACATCGAATTGATGCAAAACAGCAAAATATACTTTGAGCTGTTCAGCTAGTGCGGTATTCCCAAACATCACGTTATTGACACAAAAAAGTCGTAAATTATACATTATAATATATACACATATTACATTCGGGCTTTAAGGTTGTTTTTTTCTTCCTTTTTTTATGATTTCATTGCATCGTCAAGTGATATTGTGTTCTTCGAGTGGTCGAGTGTCACATAATACTATTCTTTAAATTTATTATTTTTTTATAAAACAATAAATTACCAGCATTATTCTATAAAATAATGGTTCTTGGTCTCGTTGAAAATAAAACAAATTATTCAAAACAATAAATAGGTACATATTTTCATTATTTAAATACCTACCACTTAAACCCTAAAATATTGTGTTAATAAAAATAATAAACATTATTTCTTAGTGAATATTAAAAACTGAAATGTAATCTGTTTAATAATAAACATTAATTTTTTCAAGTAGGATCAATATCATATATTTGTTTTTCTATTAATTTAAACAAATATAATAAATAATATAAATAAGCGCATTTTCATTCAATTTAATTTAATACCTTATTCTACCGAACTTGTTTGAAAGTTGAATACAATAATAAAAGATTTAATTTTTAATATTCTTAGTGAGTTTTGAAACGAAAAAAAAATAAAACACAAATTATCTTTGTTATTCTTTTAAAATAATAATAAATTATGAAATAAAATATAATATGTCAAATACTAATTGTTCATAAATTTACTTTTAAATAAGAAATATATATAAGTCTAACAGTTGATAATTTAGTATAGTTTAAACAAAATTTTAAATTTTAAGTAAACAGACTAACATAAATATATGTCCTGGTCCCCTTTTCCTTCTTCAGTGACGCAATTATTTAATATACAAATTTTGAAATATACTTATTGACCATATTTTTAAATTTTTAAAATTGTTTAAGGTACTTAAGAAGTGTCTTATGGCGATACTAACTTCTGTTTTTTTTAGTTATACCATCTTCCCTTTTTTACTGTAAGCTTTTTGAATTTTAGATAATTTGTTTGAAATTGTTGATGTACTCGTACATACCTAATTCAAAATTAGAATAATAGTAGAATCTCAAGTATAATTAGTCCTTAAATATGATTTTACTAAAACATAAAATATGTATAATACATATTTTAACAATGGATTTTGTGTCGATTATAATTGGACTATTTTTAGTATAAACTATAAGATATATTTATATAAATTATTACTATTTTCAAATCATGATTATCATGAGTATTTGACCTATTGTCTATAGTACAAAAAGTTAAATAAATAAAAATTTTCTTTTCAATAATTCAAAATGTTCACTAAATACTATTTAGTAAAAAGGTGTTTTCTAAATACTTATTATCATAATAATAAAATCTTAAGAATTTGAATTTTTTTTATCATAAATTAAATGTCATCTTGGTATCCAGAAAGTATATTAAAAAATTCCAAAAATTAGATTTTGAATAAATGCATTATTTGAAAAGAAATAAATGCTCGTGGTACTGAGTGTACTTGGCGAAAAACTCAATTTTTTAATCGTATCATTGATTTAATTAATTTTAATAACATTAACATAGATTGAAGAATGTTAATTTAAATAAAATGTATTAATAACGTTTTATTAATATAAAAATTATTTTTAATCAACATCCTAGTGTGTAATAGTTAATTCATTTTTAACATAATAATAATAATACATATAGTATAACATAAGTTTATGAACATTTTTATGTTTTAATAAAGCTTGTAAAAATCGTGACGATAGAATGGGTCATAATGAAAGGCGTTATCGGTTGAAAGAAAACTTTGATGTGTGGTCTTGTCTATAGAGTATAGATATTATCATAAATACATTGGGAAAATGTATCCTTAAGCATAACAGCTTATATTATATTGGTTTTGCCAAAGTCCTAACGATGCTTCCTGCATTTTTAGAGAACCAATAATAATATAGGCCTATAAGGCTATAAATAATGTTTCTGATAAAGGTTTTACTTCATTTTATGTTATATGTGATATTAAACATTTTACACACTATAATTTATATAAGTTGCGTTTTAAGAGATGAGTATAAGACAAAAAAAAAAATCTATAAAATGCGTGTGAAACAAAAATAAAACGTCAATAACCAAGTGACATCGAGCCCTCGGGCTTAAAATCCTAGTTATTATTTTAGTCCAACCTATATAATATATAAAAATATTTCATAGTATGGGTTTATTGTTTTATTTCTTTAACAAAATGATTGACCGATATACATTTCGTTATACATCTATACTTTCCACATTTTTGTTTTTCGGAACCACTTCTAGTTTTTTTATACCAGTCTTATTCTAAACAACACATGGTTGTAAACGCGATTATCTATGTTTCAATAACAATTTGAAAATAAAAATGTCCTTATAGAGGCCACTTTACACATAATAAAAATAACTGACCACTCCATGTATATAACATTATATATTACATATGTAATATAATATATTTTAAATGAGAATGTTAATTAAAATGTATTTGGACGTATCTAGAAAGGACTGACTGCGTTGCACATAGCCAGTAGCCACGGATGTCGAGGAATAGTGGAAATGCTATTATCAGCCGATTGTGACATCGACAGACAGAGCAAAGTAAATAAAATCTACACGGGAAAACGAAATATCAAATCGTCGTATTTATAATAACTATCAAACAAATGTGTTAAAAATGTTAACAGAACGGGAACACTCCTTTGCACATGGCATGTTTGTCTAACAACGTCGTGATTGCAGAAATATTGATTGCCAAAGGCGCCGATCTCAATGCCTTAAACACGGTAAGTGAACGGACATATTAATAAGCATGTAGTATCGTCGACAAAATATAATAATTATAGTAAAGACTATGCGAAAATATAAACATGAAATGTAATTATTTTGGCGCGTTACAGAGGTTACAGTCGCCGATTCATATAGCGGCTGAACAGGGATATTCGGAAATCTGTAAGCTCCTTTTGAGTGCCGGGGCCAACATCGAACAACGCGAACAGGTCAATATTTATTTTTTATTTTTGTCTTTTAATATCCCAACTTAAATAGTTTGCCTATGCAATTTATTTGATCTATTGTAAATATATTGCTATGTCTTATTATACATTACAAGTGGCTTGTAATAAGTATAATATGTCATTATACCATTTAATGCAATTTATAATGCTATAATATATTATTAGTAATTGGTTTTATTTTTAATCAACTCCGATATACGCAGATCACACATTATTCACAGTGAAACAATATAAGAAATATTAGTTCCTGCGTGTGGTTATTGTAATGTTTTATGTATTATTTTATTATACATTTTGTTATTACGATTTCAATTTTCTTTTTTTAAACTTAAAAAAAAACATGATTAAAAACAAAATCATCTGAGGAGACTTTAAAATTGTCAACAAAAAAAAACGTTGGTATATTTCTTCACCGTTTTAGTTTGTAGAAACAAAACATTTAAACAAAATTGTTTGAATGTGTGTAACGTACAAAATGATTTATATTTTAACTCAATTTTAATATTTACATTTATTGTACTTCATAAATAAAATAAATAAAAAAGTATGATGTTTTTAATGTTACATGATATATTTAATATTAGTAGGTATATCACAATCATCAGTGTCATAATAAGATATATAAATCGCTTAACATTACATTATAAATATTTTATTTTATAATATTTAAATAAAAAATATACCGAAACGGGTTTAATAAAAAAAAAAAATAATAAAATAAACGTCAACATTAAATAGTATTAATGAATATGTTCATTAAGACTAACTAGTATTTTGTAATTGATGTTTTATTTTATTTTCGACTCAGGGAGGCAAAACACCGTTGTACATAGCGGCTAGAGGAAGTTTCACTGCTATCGTGGATATGATTATAAAAACCGCTCGTTTAGAGTACACACCCAAGGTGCGTAATTTTTACAAAGGAATAAATATAAACGAACAAATGCGATCAATTTATTCATAAGTCACAGTGAAATCATAAATCGTCACTATGAACTTTATTTATTTTATTATTATTAACGGTTTAACTCGTGTTTGTGTGTGCGTAGAAACGAACTAGACCGAAAACTCCAGAGGAACGAAGGAAATGGAAGTGCAATCCGGACTTAGACGTTTCGATAGCACTGCAAGAGACTGACGAAAATTTAGAAATTATATTACGAAAATTATCACACAAGCAGTTGAGTCCCGGCGAATGGAAAAAACTAGCTCATTTATGGGCATTCACGGACGAACAAATCAAAGCGATCGAACACCAATATATAGGTAATATTTGCAAGGCTTGGTTAATTTAAATTGTACTCATCATATTTTAATTTTTTTTTAAACTATACTATACAATTTAAATGACTAACACTAGGATCGACTACTAGATGAGATTAGACCATAAAATCGGTATTAATTGTAAAATCAATAGGCTCTAGAATATCACATTTTCTATCACACACACAGTTAAATAATATTGGAATTTGTGCTTATTCTCTTTTTATTCGCACGGGCATTCAATATTGAAAATATACTCCATCACATTTCAGTCTTCGATTCTATAAGGTACATAATACATATGGATAGTGGCTTCTGATGTACATTTAAATAAAAAAAATAATAATTAAGTATAATTTTCTTTAATTTATATCGATAATTAGATATATGTTGCCACAATTTTTTAGATAACTGTATTTTAATGTTCGATAAAGGAAGTCGATAAAGCACCCGTTTGTCCGTCACGGTCGTTATCAATACAAGTTATAGCACCGCGTGTACCCGTCCCTTCAATTGGTAAATACTAAAAATAGTTCCCACGCGGAAATATTGTTATTTTTTAAATTTGTACGAGTTGATATGTTATTTGAATTACCTTTTGTTATATTATATAATTTATATATTTTCAAAAAGAACAAAAGTTGAATTTATCAATTATGAATTAATTGTTTTGTTTATTTTAATTTCTTATTGATATTTTGTTTTACGGCCTGGATATAATACAAAAGTCTATATGTTTCAAGAGTTTTTATGATTAAACCAGATAATATGTGTGAAATAGTAATTAGTATCTTTACCTATTTAGGCGTTAAACCACAATTTTAGATGTATTTGTCATACATTAAAATTAGTACTGTACACTCAATATATTATAAAATGTATTATTTTTTATAATATTTTTAACACGAAATAAGCCTTCTTTGGTTATGCCCCCCGTTATCACATTATTCAGCCAAGAATCCAATAGCATGTAAATTATTAATAATAATTAACCATTGTAAGACAAAACTCTAGATAAAAAAGTGTTATCTACATATTTATCTATTTATCAGTGTTTCCCAATCTGTTTGTAATGGTGACCCTCAAACTTACACCTTGTTGGTTACGCTGCCCACCCCCCACTAAAAATGTGATGTATAGTATGATTATATACTTATTTATAGGTAAGTTTAGCCAATAGAGTAAATATATTACTCTATGGTTAAGCCAGTCGTGACTCATAGGTTGGGAAACACTGATCTAGATAGTAGATATTATATTTGTTATCTGAACTCAACACCGTGAACAAGTCATTAACGACGTAAATAATTTGCTTACAGGTCCGTCCAGTTACAAACAACACGGTTATAGAGTGTTGAGAATTTGGGTCGATAGTCTGGGCCCCGATCTTGACCCCATAGAAGAACTCATCGATAGTCTCAATACAATCGAAAAGAATGCGCTAGCAGGTAACATTATTTCAAAGCATATATCCCATCCTAATTTCAGAAAAAATTACAAGCAATAATTATTTTTCTAAAAAATTATTAACTTCATTATTACTATGCAAACACAGACATACGGTTGTGGTTGTGGTGGCGGTGTTTTAAAAAGAAACAAAGGTAATTTGAGTCATATATTATTATAGCCATAGCCCATATTATATACAAATATAATTTGTCAAATTCCAGAGTTCTATTATTTTTCCCATATTATAATCTATTTTAAATTATTCAATATTAGTATATCTACATATTATGAACCTTGCTATCTAAATCAATTTTATTTATCTTGTTGAAACATTATATCTGATTAGCTATTATAGCGTCACGTATATTCGGTATATTGTAATATATTATTCATTAGGACAATGTCCCGTGAGTATTTACTAATTTAAAGTACTGGGATAATGGAGTTTCCATCGGTCGGCACATGATTTAAAGTTACTAACACTACTAAGCAATTCTCGGAAGGCGCTGTTGTGTAAAATAATTAAATAAATAATTTTAAGTATACATAAATATGTATACAATTTGAATACAATATAATATACATTGTACTCGTATATTATACAAAAGTTAGTGATATATTATTAAGTATAGCACAACCCATATTCGTATGATTCGAAAGTTTAATGAAATCTGCTGTTTGGCAGTTATTTTCATTAAATAACAATTAATTTAAATATTATGCATTTATGCGACATGTTAAACATCATTAAATGCATTTACACATGATACAAATATTGAACAATATAGTTTGAGAAAAATTCCGTTTTTCCACAATAAAAATTATTTAAAATAATGAATACCAATAATTATAATCATTACTAATACAAATCCCGACAAATACAATTAAAAAAAAAAATTAATAAAAACAATAATAATTTTAACTATATTTAATAATGGGACAAACTAAATGTAATAAACCAGAATTCCACTTGGGCGTTTTTTATAAATAAATAAATAATAACAGTTTATTTTTTTTTAAATGAGAGAACATAAAAACTTTAATTCGATGATCCGGATATAGTAAGTAAATTTTATACCGTAATATAGTATAATATTGAAACGTGTAACCGTGATGAAACATAAATTAACATATAAAAATAACACCACCCTGACATTTAACAATATAATATTGTCTGTATTGCGATTCTGTGTGATCTTCTTATAAATAATAATTATTAAATTATTCAGAGGTACTGATGAACACCACCACCATGTACACAAAAACACGTTAATAACATAAAATTATTAGACGTATTCATTATAATATTGTGAAGCAAAATAATAGCACTCCTTCCTATGGAAAAATTTAGAAAATATGAAGGGTGTAGTGATTTGAAAGTATTAATAACTTATATTAATCTATTATTATTTGTAATTTGCAAAAATTGTCCAAGTATAATCAACATTATACATACAATAAAATATAATATATTTTATACATTTTTAAAATCAGATTTAAGAAAAATTATTTTTAGTAAAATATTTCAATAACTCAGAAAATAAGAAACTATTTGTACGAGTTTGGAATTATGCACCTCAGAATGTTCAATAAAATTATACACTAAATAATATATAATAATTTAAGATTTTAAAAAAATTCGTTTAGTATGAAAAAAAAGGATTTGAGCATGATTGATCAATTATCCAATACATAATGTCAGTTAGGGGGTCAGTTCTTAAAATGAATGTCTCGCAGTTGGTAGTACACGTGCTCAAAATAATTTTCAATCATTCTGTTAGATGTTCGAACCAATTTACCACAAAACAAGTATAATTTGCATAAAAATTCGGAATGCGAGATCCGGTCGGTTTTCTACTGAACGGAATACCATAATAATGCCGAGGAAAATAAAATATTACGATTGGCATTATTATGATTTTGTTTTTTTATTCTGTATAAATATTATAATTTTATTTTTTTGATTGTTTTTGTACAAATATGTTTACTGCGTTCAGATGCCATCTGCAAGAAGTTAATGCGGCAGAAAGAAAAAAGCGAGAAAAAACCTGAAGACAAAACCTGTGTTGTTTCTTGAATACACGTCACGTATTTGTTTGTTTTTGTTGATTTTCAGTTTTATTTGTTTGTTTTTCCTCAAATGACTATTAACAATAAAAGTGTACCCACAGTTTTTAAATTGTTTGACATTTATAATATTTCACCTTGGATATTGTATTATGTATTTATTAAATTTAATGTGTTATGTACAATATCATATTGTTCACTTAATTGTAAAGTGTTATCACTCGACTTTTAGTTTAACTGATAACTTATATTACATAATATGCAAAATGTAATATAATAATAAATATGTCACAATTGTATACACACTAATTTCATGAACTTGTCTTTAAATAAAAACAATACCGTTGTTGCAATACTAACTATAAAATAAATTAATAAATGTATTTAACGTTCGAAAAACATACATTTCGAACCAATGTTGCTCAATTCTTACGTGTGAATAAATATTCTTGTCTATCGAAATCTTAGTAGTCATCGCTCCCCAAATACATGATACTGTACTTGTAGCGTCAACAATGAGCTCCATTGTTCAGGTAACAGGAAATAGGTAAAAGATAGACGGTGATGTCGGTGTCGCATTGCCTGTTTGTTCCGAAATTCTATTGACTTTTCACGAAATACAATTGTGTTGATAATCATGCATTGTGATTCTCTGGCCTCAAAGAGTAACTATTTTTTTTTTTTTGTGAAAGGATGAGTATATTGTTAGGTATTATATACTAAAGTTTTAACGGTTGTAGTTATTCGCACGGTGACGTTAACTCATGGAAAACGACATTTACCCACGGTTGCAGTGTAAACTTAGTCTCGAGAATCCGCTCACAAAAACATAAACAACAAAAACAAAATATAAACGCTATTAAAACATTTAAAACGTCTGAATTAATTTTTGTCTGAAACAAATATCCCACAGAAATGTATTTCAATCGCGGCAGCAATATATTATATTAAAATAACTATAAAAAAAATACGTAAACAACGTCAATTTAAAAATATACAACTCCATCACGGCAAACCGCGTCAAACGTCTTTTGATTATGCGTACGACCAATTACATTTTTATTTTAACTACACATCCTGGATGAATAAAGACTACTTAACAAATTTAACGAAAAACCTTTTCCGTTATATTTCCCGTAAGCCACTCTAGTGTATACACTAGTTTCTTTTGATGTATCTAGTTCGTCGATGACATATCTGAAATCTCTCTCCTAATCGTATGTCAATGTCACCCGTGGTTTGAAAATAACAGGATATACTAGGTTTACTATCCGTTTAAAATATTCGGTAAATACAATTGAGCACGCTTATTAATTATTATTTCAATACATTGCCAAATTTAATTACAATGTAAAGGACGTGTAATACTAGTGTAGCCATATGTCACTGTGACATTTTTTTATTTAAATTTTTTATTTATATAATATGTAAATATATATACTTATTGTAAAGATATATATTTACATATTATATAAATAAAAAACGATGGAACTTCGTTGGGTGTGAAGTGGTTATTAATCAGTCGGATGGTCGTGACACCATCTGTGTTTTAGCTAATGTCTTCTGGAATCACCTGGGATGTTGAGAGCAGATAAGTTTGAAACTAAAGGATCGCGGAGGTTTGAATGGAAGCGTTTATAGAGAGATTTGGCTACGTTTTACATTGTTTGAATGGAGAGGTCATTATATGGAGTGTATGGTTTAAAACATAAAATTGAGCATTTATTATTTGTCATGGGCATTTGAATTGAAATTTATCGATTTTCTTCATGTTCGATGGTTTAGCCGAACCATCCATACTGTTTGTAAAGAAATGTGTTAACCACATTTTGTGTCAACAAAATAATGTACCATTTGTTGTTTATACAAATTACTTATGTAATATGTTCATATTATACAATATATTAGCAAAGTCACATTATGTGTATTATTTTGTAACCAATTTCTTTAAAAAATGTACGTGTTAATACATTTTAATTTTAATACTTTTAAATTTTTGCTTTAATATGCAAGAATCATTTTTCACATTAATAATTCATATACAAATAAATACCTAGTAATGTTTTTGTTTTTATTAAGAAAAAAACAACGTAATCAAATAACTTGTAACTTGCAACAAGTTACAACACTAATTAAATAACTTACCCGTCTTTGAGTCTATATCAAAAATATAAGTAAAAAGATCTTTCATATTCTGATAAAGTTTGTCTTTATACATTTCCATGTTAGGTAAATGAAATGACAGGTTTTGCTCATTATATCGTACTCAATTTTATTATTTTCTTGAGTCAGCAGAATTATTAAAATTACAAGTGTGTTCTTCAACCGTCCAGATAAAAAAGCTATAACGTGCTCAATCGTTCGATAGCCATAATACCGATTTGTATAATTGGTATTTTGTTATCGCACTACGTCACTATAGTATACATGTTATGTTATAAAAATCATTATATAGCAGCCGTTTTCTCTCAATACCTACTAAGTACCTTTATAATAATATTTAAAACAAACTAAATATAAAATAATTAATGGAGAACTTTTTTTTTTTACTTAATTCATCAACTAGATACGTCATAATAATATGCTTACGGGTATTTATCTGCGGTGAAGGTGAAAATCGATTTATCGCTAAAATGATACGTATTGGGGACGTCATAATAATAATAATATATAAGTGCCTACTACCTATCCCAGGAACACGCAACGTACACAAATAAAAATATTATACTATTTATCTATAAATGTTCCATGCAGTATGTTTGTGGAACATCATGGTCGGATATATTTATGCGTACAACCTGAGATGACAGTATTTATCCCACAAAATACTATTTCTAGTTTAAATTGGACATTTTTTCGGTCGATTCACTACAAAAAAATTGTATGAAAATCCCTTGCAGCCTCACATTGTAGGTGAAAACAAATGAGTCACGCAAAAACTTTTAGTGTTATACGCACAAATTATCGTAATTTAATGAAATGATAAAGATAAATCATCACTAAACTATATTATAATCAGTTTACTATTTATTTTAATTTTTTTTATCTATTCATTTAAAAATATGCATTTGTACTTTTATTTTGTTATTGTAAAATAACTTTTATTATTAGTACCGTCAGCGCTCATTTTACTTATTTATATGTAGGTACATTATAATATTATATTATTATGTAGTTCCATTTTTGAATAAATTATTATTTTAGAATTGTTAGTATTAAATAAATATATTTATTATAGCATTTCTTATGTAGACATAGTAGTTTAAATAATTTTACCATATATTTTTTTTTTAATTTATCATTTTTAGAAAAACCAACAAAAAAAATGTTGTTTAGATGTAATTATGTTTATCGTCTAAATTACATATACCCGATCAAACTAATCACACGTAAATAAATATATAGTTTAAACTATAATTATCATTAAAAACAACAAATCACGTATTTAATTTTGAGAAATATTGAACTAATCCCTTAAGCACAATTTTTACTTAAATACATTACTTTTATTCGTTTAAGAATTTTCTCGAAAAATATATTATATTGTATATTTACATCGTTATTATTGTAAAATTCCAATGTTATAAATGTCTAATATTTAATATTATATTATATAAAATATAAATATATTTAATATTATATTATATTCATTTTTTTGATTTCAATATTTAACTATTTTTTATAAGTCCATTGTCTATTATTTATAATAAATTCACCCTGCATTTTTATTTATGTTTTTTAATTGATCAATTTATTAATTATTATAAATTGTTAAAATAGTTTTGAAATTTACAATTCAGGGTTTTCAATCGTTCTCACATATATCATAAAAAAATAATACTATTATTTAGACTCATCTTCCATTTATATATTATGAGTAATTTGTAAACTTTTTTTATTATTTGTTATTTATTAATATTTGTAAAACTTTATAGAAATGTTTATATCTCCGTGTAGAAATGATTTAATTGTATATACATTTATATAAAATATCATTTTAACTTTGTAAATTTGTTTTTATAGGATTTATTTTTAACTTTTTATTATTAAGAATCATTTAATGTAAAATAAAATTTTACAATTTTTTATATTATCCGTTTTTTATATAATAATTGTTTTCTATGAAAATTTTTGGCCTCCTCTTCTCCGTCGACTGGCTGTTCTCGTTCTATTTTTAAGGTTTTTTATTTAAACAAAAATATAATAATTTAATTCTATTTATCAACTGACATAAATAATAATTATCAACAATCACTCATCGAGTGCCTTTCGATGTCTAGAGTATTATCGTTGATCAGTGTCAATACGCATTATTAATATATATTATCATAACATATTAATCGGTTGCTTTAAAATTATTGAAAATTGTAATTTATTAAAATAATAATAATAACGAAGTGAAATTTGTTTAACAATTTAATTGTGAGAATGTAGCATATTAGCATGTACAATTAATGTATACAAATTTTGGCAAGCTATACTTGTTTGTATTGGCTTAACTTGTATATGAGTGATTGTATATACACGTGTATGATCATGGTATATTTCACCAGTCAGATGTATGACCGCTATATAGTCAGTACTTAATGTTTTTTTACCATATTATGTATTGTTATAATTATTTTTTTTTAATTATAATTTATTATTTTAAAAGGTCTCAACACAATTTGCGTTTTAAACGTCTAGGAGAACTAGTTGGAATCGTGAGAGAAGAAAGTTTTTTGAGTGGGAGGAAATATGGTAATGGAATCTTTTATAAAAGCGTTTGGCTTCTTCGTGGATTGTATGTAATTTCATGTTTAAACGGAGAGTATGATTTTGAATATATGGGGAACATAAATTAGTTTTCTTAGGATAATTCTTTGGAAGGATTAGGTTTTATTTAAATTAGTTTTTTAGCCGTGAGTATTCTTAGACGAGAAAATAAACAATAAATACCAAAAAAATAATCGTTATTCATACGTCCAAATTAAGTTTTATCCGAATCAAATATCACGCAGAAGTTTATTTCGATCGTAGTGGGCGGTGGCAAAATATATTATTATTGATTATAAAAACTATTTATAAACAATCTTATTATTTTAAAACAACTAACCATGTGGTGAAGGTCAAAATCGTTTAACCATTAATGGATGAATACAACTTCAAAGTTCAAAAATTGAGTTTAGTTTTGATGTATTTTATATTTTTTATTTTACATCAACATATGTGTACCATTTAACATTATATTTTTTCATTTGGATTTTAAAACAGGTGTTTTTTAAATAAACACATAAAATATTTAATTGTTTTGATACATAAACTCCAAATTAAAAAGGCACTGAATAATTGGTGTTTATAAAATCATAGTACCAATGCAGAATAAAACATTTTAGGTTTATTCTTCGTAATAAAAAGTTGTTCTTTGTAATTATCTAAACTAAAACTATGATTTCATATAAAGTTTTAATAATATTAGCTATAGTTATTGACATTGTTACAAACAATTCTACTAATCTAGGGAACAGTATACGACAGGCATATAACGATGGTAACCAATAATAATTACTTAATTATTTATTAATTATATTAAGATATGTAATTTATATTTATTAATAAATATAAAATTAATAATATAATACGCATCATAAATGTAATAGTTTAATTCATTGGTTCTCAAACTTTTATTAAGCACAGCACACTTTTCAAAAATTTTCAAGGCCCACTGTAACTTTTTTTTTTTTGCACCAAATAAGATGAACTAAATTGTTTTTAATAATAATTACAATTTTTGGTTGAAAATTTGTGTTTATAATACTAACTAGACTCTAATTATTTAATGAATTATTCATATATCAGAATATCATTTTGCTATAAACTATGTTTATATAAATATTTTAACAAGCATTATTGAAATTTATATGTATTTTGTTATTTTGTTTGATTTGATATACTCTTCCTTTAGAAAATGGGTTGCTTCTGAAAATTAGAATTGAAATAGAGCAACCCAGTGATAAATAAACGAAGATAAATTTCCTATATTCTGACATTACATATAGAAGTCGAAACAGCATTATAGATGTGACTGAATAATTAGTTACTGGTGATTGGAAAGCATTAACAAAAAATCATATTTCTATATACATTATAGTTTCTTTATTTTAAACGAAACAACAAAACTTTACATAACATTACTGTTCATTTAGCCTATTACTACTTCATGTTTAGCCGAAAAACAGAAATAAGTTCAAAATAACTAACTATAGATAATTATATATAATAATATTATATTAGGATTAACTATTTCTGATAATACTTGGCATGTAAATTATGTAAAATAAAAATATAAAAATGAAATAATAAAATATATTACAGTTACTTTTTATTATATTATTCTAACCGGTAAATGTTAGTAAATTGTTTTTCTATATTAATGTTTTTTTTTTTTTATTAATATTATTTAATAAAATATATCAAATTAATTTTAAATTACATCAGTATCAGTTTTCAGTTATGTAGAACAAAAAAATATTAACTAGGTATATGAAATCTTATTTCGAAGCAATGTTCTTTGTTGTATCTTTTGAAAATATGATTTCATTATTAGCGTCATATTTATATTTTAATTTTTTATCCGTTTGTTAATACCATGCATTTTTTTAACTTTTTCGGAAAACTATTTATTGACACTTGATGTCGGTAATTATGTATCATGGACTATTTTTGTTTTCTGCGATTTAAAAGAAAGGTTCCAATCTTTATATAATGGCCCCTGTTTGTAAATTTAAATGTCTGTTTGATGTCTAATAGATATGATAAATACACTATTTATAGGTACACACGAAATATATAACAGGTTATATATTATAACCACCATATTTAATATACAGATTTATTAATTACCAAAAACACTGTTCAAAAACTACTCATTTCACATTCACACTTAGACCAAGAAACTGCACTATCATAACCTTCAACGACCTATCCATCACTCCCATTTATTATTCAGGCTTCCAAAATTGTATACATTTTAAAATAATCAAAATCTATAAATGATTAGTCACTCGATCAACCATTAAGTATTCAAAAATATACTACATAATAAACATAATATCCATACAATTTTAAACATCAAATGAACAATTTCAAGCAGAATTTATTTTTATTTTTTAGAAAGCAATAGTAAGGGATTTTATAACAATAAATTATAATTAATAAATTGTATTATTTATTTATTGACACAACATACCTAACTATAATAAAGTGACTCCATTATATGTATTTGGTGTACTTATATAATATTTCAGTTTTTATTTTTTCATTAAAATTTGAGTATTGATATTAATTAAATTATATAATCTATATTGTTTTATGTTCTGTGTTTGGTCTATGAAATTAATGACTCATCAATTTTATATATCAAATTATTATTATTTTTTGTTTTTAGATTGCATTAGTAAGATACCTCGTATATCAGTTAATTATTCTTAATACATTTTAAAATTTATTTGTTTAACATAACCATGATTAAGTTACTTAAATTTATCTACTAAGAATACCTTTATGATATTTTTTAAACTATCATAATGAGTTTTTATTTTGTACCAAAATATAGCTTTTTATACGTTTTTTTACTATCGGTAGAATCATCTTTCAATTATATTATTATACATTTTTTTGTAAATTGACGAATGGAATTTATAATCACATATATCACATATAATTTTATAAGCTTTTAAGGAAGAATGTTAACAGAATTCGTAAAAATCTCAAAACTACATAATAATACATTATCTTTAGAAATTTTAAAAATTATTCTGTTTAGGTACCTATATTTAATATTTTAAAATGTAATTCATGTTTTTTTATAAATTGTCTTTAATTTAAAAAAGTTTCTACCGGAAAGTAAAATTAATTTTTATAGCATAAATGGTTATGGTATAATTTTAAAATATTTTGAGCTTTTTAAAAACATGAAAAATTTAACATTATTTAAAATTTTTTTCTCTTATTAATGTTTATAAAATATTTTTTGCTGAAAATTCAATAAAAGATCCCCATACATTTTTCTTATAACATACCTATATAATAATTAAAAGTACATAAGTACCTACCATTTTTTGATATGAATTTGAAGAATAAATGCTTATGAATTTAAAAAAAAAATTATGATTACTACAATTATTATATAGTAAAAAATAAATGATACCCAAACAAAATTACCACAGATATTTAACATTTTCAATTAATATTTATATTCTATTTCTTAAACACTGTAATATCTTTGAAATATCTTAAGCTATTCATAAGAATTTAAAATTTATATTTTCTTATTTTTTTCATTAAATCAAGATAATGGATATTTTCGATTAGTAATAAACTTAAAATTTAATAATATAAGGTTCCTAACAAGTTATTCATTCCGTAAACAAAAAAGTACCTATATTTAACACTTACTATTCTACTATTTTAAAATCTTACCTAATAATTTCTCTGTTTTTATTTGATAAAACTTTTTATAAATAGTTTCTTTGAATAAATTGTATGTATACTAATATTATATGTTAAATATTTGAAATTAACTTACAGAATATTTAAAATTATTAGGGTTTGATGGTAAGTGTACTTTTATAGTTCTACAGTATTAAAAATAAGTATTGTTAGAACAATTTTAAAAAGTGTATATATGTATGTTTATATATAACCAGATAAAATAGGTAAAACTATGGTATAATAATAACATATTTGCATTCATATTGCAATACCTATTAATTTGTACAATACATTATACATAAATATACGTATTACACAGAAGAATAAACGTCTAATCCTAATGTATTATATGAATAGATAATGATACACTTCGCAATTACGCTATTGCAGAGTCAATGGGTAAGTAATTTATAATGGTACCTATAGTATATAAAAAATTGGGAACAGGGTGTCCGAACGGGGTACGTCGTCGCTTCTGACGCGTATTGTCGCCGCATCGAATTCCGGTCACGGGTGGGCAAGCAACTGTTTAAGGGGCAAGTCCTCCAACCGGACATGGCAGAAATCTACGGGTGCCCAACTAAAAATCCTGCTAAATAGGCGTCCATACACCTTTGGCTTACTCCCAGAAACAGTGCTATACAAAATTAAAAAGTTTAAAAAGTTCTAACAATTGCAATGCTTATGTTTAAATACAATTTAAATTGCATATTCTGTTATAGAGCGGTACTGATTTGCACATAAATACCAAAAATACTTGTTTGCGCATAAAAATACCATCACTGATCGTTTGGGAACATTTGAATCTAAAACCATATACGTGGTTAGAGCACGCCGCACAGTTACCTATTAGTTACCTTTATGTTATTACTTGTTAATTAATAATTTATTGTTGATAGTTAATACTTGTTTAAAAGTATTTACATACATTTTCCTTCCTCCTTAATAGACTTAGGACAACGAAAATAAAAATCATAATTATTTATACCACGATGTTTAGTAAATTTGTATATTTTTTATACTAATTCAAATATTTTCACGTCGTGATTCGAAAGCTTCACAAATTTTCACTAATTTCACTTATCACAAAATATAATATGTTCGCACACCGTAAGTTTTTGAAGGAAGTTTAATAATATTTCTATATTGTTTATCCATGGTTATTATTGCCCAGACCGGTATAGACAGGTAAAATACAATTATTGTCGTGTGCGCAAACCAGTAATACTTTTAATATTACTGTTTGCGTTCCGATTTTTATGATATTATTATAACACTCTGTTATGGGTGTAACATGATTGGCGCTGCCCTACTTTTTACATTTGAAAAATGCAACACCATTGCGCTTTTACGTGGTAACTAACAAGAATCAACCCATTCTACCTACAAAAACACACTACGATTGCATTAGAGCAAAGGTATTGCCTTCATATAAATTTTCTAATACTCAATTTAAAAGTACAATTAGATTTGGTTAATTAAAACTTTTAACTTCGATTTCGAGTTAATCAAGTTCGACTGTATTAAATATTAATACTTTGAATTTGCGTTTTTCGGGTGTAAAAAGGCAGGGCGGATGCAATCGTGTTTCACAGTTCAGTTATATAGATGATTACCAACCTTATTATCAATGACATCGTATCAATATGCATAATAAATATGTTATAACTTATTTTTTTTTTTTTTTCATAAACTATGCAATAACTCTAATATTCGTGGGTCATTACCATGAATAATTAGATTTAGATGATAAAAAAGCACCGCAATCATTTGATTTAAAACTGAAAACTGTAATGGATCGAGTGGAAAAAGATTTTGTAAGTTTTGTAAATGTATTTTTATTTTTTAATGTGACACCAACTTACTTAAGTATCTCTTATAAATTAAAATTATTTTATTATCAATAGAATTTACTTTTTTATTCAAATAAAACAATCAGACTTTGTAGTCTTTAAATTGTCTATCTAAAAATTAAATCTTAAAGAATTTAAAGCAATGATATTAAATAAAAATCAATGCAATAAAACTTAGTTTCAATAAATTGTTAATAATCATAACTGATTTCAAATAAATTACATATTACCACATTAAATACATATTATAGATTCAGTGCATACTACTTGCGTCCCAAATTGATAACAGAAAGTACAAGAGGTAACTTGCGTCAGAATAGTTTGGACTAGTCAACAAGTGGTTAGGATGCAACTTACTGTCTTATTTATTGATGTGTTAATCGCGTCTCGAATGATAATTTCGTAACGATATAGTATATACCTATATAAGAAAAAAACATATGGGTATAGGTACGTAAATTGCTTTATTCCATAATTATTTAAAAATTGTAGAAACATTTCACAAAATCTCTAATTTCAGAACTATATATAGGTACTTGTATATCTTTAAAATATCACTTATACTATTCGAGGTAGTTTAAGGTATTTATCTTAATTTATTAAATTAATAAGCGTAGTATATACAAATAGTTTTGATGAAAACGCGGTCAACATCCCATTTAATGGAAACGGATATTGGTTTCAACGTGTTAAACCCCGAATAATAAACTTATAAAAGATGTTGTTTTGATTAGGTAGGTATTTGAAAGGTTTAGTGATACGGTGATTTTAACGCATTACCAGTAATATATTATTAGTAATTTACCATATTAGATTGTTCTATGCGATAATAACTTAATGATTATTTAAATATTATTTTTCGAATAATTAAATTGCAAAATGTACGTTTATTTGAATAATTTTAATTGTATTGACATAACCGTATTTTAATATTTTTTACAAAAATTACAGATCACAGTCTTATTGTGTTTAATTATGTTTCTAGGAAAATATGGATGAAAATGCAGTAGTGAAAAGTGATGACATTAAAGGTATGCTATTCAATAAATGTTCAAAATTATTACAGACATTATCATCTTTAACATATTGTGTTAACAAACATTTTAACGAATCGGTAGTTTTGTTGTTTAAAAAAAAACATTTATAACAACTATTGAATCCATATCCAATCCATGGCACGTCAAACATTTTTAAAAACGTATTTGTATGTATACTATTTTAAAAAGTATGAAAATAATACCTATGTTGTAATGGCCAGACTGCTGTTGTGCCTAAAATATGGGAATTCATGGTATAATACTTCGCAATTGATGAAAGGGTCCATATTATAGAGTCACGTAGAATTTCACACAATTTATTTGTGAGAATTCTGCCGACCATGTGAAATTAGTTTATTATAGATTATAAAACTTATTTCATCTTAAAATTATCGACAGGTTATATCAACAGCTATAATAAACAAATCTTGCATGAAGGGAGGATTTGTTATAGTAAGTATTATTCCTAAATGTATTTATTTTGATAATTATTTATTTATTTATGTTGTGTTAATGCTCAATAATGTAACTAGTGAAAAACTAGACCTAACCGTATAACATAATATTCTTTTGTTCATTCATTACAGAAAAACCACTAGAGACGGTAGAACAATTTTGTAAGAAATATGGTTAGTAAAAATAGTGTAAACATGTTATTCCTACTTAGAACACCTATTATGGTACATGTTGTAAATTAGTTTTATTATAAATATGAAAATTTCCATTATTATATTTTATACCAAATAATGATATAAATAGTTTCATGATGTAAATAGATTCCATTAACCTAAATATTCGAAACTATTATAACTGAATTGCATAAACGTCACGAGTTACATATTTTATGCAATTGACATTTTAAATCGTATACTAGTCATGTGTTTATATATACGTTGAGTGTAAAAACGACTTGAGTTATAATTTTTTTATCTATACAATTACAACCAAAAAAATCTGGTTGTGAGCTGTAACATCGTTAGTCAATGACTTGTGTGTAGTTTTACACTCTACAGTATCTTCTAATCCATATAATCGTATTAAAAACATATTTTGAAGGTAAACACCTAATGTATATTATTACAATATCAATCTATATCGGATTCCGAAAATAATGTAATATAATCTGAATGCAGTATAGGTAGATTATATTATTTCATAGACATTTCAGTTTACCAATAATTTAGTTATTTATTGTTACACAGTATGTTTCAACTGCTTCAAGTACATTATTTTAAGTGATTTATTCATTATTAAATTAATAATATTAATAGTGTCAACACTACCTGAAAAAAATTATATTGAATTACCAATAAAGAAACTATAAAGGTATTTTTATTTGTGATTTAATGTTAAAGTACTTTTAAAATTTTTTTTTTGTTTTAATAAGTATTCATTTTTAAATTAATTTTTTTTTCAAAATTATTTTTATTATACCATTTTTATCAATTATTCAAAAGTTTTAAATAAATGAATCATGAGTCATGGGGTTAATGCAATCATCGGTTCAATTATATTCGTAGAGAAGTAAAGATTTAAGTCTACGGTTTATACTTTTTAAATAACAAGAAAAAAAATTATAATAAAGCTATAAAAATCGTTATTTTAAATGTAAAATCTTTATCCTATTTTGTCAAAATAAGAACGTCAAACATTTATTAAATGAAATTGTTATAAATTATTTTTAATACTATTTATTAACTAGGTACCCACCATCTATGAATACAATTGATTTATGAAGATTGTATTTTATATTTAGCTAACAAACTTAATATCAGTAAAATAAAAAAAAAATTTAAATTTAAATGTAAATCTAATGCATTCTACATGCTTCTTAGAATTATAATAAAAAAATATGAAGGATTATCTTTAATAAGCGTAAAAAAATTTACTTTAATTTTTAATATTTTATAATTTATCACTATAAGAACATTATTAATTTATAATTTGAACATGTATCTTTAGCTTAAAGGATTTTGCTTAAATTCACTAGTATAAGAATTAATTTGTATACAGCTATTTTTTTTAAATTTTTCAAATAATATATATATTATTAAAATTATTTTTACTACCTATTCGTAATAAAAATAGAGAAGGATATAACCTATATTATTTAGAATTCTAGGTATATTGACGTTTGCCTAAGCCATACTCAACATGGAATATAATATTATTTTTAAAAATGAGAACTCATCAAATCAATAGGATTTAAAATACCTATAAACTCATTGATTAGTTATCATATTTACTTAACTTAATATTACAGAATTAACTTAAATGAGACTAAATAACACTAACTTTAGAATTATTTTTTTGTGGTTTTTTTTTTTAAACAAGTCAAAACCTATATTCAAAACCACAGATATAATTGTGTACGTAAGTATTTATCTGTTTTATTTATTTTAAATTGGAATAGATCTTTAAAATAAACTATTCATTTTATAATATTATAATCTTATTTATTTTTCATATAGTACCAGTTAGTTCTTGTAAATTAAAGACAATTGTTATAACTTTTTTTTTATTAAAATAATGGTATGAATAAATCAGTATAATATTTCGAAGACAGATTTTATATTTGTATTTAATAAATAATATGGAATTATAACAGTTGATCGAAAACCATTTATTGCACGACAATTATTTCTCACAAACGACAATTGGTCAAAGAACAAATGTTCACAAAATTTTTTTTAAGAATAGAACAAGATTTAGCGATAACAAATAATTCCGTTGAATGTTGAAATAACTGTTTGACTACGTGGAAAACATCCATAAATATGGTGTTTTATTGAAGCTTATTAAAAGAAAGAAAAATGCATAAATTGGTTCAAAATTGAGCAGTAAAAATTAAAAAGTAAATAGTAAAAAGTATATTTATACAACTAAAAAAGAATAGCAAGATTGAGTTAAGATAATTAAAAAAACTCTATTGATTCTCAAAATCGTTGATTATCTACATGGAAAAGTCTATAATTTTTAAATGCAAATTTAAATTTAAATTATACGTATTTTATAAAAATTTTTTAGCAATTTTAATTAACTTAATTGTTCAAGTGCAATTTAAATAATAATAAAAAAAAATTATTTGTACTATAGTAATTATTATTAATTATTAATTATAGTAATTTATTTAGTAATTAAATTTGACATTTTTTTTATGAATTTAATGAATATTATAATTTTTAGTCTTAAGAACAATTTTTCTTCAACCAAATGTTGTTTTCGAGTAATTGTCATTCGATCAATTGACTGCATGATACCAAATAATATATACGTGTTGACTATTGACATTTATTTCATTAATTTGTCGCTAAATTTACCATTATACAAAATTTATAAATATCTTATTTTATTTATAGCTTTTTTTTCTAATTTCCGTAAGTTCATGTATTTGTTTATAATTTAGACTACTATCAGTAATAATTTTATTATACTGTCATAATTATTGTACTTACATAAAAACAAACGTTAATTAATAGCTAATACTTATATACTACGACAAATGTTAACTCATTATTAACGTTGAAACGTTGAATCATTAATTATAGATATCTGTAATAGATAGCTCACTGCAATGAGAAATATGTTATGCGGAAAAATCGGATATTACTTTAAAGCGTTGTTGCTGTCGCGTAGTCAGTATGATCGGATAACGTTATAATCATCGCTATAGTGTCGCAATGGTCATGGTCCGTTGTGGCTAATCGCGATCACTGACGACTATTACCGGCCAACACGCCGAATAAAGCCCATTTTACATAGACGCGTATAATATATCATACGTGCGCTGATAAAAATGCGACTTTCTTTTGAGTTTAAAATGTCACACGTACGCGTACCAATGTACCATACGTATCAACTATCAAAATTGCTGGATGGAGATATTGTCATTGTGCCTTATTTGTCATTTTTTTTTTAGTATACACCGTGCCATTTAAAAGTTATTACGAATAAATTAATTTTATTAGTCATATACAAGTATTAATATTTTATGGTGATATTTTTTAATGATTATTATTTTTAAATATTGGTTTAAAAATTGTGACGCAAGAGTTCTTTTATTATACCACCAGTACCAGATAGGTACGATGGACGAGTATATAGTTAAAATACTTATTATTTTGCATATAATATATATTTTCTAATAAAAAATCAATGGTAGTTATGTTGATAAGAATTGATTTATTTTGACAAAAAGTATTAATTTTCTGATTGACGGAGTAATCAGTTTGCGGTGTGTTGTCCATTGAATGTAAGACCTTGATATTTTTGGGGAAATGTCTCAGTAGTAAAATATTTACATCTAATGACGGTGTTACTCCATTGAGTTGGTATACACAACTGGTTCGCATTAATTTAAAAACATAAAATACATACATTAAATGAAAACATTTTTATAATATTATTAAAGTAAGTATTATCTGATTTACTGCATTTCAAATCGTATTCTCTTAGTAACTTTGTTAATAATTTAATCACGATTTATGTCTTAATTTCACAGAAATTATGAGTAAGCTCACATAATAATTATTAGTATAGAATATTGTATTATTTAAAAATAAAACAATTTGGTCAACATTAAAGAATTAAATAACACCTTTTTAAAAAATTCGTTGAATTAAATATGTATTTCAATGAGTAAATTTAATATTATAATTTGATTCATTATTTGTTTATATATTATATCAGAATGTAAAAGTAAGAAAAATTTTTTATACATGCATCATTTTTTAGCCTAATTGGTAACCTTAGGATGACGATGTGGTCAATGAAAATAATGTAATAAAAACATTTTATCAATAATTTTATAACAACTTTTCAAACAATTTGAAAAAAAAAAATTTTTTCAAACAAATTATTTTGAATATAATAGTTGACAATTTAACATTCTATGATCGATCATTTTTAAATAAAATAAAGTTAACTTTTTTTAAAAAAACTCCTATTACAGCTATGTATCTCATTAAATCATTCATTTGTAGTATTTTTCAAAATGTTTAAAAAATAATCTATATAAAATTTAAATCATGTAAAATGTTTAATTATAAATATTACTTATTAGTCTAATGTAAGGTTATTCATAATTGTATATTCAATCTTAGTAAAATACACATATAATATTATCCTGTCCAAACTTCCAAATGTTTGGTAATAATCATACATTAAAATGTAATACTTATAACTGTGATTATATTAATGTTAAATTTATAAAATTATAAATTTTTAAACAGATGATATTAAAAAAATATATAATGGTAAGTATTTGATGAAAAACATATTGTTGAACATAGAAATCTTAATGTCACATTAGGACACATGACCGATTCAAAATATAACTGATATTACACAACAATAACACTTCAAGTTAAAAATGTTCTTAAGTCTTACCTATAACAATTTTTTAATAAATTGTTGATTGTTACATAGTATATAGATTATACACTTTCTTAGATACATAATAATTCATATAATAAGAATATATATAATATATATAAAAATCATATAATAGTTCCATACAATTTCACTTTTACACCGATGCTTAGTCAGAGAAGCACAAGGATGTGATCTGACGTTTCCTCTATCACTATTAGTCCTTCAACTTCCGTATAATTTGATGGAATATCTTTCATTACGTAGAAGTCGATAAGATCAGGTAATTCATTTGATGTAGTCGACCAGTATATCGGTTTTCTAAATGAGATGATTTGTGCTTTATTAATTGTATTTGCAAATTTGAACAATTCCCGCACTTTGGTGATAATCAATCTCAATCCCCTGCAAAAAGTGTATTTAGCAATAAAATCTTCTCCAGACATATCTACTATCGAGTGTTGGAAGAATTCAGTAAACTTTTTTTTACCTAATTTATGTGTTGGTGGACAATTTATAGCGGAGATAACTATATAGTATATACTCCTCTTTCGGTTTCTTCGAGTTTTAAATAAATTTAATTTTTTTTTTTTAAACTACTATAGCTATCGGCTAAATTGTTTTGTAGTATTTTTAAATTCCTTAAATTAAAATATTTAATTATAAATGTTACTTATTAGTTTAATGTAATTTTTATATTAAATCTTAGTAAGATAAATATATATTATTCTGTCCAAAGGTTAGGTAATCATTCATTAAAATGGAATACTTATAATTGTGTTTATATTAATTATAAATTTTTAAACAGAAACAAATGAAAAATTTCCTCGTAAGTACCTATTAGACGAAAAATCATATTCTTGAATATACAATTTAATTTCACATTAAGATCTAGGACTGGTTTAAAATCAAATGTCTATGATACAACAACACTCAAGATTAAAAAAATATTTATAAGTCTTATAACAACTTTTTAACAAATTATTGAATGTTGTTACTTATGCATTTTCTTAGATCAAAACTAAATCTTGATGATTGATTCTGTACTATTTATAATCTGTACCAAATAAGGGCGCACGGGGTGGCGCACGAAAACCGGTCGAAACTCGCACATGACAGAGTGCGTTCCGACGGCGGCAGAGACAACGTACATACAGAGTGCTGTATATTATCACACCATTTTAACGGTATTTCGCGGTTAGATATCGATTTATTTTTTGCGCGCATTGCTGTATATTTTGAAATTTTCTTTTGCAATTTTACTTTTGTTTTATATTTTAGGATCGGTAAAAACGTTTATATGTGTTCAATATGTGTATTATTTTACTGTATAATACGCGTAACGCTTTGTTATTTCAATTTCCTGTATTCACAGTGGCGTCGGCATCAACGGCAACATCGTCGACGGCGGCGAACACAGCCGACTAACATTGACCAATGATATAGCGAATAGACCTGGCCAGGGGTCCGGACGTCGCTTCGCGATTCATTTGGATGCGCCAATGCGGTGCGCTCTTATTTGGTATACAGACTATAGATGTTTTAGGTTTTGCGTAACGTATAGTTAACGTGTACCGATTTATTGATTTTTCAATATTTTTGGACTTCATCAAAACCTGGTATTTTTTTTTGGTTTAAGTTGTTACCTATTTCTTCAGCAGTTTCTAACGGACAGAAATGTTTGATTTTTTTTCACGTGTCGCTTTAAAACCTAACCCAACCTAGCCGAGTGTATATTTCGGCATTTTCTTATTCACTGCGTGTCCAGGTGCCGCCTTTCTCCTTACGGATAGGTGACATCTGAACACGGGGCCTCTGTATGTCTCGTGGTTCTCGATGACAAAGAATTGCTATTATCCGTCGCGGTGGATTTGTACCAACATCCATATTTTCATACATTGTGCAATACAATCAGTTTGATTGTGACTCATATTTGTTTATAAAAACTTACCATCTGTCTGGTAGCTGTTATGCAAGCTGTGGCTCGGGCTCGCATTGTAAACATAAACAAAAAATATATAATAAATTAGGCAGCATTATTTAGCGTACTACAAGATTGAAACATACGTGTTCTTTTTATCAATAAATTAAACGCAACTATTAATACAATTTGAAAAAAAAAATTAAAAGATTGAGTTCTTAAGAAAGAAATCATGAGATGTACCTCTCACTGTTTCAAATATCAGCAATACAGCTAGTTATGACGTGCATAAATATTGATACAAAATAACTGATAACTAACGAGCTAAAATACTATGTAATATATATAAGAAATATATAAGAAATCTTTTTGATGTAATAATAACGTATTTATATTTATTTATTAGAAAAGAATGGATACATAAATTTCATAAAATATACTTCAAATGAATGTAAGAAAACTAATATTGTATACTTTAATGGTTGATTTAATAATACTGATGAAGTTAATTTAACTCATATATAATCATTAGAATTGAGCCTATGAAGAAAATTCATTTTATAGTTTGAAAAAAATAATGAAAACATAAATTCTGTCAATTAACAATGTTAATTATATTTTATATTCAAAAATTTTTAATTCACCTATTTTCGCAGAAGAAGGATATTTAAGTTGATGTAGCATACTCTATAATATAATTTATTCTAATGTCGGTTAATTTTATAATTATTTTGATAACTTGTGCAATCATGGCGTATCCTAGTATTGAAACACGATCTTGAAACATGTCATTCGTATTGCATGGCCACAAGCCAACAAGGATACAGCTATCTTGTAGTACTCGTCATCGAATTATGCATTTCAACATATCCAAGTTGACTAGACACATTTCCTGATAACCATAGAAGAACTACCCGCATAGATAATCCACTCTACATGTTTTTCAAACTCAAGAGCAGAGTCGTAGAGATACGCACAGTCCAACGCCTACGTCATTTTAGTCACCTTAGTCAATAGGTCATTCTCGTACACATTAGGAATACCCGATTTATATTAGAAACAATAACTTTATTGTTATACAAAAAATATATAGATACGAGGTATACTCAATTTCAAGAAACTTACTATTTTTTTAATATCTTGCGAATACTTTTAAAGTTTTCGTTATTTTAAAAACCTTTTTTCTGTTTACATCATGCACAGTATAATCCAAATACATTACAGCCAAGTTCACAACAATAACTAATAATATAAAATACACATGCCCAACACGTCTACGTTAACTGAATCTAGCTAAACAATTGGTATACGGATTGTGTCTTAATTCACCTATCACGACGAACTAGTTACTTCTTTAATCGTCTTTCTTTACGTATATAGTAACAGAGGTAATCATTATGCAATCATTTAAAGTTTTTAAATATTTAAAACTCGTTTATGCTGTCTTTAAAGTATCATCAGTTGATAACTTCTCACCCTTAACATATATATATATATATAAGCTGAAACATCAGTGATCCTAAAACCTCAAATTCGTATAAAAATGTATGATACATCAATAGATTAACTTTTATATTCATAAAAAACAAAAAAGATTAAGAAAAATGTAACCAAGAGTAATTCTTACATCATCACATTGATATACGATTTTATTTAAGATCATGCTATACTTTAAATTAATTTAATTGTAGGTACTTAATATTTTAAGATGTACTTAACTTTTTAATTACGCAAAAACTAAAAATATATTAATGTTTCTTAACAATTCAATGAGACCTTTGGTACAATTAATATTACATACTGCAATGATTGGATTTAGAATTCAGTTTCTAGTAACTTATTTAACAACGTATTTCATAATTATATTTTATTATAGATTCAAAATTAGACAGGAGTAATTTGAAAGGTAAATAAGTATTTTTAAATTTATTAATATTAAGATTAAACAATTTCTGAAAATGTGTAGCATTATAAACGGTGAATATTAAACAGAAGAAAAATATGTTAATATTACTTTAAATCCGGAACAAATCACATCATTTAAATAAGCTCCAACAACACCATGTAATATGGAAAGGAATTTCTTCCAATATAAACCTTTGATCTGATGACCGGTCCTTCACATTTGAAAATTTAAAAAAAACAGTACCCTGTTGAATGGTATAGAGTTTTAAAGACGTTTCTTCCTGAGTCTCCGGTAAATTGTGTATCAAAGCGTATACAGATGGATGCGTGGAATAAAATTGTCTGTTAAAATATTTTCTGAAATGTTCAATATTGTTGTACAAATTTACCTAGGATGTCGAGATGGTTCTTTTGCTCGTAAAACTGAAGAAAATAAACAATCTTGTTTAACATAATATGTTTTAAAATATAATCAGCAAATATATGCCTATATAATTAATTTGGATATAACGCCATTAGCTGTATAAAACCATCTTCTACTTCTGAATGATGCCGAAAAATATTTTCAACCAATTATTAAATTCACTATTCGGATGGATTTTCAGATGACAAAGTTTGGCAACGTTGCGCAAAATCATAAAAACTGATTTACAGCCGTAATAGTTAAAAGGGTCTAAAAAATGTATTGACGATAATGATCGTTCTCAATCGTATTTCTGCCTTTTCGACGTGGCTAACGATTTTATGTAAAACTACCAAAAGAGTATAACCGCAAACGACTTTAATAAAGTGTGTTTACAATTTGAGTTTTGTTTAATGATTGCAAACCACCAACAATATGACAAACAATACGACGCCTACAATATGTCAATATGTTACTTCCACCGTTTTAGTTATAAACCGTTAAACCGTTTCTACTGTATATTAAAACGTATGGAGTAAAATGCTTAGTTCACAAAATTATTTTAATGTGGTAATAAATCTATTGATATTTATATTTTGCAAGGAGATAAACCTTATTTGTGTATTATTTATGCACACAAATACAAACGTAATTTAATTAAAGTATAATTTAGCAATGAAAACAAATTTAATTAAAGTTTAAATAGTTTCACTAATAATACATAAAACGCAATTTATTTTTTAGACGTAATAATTAAGTACGAAGAAAGTCTTAAGAATCTAGTTGACTTTTATATGAACGAAAGTACGTATTCTAAACTTTATTCATATTTAGAACCGACCAAATTGGCGACTTCTGTACATAAGCGTGGTATCGTTCTGTGTTTATGTAACTTTGAATGTCCGCAATTGGTGAATGGTAACAGTCACCTAACGAATGCTTACAAATACCTAATAAATTTGTGAATGTTGAAAAATTAAAATAATATAAACATTCACTAATGAATGTTGACATTTATATCAGGATTTTGGTCAATGTTGACATACACAACATGGTTTTAGTTAATGTTGGTATTATTATACTATGTACTATTGTTGACTATGTCAGGAATATAATATAGAAACATCATATGTTTAATTAAATCAACGAAATATTCTTCTTCTTATTATTATTATTATATATACAGTGAGTTACGCTTTATGTGATCATATTGGATCAGAATATTTTGATTCTACCTATATTAACCGGTTGATCCCATAAAACACTTTTTTTTTATTGATGAGCTCATATTATTTATATGTATGTTTAAAATTAGATTAAAACAAAATAAATTAAAGAAACTATCAATTTTTGATTGTACTTGAAAATCTACTAATTTCATTTCCATATTATCCTGAAATTAAAATCCATATTCAGTTAATATAATATATACATGATTTTTAATTATTTAAAATAAATAAATAATAATGTATATTGTACATACTGTACCCATAACTTTTGGAACAACTGAAAAGTATCGTTTTCGACATATTTTTGAATAGTTCCTTTTAACTTTTTCAAAACAATTTTTGTTTCTTTTTAGTGAAGGTTTGAAATATCATTAAAACGATAAGAATGTTCTTAAAAATGATTCAATTATCCGGTACTTGGTGATTCTAATAAATAGGTTAATTTAACATTAGTAACATATGAACTGGTTTGGGATTTTCAATTTTAATTCTAATAAACAGTTGATTCTATAAGCCAGTGATCACATTAAGCGGAACTCACTGTATTTATATTATTATTTAAATTATGATTATTTTACTATACAAAAAATTATAACTTAAAAAATAACAGGAAATGATACAATTCACTAGTGAATATTTACTAACAGTAAAAATTTAATCAATAAAGCAACATTCGCCAATGACTTTGGTGTACGACAACATTAAACGGTGACTGTCAGCGTTCAACAATTGCAGACATTCACAGTAACATATTTTATATCGTTAGTGGTAAGATTAAGTACCTATTGAAAACAGTCAAGTGTGCGAATCATTATACAATATATCTTTTTATTTTTGTTTGTAGCTATAGATGATTGTATACTTAATGATTGGTGCAATAAACATATTGAAGTTTTAGTTAAAACTAAAGCATCTGCAGAAAACATTAAGATTATTGAACCAGCCTAAGACAATAAGAAACATGTTAAATGTTTATAATGAAATAAAAAAATTATTTAGTTAATTATCTTATATGTTGACATTTTTAATTTAAAAAAAAAAAAATAATGTTTAAAATCTGTGGAATCCGCATCTTTTGTATTCTTAGTATACTTAAAGACTTAAAATGCTTTTCACTTATATAATATTATATATTTAGTATAATATTCACTTATCTTATGTATCTAAATCCGTTTTAACCTATATTGCTTATCGAACCTGTGAACTTTATCCGCATTTAGATGGACGTCTATATCTGATATTCTTATTCATAATACAATAGGTATTACTACAATCACTGGCCATCAAAAATATCATTTACACTGAATTTTACTTGCATTGAATTTAGTTCAATGAGTGTGTTTACACTATATACTGCCTAGTTTACCTTTTGTTTAATTTTTTTATATCGTGTACGGATCGGGAAAAAACAATGATTGATCACGAGCCTGATCACCAAAATTACTTTACACATTCCAATACCAACCGATAAACCTTTGCTATGTAAATATATAACAATTCGAAATAAGTAGATAGGATTACTAGCAAAACAATGACTGCTAGTATGTGGTGAATACGTAGATGTGTAAAATTAAAGCTATAAGATCATAGGTTACAGTTACACTAATTTTTGTAGATTAGGTTATTTTTTCGGGGACTAAATTTCCGAGATAATTTTTTCGCGGTACCCATATGTATACCACTATTATACTATTACACTTATGTTATGAACTATATAAACAACATTATGACGTACTGGAAACATCGGTCACTTTAGAATTAATGAAAACTGTAACTAACTGTTAAATTCAAAAAATAAATACATATTATATTATAAATCATTACATAGCAGCCATGCTCGCAATACCCATATATTATACATATATTATACTGTTATAATAATATTTATTATAACTATTAAAACTAAATATAAAATAATTTATGAATTACTTTTTTACTTTTTACAATAAAGATATTTTTATAGTCATCATAATAATCAAATACAATTTTAAGTGAAATACAAATATAATTTTAGTTTAAAAAATAAACTATAAAAAAATAGTGTTGTCAATATTCTCAGTAAATTTAACGTGGTCGTATGTCATTTGTGTATTAATTAGAGTGTAGTGAGCCAGTCTCCGTAGAGGGGAGCAATACGATTCCGCACGTTTTTTTTTTTTTTTGAACACGATTCCGCACACTTTATTGTTTATAGGAATACAATAGGAATTGGGTGCAACGTTGTCAAATTTATTACAAACGGTTTATCATATATATTTATATATATTATATACCTACTTATTATATAAATATTATGATGTAAAAAAGTATAATATTAATAAAAATAGTTATCCCTAGTAAATAGATAACCTAGTGAGTCGTCATTAATATTTAATAAAAAAATAGTTATCTCATATACCTATAAGTGAGCCGTCATTACAAAACAAAAATATAATTTAATATAATTTTTTCCCTTTATACATAAAGCCAATAGATGTTAAATATTTTATAATATTTTTATGCGTTTTATAATTATTAAAATGTTCTATAACGTTACATATACGTTTTAAATCGGATGATCCCATTTTATGCACTAATTGTATTAATCTTATCTTACAAGAATAAACGTGCGGAATCGTATTCGTTACATGGCAACGTCGCATTCGAATACAATACGGAGTTGGGTAGAAAAAAAAGGTAGTAATATAGAACAATGAACGTGCGGAATCGTGTTCTACCCCCGTAGAGACAGACTCAACATGAATAACGACGAAGTCCACTTTGTCGTAGGTCTGCTCCGGTGTTGGTAAGTTCGAAGTAAATAAACAACACGAAATAAATTCGAAGAATAATCACCACTTTTCGACAAAATCGATTTTTTTATTTTGCTGAAACTCAAAAACGAATTATTGTAAATACTTGAAATTTTTACAAAATTGTTATATTAGCGTTATCTATTAAACATTAAATTTTCAAAATATTTTAACTTTTATAAGATATTCATAGACAATTGAAATTTTCGATTTTTTTAAGTTTTTTTTTTTTATTTGAAATAACTATAAAAAAATTGGCTATCTAAAAAATCTTTAAAATTTAATACAAGGTTTATTATAATTTGTAATTATCGTAGTAAAAAAAAATAAAACGAAAATCGTTGGTTAAAATTTTTGTTTATAAGCATTTAAAGTTCAAATGTCTACGAAATATATTAAAATCGCTAAAATTTGCAAGGAATTTTGAAGTTGAAAATTGGTAAAATATTTGCTATAATAGTTTTCCTTCAAGTAACTGTAAAAAAAAATCCAACGTCAATTTAGAAAAAAATGTATGAACATAATATGAAATTAATTTTTTTATGAAATCAAGTAAAATAACGATATATTACAATTTAAATATAGGTAAAAGTGGTTATAAAACTAATAGATCTGCTACAAAAAATTGGGTTTAAAAGTAAGTAATATACGTTTATAGTATTATACTATGTGTTGACAGATCAATTTTGATAAAATAGTTTAGTAAAACTATTTCTTATGATTAAAATGTCCATATTATACTAATTAATATTAAAAGTTTGCAATATATAAATCTGCGTATAACCTTGTCTTATGTATTATAATTGTATGTAGCTGTCAATGGTTTTGTGAATTACTCTTTTATAATTCAATTTTATAAGTAAATTAGAGTGGCTAAAAATTATATGTTAATAATATATCAGATACCTATGTCATTAAATGATTTATCATTGATTTTCAACTTCATTATCGTACGGTCTTAATCGTATCTGTGAATAATAAATATAATATATCAATTTTTTTCATTTATCGTTAAATTACGGTTGCGAATCGATATCATGTAATATTAGCTCTCAAAAGTTACGGTAAAAATAATTTGGAACACGTGGAAACAATTTTGGCTAAGAAGTATAGAATGTGTTTTGTAGATTCATTATGTATTTTATAGTTTAATAATCATCAACAAAACTTTTTCATCTAAATAAAAATTATTTTTAATTAAATCAAAAATATAACTATAGGTTTTTATACTTCTTTAATTGTCCACTTAAATATTAAATAATTAAAAAAATAAAATAATGATAATCTCAATGAAATTAATTAAAAATACATTCAATGAGAATTCAATATTATTTACTTTAAATCTCTTTGAAAAATTTTAATATTGTTGTAAATAGTGAAATGATAGCAGAGATTTTATGTTTTTGAAGTATTTTATAATAATGAGTTAAATTATAATAAATAAATTATGAATTGGTAATTAGTAATTCAATTAAATAAAGTGGGATTAACGAGAAGAAAATCATATACGACTAAATCGCAGTATATAAACGATGTAAACAATAAGGTCAATGATTCATTCTTGTATGTATTAGGATTATTAGGAATATCTGATTCATATCAGGAACAATAACTTTATTTTCATACAAAAAATGTACATTAAGCAATGGATTCAGAGTGTGTTTTATTTCACATCATGACTAATTACTTCTTCTCTAACTGTCTCCTGTTTACCAGTATCTCTGTTACTATAGCGTGGTCATTTAAAGGTTCCAGATACTTAATACATTTATTCTATTTGTAATATAATACTTTAAAATAAAAATAAAATAAATTATTAATGCATCATACTATATTATCATCAGCATAAATAATTTATAATTTCTATAGCTATTTAGATATGTTGTTTTTATGATCCTCAATTTTTTTTCGTTCCTTTTTTAATTATTTATAGTGGCTTTTTTTCTCGCTTTACTGAGTTATTAATTTGTTTGTCCTCCTTTTTTTCAATTAAATGATACCACTTTATATTGGTTACATGCGCTATTGTCACATTTTATTTGTTGTGTATGGCTGCTATTCAATATGCTATAATATGTACCATTTGGAAATATTTCTGTAACCACCGATGTTCCTACTAGAAACCTTAGTACTTTTTAGTTTCAAATACACAACATCTTCTACCTTATATTTATTGGTTTGGTAAGGTTGCTTATATCCCTCTTTCTACAAATGGTATACGCGCTATCTAGTTTAATTTGTTTCATTAGTGCATACTTAGGCATATATAATTCTCCTCTAGATTCTGACAGTTTATGATGTAGAACTCCACCTACTACAGTAGTTATAAAATATAAATATAAAACGGTGCTACTCCAATAGTTTAGAATATTCTTGTCTGCATAAATAACACCCAATTTACATACAAATCAATAACTTTATTAATATGTAAAATACTACACATTTAATAAATTGTTCCGGTGATTTATAACCAATTTCATGACAGACTCACAGACTACTCCTTGTCTAATCACCTTGTCAAAAACTTCACTGTGACTATACCATCACAGGCAATCATTTTATATTTTAAATTACAATAGTATACTATGCCAATATGGTAATCAGTGGTGTATATAGGGGGAGAGGGTTAGGGATTCAACCCGCCCCTGAAATGTATGGTTGGTACGGGCATTGATTTTAATTCTATATTTAATTAGAATTTAATAATGAAATTTTTTTTTAACCGTCCCTGAAATTAATTTCTATCGTGCTTGTGTAATGTACGTTAAAATACGCGTTTCATACAACAAAAGTCTGATTTTTAATAATTAACAATATAAAATATAACTAAGAATACTTTTTATGTTATGAATTATTAATATAAGATTTTATTTTAGATCACGTTATACTTTAGATTGATACGATTGTACTTGACATAGAATGAAGCAATAACTTAGATATTAAGCAAAATCTAAAAATATATTAACGTTTATTAATTTGTTATACGTTCTTCTCTAGCTTCAGATAAAGCGTAAAAAAGCCAGATGGTAAGAATTATGTATAAACTAAATTATACTTTGAGTACAAGATATTTCAATGTCTAACTCGTATCTAAGTACCTATTTTTGAATCATATCTATCTTATAATTAGTCTAATTATTTATCGAACCAGATATTGTCATCTTATCACGCCTAATTTAATTACAAAATTACAAATTATACTTCACAGGTGCATAATGGTTACGTAACATTTTTGGTACCAATTTTAGAATAACTGGTGGATTAATTGTAAATTGCTGTCATAGCTTTGAACATCTACTACGTAGCGGGAATAATTATAAAAACCAAACGTTAACACTTAATAATAATTATTTGTTACAAAAACGGTTCATGTAGATGTCCTTTGTTTTCTATTACGAATAGCCGAGTAGGTACCTATATATAAGTTAATTATAGTTTAAAAATACTGATATTTCCCAGAAAAATTGAATTATCATTAAAAATCCTACAGGCTAATACATATAGATAATAATCTTAACTTGAAGTTTGTAATGTATTATTAATTCGCACTACTATTAAATCAAACGTCATGAATTTGATGCTGTTGAACGAAACTTTGCTATTTTCTGATTGAATCTGAGAATAAAAATCGGTAAAAAGCAGTGCTTGAATTGGGGGAGAGGGTGGAGGGACGGAGTCCGCCTTTTTTTTTTTAGCGTACCCCTTCTATTTATTTGAAACGGAACGTGGGAAACGCAACATTTGATGTAGTGAATTTGTAAATCATCAGTTTCTTCTGATGCAAAATATACCTATAACCTATAACCTATTATAGCCATAATATTTGTATATTTGTATCGACTATTAAAAAAAAAAAATGGTTAATAATAATGGGTAATTAATATAATCAATCGTTAGGCTGCGGCGACCACACTTAGACCTTTTTTCTATGCGACCACTGCGATCCTAGATATTGCGAACGTAACTATTTTTCACTTTTATTAAAATAATATATAATATAAAATAAGAAGATGTCAATAGGTATGTCAAATCTATGAGTGTTTTTTCAACAAATTTTACACTAATTCGATTTTAACATTGATTGGCCACAGTTGAGTTAATTGCTCATTTTTTATAGGAAATCTATAAAAAAAAATATTCATAACTAGGTGTTTATAAATAATAAAATTAACTAAATGAACCTGGATATATGTATTACTGGTGTATTGGTGTATATATATATAGGTAATAATACATGATAAGTTTTTTGTAGGTGTATTGATGAGTTATTATAATAACATGTTATATTTCTTTATAAATCGTAATTTAAATTATAATGGCGTTGGATGATGTGTAATAAACAATTAAGTGTCTCTTTATTTTAAAATATTTTTATATGATAAATGTAATGATTTTTGGGGATTATGGGTGGCTGAAGACGATGTGGGGAGCTTTGTTACACACAGTAATGATTATTTAAATCCACAAGTTGTTATCGCAGATTTTGAAGAAGCTATTCACTCTGCAGTAAAAAAAGCATGGCCATCAGCAAACATAAAGGGATGTAGATTCCATTTGGGTCAAAGTTGGCGGCGGAATACTCAAGCAGTGGGACTTGCGTCAGAATTTAGAGACAAAGATTCTGAAATCGGAAGAGCGTTAAAGTATTTATTTGGCCTTCCTTATGTGCCACCGTCAGAAGTTTTGGATTGTTGTACTAATGATTTAATGGAGATCAAACCAAAAGACGACATGATTGATAAGGTATTCGACTATATTTTTGAAAATTATATTATGTCAGATAGTCGTTTCCCTCTTAAAATGTGGGCTAAGTGTTCGTCTTCTCTTTCTTTAACCACAAATGGATGTGAAACGTTCCATGGTAAATTTAACGGCGAATTCAATACTGCTCATCCGAATATTTTTAAGGTTATTGACATATTAATAAATCTACAATCTGAAACTCAAATTAAATCTCGAAGTCAAATTAATACACCAAAATCAAATCAAAAAAAAAAAAAAATTAAATAATATAACACGCATTGAATTTATAAAAAAATTGTGCCAAAAAAATTTGCCAATATTTTAAATTTTTGATTTTTTTAAAATTTTTTATATATAAAGGTACACATATTTTTTTAACTTAGTATTTAATTCACAATAACGCAATAATATAATATGTTTTTTTATATAATTTTTTATACATTTTTTTAATATTTTTTTAACTAAAATGTAACTCAAAATAATACGTGCATTTTCGTATAATTTTTATACATTTTTTTATAATTTACTTAGTGTTCACCAATACATTTTTAACCATACCTCTTTTGAGACAGTCCCAATAAGTATGTATGAAGTGGGAAGGAATTTGTGCTGTAAAAAACCGGAACCGTTTGGGTAATGTTTGTGATGTGTAATCATCATGTGTAAGTGTTTCTTTATTTTAAAATATTTTTATATAATAAATGTAATGATTTTTGGGGATAATGGGTGGCTGAAGGTGATGTGGGGGGGTTTGCTCCGCACAGTAATGTGATATTAAATTTTGTGTAGAACGCTCGTTCATCCACATCTACTGGTCCTCCTTCTAGTTTTTTTCCGAATCAAGCACTGGTAAAAAGTGTACGATATTAAAGAAACATAAAGTAGAGATTTTCAATAACATTGAACTGATTAAAAATAACAATGAATAGGTATAACAAAATTCGATGGTTGTATTATAAACATTATGGAAAATTATATTTTTATTATTATTCAAATATATTATATAATGCAGTTCAACATACGTTATTCATCGACTTTCGATAATACACTAGCATAACATAACAGCAGCTGTTAAGTTAGGTATTTTTTTTAAATTGCTCGTTTATAAACATTTAACCATCCCATAAAAATGTAAGATAGAAAGATAGAACAAATTCCCATATCGAACAAGATCTCTGTTAAAACGAATAGTATTTACTGTAAATAGAATTTATTTTCTAGTAACACATTAATTAATAAAGTATTTTATAATTATATTTTGTTATAGCTATTGATATTAAAAATTGGAATGGTAAATCATTTTTACGTTTTTCAGTACCATTCATTTTCTTAAATTATTTGTTATTGTGTGCACCGAATATAGTCGTGAAAACAGGTACAGTAAAAATCGTTATTAATACAATAATACCTGTTAGGCATGGAATATTTATTTTTACGGAAACTCGATAATATGTATTTTTTGGTAAATTATTTATTGCGCAAATATATTCTTTGTGTAGAACTGTATCACTTCGATATTCATCATAAACACGATATTATTATTTTAAAAGTGTAAGGTTATGACGACCACTGGTACTGGATATATTCAAAAAGAAGAAGCGTCGCTATCGGTCTTGGTCTCTCTCTGTCATGTAGTTCCACTCCTACAGAATTCCGTTTAAAGTAGTTACAAATAACAAATAATCTGAATAAATTAATTGACATGTAAATAATCTCACAGATAATAATTTTTTTTTTTTTTAGAAGATGAAGAAACATACTACGATTATCTAAATGATATTATTTTTAAATTTAGTGGACGTAAGTATTCTAAACACTAATTAACGGTGAAACCCAAAAGCGCAAATCGTCTATTTTTTTCGATTGAAAAAAAAGCGCGAATTCGTTATGCGCTTTTGTATTTTAGAAGTCGGATAAAAGCGAAAAATAAATTGTATTACCTGATACAATATTGTATTAATTGTTACATTACAAGTTTCACACCCATCAATTAATAATTTTATTAAAGAGCTTAAAGAACAACAGGCAGAAGTTTATAAAAAAATTCAATCAAATGGACGAAAAATACAAATCACAGCTCTAAAGTCATCTCTTAACAACTATATGATTTTGATAAAATACACTTTTTTTCTAAATAATAATATTCATAAACCTATATAAGTTACTATAAAATGATAATGTTTAATGTTCAACTAAAACATTTAAAAACACAACAAAATTATATTGATTTATAAGGTGTTTAAAGCTATATTGAATTTACAAAAAAATTAATGTTTTTTAAATTAACTTATGTTTGAAATTTGAATTATAATTTATTAAACTTGAAAAATTCTTCCTGGGATCTTAAAAAAAATATTGTAAAATCCTTAATATTCATTTTCCGAGTATTACTATATAATAACAGCGTATCATTATAAATACACACAATACATATACGAAATAAAATATTATATAACTTGTAGTTTATCTGTAGTAATCTTGTAGTAATCTGTCTGAAAAATACGATTTGATTTAACTAGATACTAGAATGGTTCCCATTAATAATGACCATTTTTATTTTTTATCGTGAGTTCTTAAGTAGTTTTTTGTTTTAATTGTTATTTATTTAATTAGGTATTTTTTATTTCCTTCGTGACATTATTCAATAATACAATAGAAAACAATGCCAAATAATTTAATTTAACAAATTAATACCTACATACAGCTAAATACATACATATATATATATATATCAATTTAAAATATACCTATTATATAAATAATTTAAAAAAAAATGCATTATGTATTATTTTTACCTATTTATTTTTTTTTATTGTCATGATGAAATATGACATTGATACTTGATGCCAACATTATATAACCAAATTATATACAAAAAAAATAAAAGTTCAAAACACAGGACCAGTAATTGAAGTTCACCGATGAAGATATCAAACCATTGGGGGTAAATCAAAAGACAATAAGAAACATGCTAAATTATTATTGTTATAATAAACCTAGAAATATTATTTAGTTAATTATCTTGTATGTTGAAATAAATAATATTTAAGATTCGTGAAACCCACTGTTTTATTTGTATTCTTAGTATTTACTCGTAAGGTAAAAGTGCTTGTCATTAATAAATTATTTATCTAAATTTATATTGTTTTTGTTTTTTGGCGTGATGTTACAACTTTCCAAGTTGAGTGTCTTATAGAACCTGTAGTTCATAGTGATAAATATAATCCTGCAATAAATATTAAGTTAACAGATTATCAGAGTGTTCCTTTTTGTGTTTGTGACAAAACTTACTTTAAATTTTGTCAAACTGTTTTGATAAATTTATACTTACATCGGTTTGTACCCTCGTTTGATTGGTGTTTGACTTTCTTAGTATTGAGATACCTAATACTCGCCTATCGAACAGACATAATTAATAATCAGAATACGTGTATTTTTTTTCTTATATATTAAACGTTGGCTTCTTTGGCCATTAAATATTAACTTAAAATTAATTTACATTGTTTTGCGGTTTAAATAAAGTAATATGATTGTATTTCTTTTATAAGTTGTATGTATGATGTTGGTTAATTTTTTTTTAACTCAAAGTGTCACACTTGTAAATTTTAATAGGAAAACCAAAATATTGTTTGCGTAAAATTACTTCACTAGAAATATAGTAAAACACAATGCGTTTTTATTAGAAAAAATATATTATTTTTTTATATAAAAACAACAAAATAAAAACACAGAAAAATTATATAAATTTATTATAATAGACTAAATTATATGGCTAGTTTTTATATTTCTTGTATCCGCAAATAGCAAATCCGAAATAACGACTTCAATTACATACTTATTTTGGTATCATTTTTATATCAGGACTATAAACTCTTGTCTATGAGGATTTACACTGTTTACAGTATAAAATGTATATATAAATTGTATATTGCATATAAGTATGCAAATTATACATATACTAACTAACTGGCTAAATCGGGACATTTTTGGATTCTTCGGGGTCAGCGGGAAACAAAGTTCGAAACCGGGACTGACCCACCCATAGTAGGTCGTATGATCACGTTATATAATAATATAATTATTTAAATATTATTTAATATTAGTAGGTATATCACAATCATCAGTGTCATAATAAGATATATAAATCGCTTAGAATGACATTATAAATATTTTATTTTATTATATTTAAATAAAAAATATACCGAAACGGGTTTAATAAAAAAAAAAATTATAAAATAAAATAAACGTCAACATTAAATAGTATTAATCAAAGCGATCGAACACCAATATATAGGTAATATTTGCAAGGCTTGGTAAATTTAAATTGCACTCATCATATTTTAATTTTTTTTTAAACTATACTATACAATTAAAATGACTAACACTAGGATCGACTACTAGATGAGATTAGACCATAAAATCGGTATTAATTGTAAAATCAATAGGCTCTAGAATATCACATTTTCTATCACACACACAGTTAAATAATATTGGAATTTGTGCTTATTCTCTTTTTATTCGCACGGGCATTCAATATTGAAAATATACTCCATCACATTTCAGTTTTCGATTCTATAAGGTACATAATACATATGGATAGTGGCTTCTGATGTACATTTAAATAAAAAAATAATAATTAAGTATAATTTTCTTTAATTTATATCGATAATTAGATATATGTTGCCTCAATTTTTTAGATAACTGTATTTTAATGTTCGATAAAGCACCCGTTTGTCCGTCACGGTCGTTATCAATACAAGTTATAGCACCGCGTGTACCCGTCCCTTCAATTGGTAAATACTAAAAATAGTTCCCACGCGGAAATATTGTTATTTTTTAAATTTGTACGAGTTGATATGTTATTTGAATTACCTTTAAAATCAGATTTAAGAAAAATTATTTTTAGAAAAATATTTCAATAACTGAGAAAATAAGAAAGTATTTGTACGAGTTTGGAATTATGCACCTCAGAATGTTCAATAAAATTATACACTAAATAATATATAATAATTTAAGATTTTAAAAAAATTCGTTTAGTATGAAAAAAAAGGATTTGAGCATGATTGATCAATTATCCAATACATAATGTCAGTTAGGGGGTCAGTTCTTAAAATGAATGTCTCGCAGTTGGTAGTACACGTGCTCAAAATAATTTTCAATCATTCTGTTAGATGTTCGAACCAATTTACCACAAAACAAGTATAATTTGCATAAAAATTCGGAATGCGAGATCCGGTCGGTTTTCTATTGAACGGAATACCATAATAATGCCGAGGAAAATAAAATATTACGATTGGCATTATTATGATTTTGTTTTTTTATTCTGTATAAATATTATAATTTTATTTTTTTGATTGTTTTTGTACAAATATGTTTACTGCGTTCAGATGCCATCTGCAAGAAGTTAATGCGGCAGAAAGAAAAAAGCGAGAAAAAACCTGAAGACAAAACCTGTGTTGTTTCTTGAATACACGTCACGCATTTGTTTGTTTTTGTTGATTTTCAGTTTTATTTGTTTGTTTTTCCTCAAATGACTATTAACAATAAAAGTGTACCCACAGTTTTTAAATTGTTTGACATTTATAATATTTCACCTTGGATATTGTATTATGTATTTATTAAATTTAATGTGTTATGTACAATATCATATTGTTCACTTAATTGTAAAGTGTTATCACTCGACTTTTAGTTTAACTGATAACTTATATTACATAATATGCAAAATGTAATATAATAATAAATATGTCACAATTGTATACACACTAATTTCATGAACTTGTCTTTAAATAAAAACAATACCGTTGTTGCAATACTAACTATAAAATAAATTAATAAATGTATTTAACGTTCGAAAAACATACATTTCGAACCAATGTTGCTCAATTCTTACGTGTGAATAAATATTCTTATCTATCGAAATCTTAGTAGTCATCGCTCCCCAAATACATGATACTGTACTTGTAGCGTCAACAATGAGCTCCATTGTTCAGGTAACAGGAAATAGGTAAAAGATAGACGGTGATGTCGGTGTCGCATTGCCTGTTTGTTCCGAAATTCTATTGACTTTTCACGAAATACAATTGTGTTGATAATCATGCATTGTGATTCTCTGGCCTCAAAGAGTAACTATTTTTTTTTTTTGTGAAAGGATGAGTATATTGTTAGGTATTATATACTAAAGTTTTAACGGTTGTAGTTATTCGCACGGTGACGTTAACTCATGGAAAACGACATTTACCCACGGTTGCAGTGTAAACTTAGTCTCGAGAATCCGCTCACAAAAACATAAACAACAAAAACAAAATATAAACGCTATTAAAACATTTAAAACGTCTGAATTAATTTTTGTCTGAAACAAATATCCCACAGAAATGTATTTCAATCGCGGCAGCAATATATTATATTAAAATAACTATAAAAAAATACGTAAACAACGTCAATTTAAAAATATACAACTCCATCACGGCAAACCGCGTCAAACGTCTTTTGATTATGCGTACGACCAATTACATTTTTATTTTAACTACACATCCTGGATGAATAAAGACTACTTAACAAATTTAACGAAAAACCTTTTCCGTTATATTTCCCGTAAGCCACTCTAGTGTATACACTAGTTTCTTTTGATGTATCTAGTTCGTCGATGACATATCTGAAATCTCTCTCCTAATCGTATGTCAATGTCACCCGTGGTTTGAAAATAACAGGATATACTAGGTTTACTATCCGTTTAAAATATTCGGTAAATACAATTGAGCACGCTTATTAATTATTATTTCAATACATTGCCAAATTCAATTACAATGTAAAGGACGTGTAATACTAGTGTAGCCATATGTCACTGTGACATTTTTTTATTTAAATTTTTTATTTATATAATATGTAAATATATATACTTATTGTAAAGATATATATTTACATATTATATAAATAAAAAACGATGGAACTTCGTTGGGTGTGAAGTGGTTATTAATCAGTCGGATGGTCGTGACACCATCTGTGTTTTAGCTAATGTCTTCTGGAATCACCTGGGATGTTGAGAGCAGATAAGTTTGAAACTAAAGGATCGCGGAGGTTTGAATGGAAGCGTTTATAGAGAGATTTGGCTACGTTTTACATTGTTTGAATGGAGAGGTCATTATATGGAGTGTATGGTTTAAAACATAAAATTGAGCATTTATTATTTGTCATGGGCATTTGAATTGAAATTTATCGATTTTCTTCATGTTCGATGGTTTAGCCGAACCATCCATACTGTTTGTAAAGAAATGTGTTAACCACATTTTGTGTCAACAAAATAATGTACCATTTGTTGTTTATACAAATTACTTATGTAATATGTTCATATTATACAATATATTAGCAAAGTCACATTATGTGTATTATTTTGTAACCAATTTCTTTAAAAAATGTACGTGTTAATACATTTTAATTTTAATACTTTTAAATTTTTGCTTTAATATGCAAGAATCATTTTTCACATTAATAATTCATATACAAATAAATACCTAGTAATGTTTTTGTTTTTATTAAGAAAAAAACAACGTAATCAAATAACTTGTAACTTGCAACAAGTTACAACACTAATTAAATAACTTACCCGTCTTTGAGTCTATATCAAAAATATAAGTAAAAAGATCTTTCATATTCTGATAAAGTTTGTCTTTATACATTTCCATGTTAGGTAAATGAAATGACAGGTTTTGCTCATTATATCGTACTCAATTTTATTATTTTCTTGAGTCAGCAGAATTATTAAAATTACAAGTGTGTTCTTCAACCGTCCAGATAAAAAAGCTATAACGTGCTCAATCGTTCGATAGCCATAATACCGATTTGTATAATTGGTATTTTGTTATCGCACTACGTCACTATAGTATACATGTTATGTTATAAAAATCATTATATAGCAGCCGTTTTCTCTCAATACCTACTAAGTACCTTTATAATAATATTTAAAACAAACTAAATATAAAATAATTAATGGAGAACTTTTTTTTTTTACTTAATTCATCAACTAGATACGTCATAATAATATGCTTACGGGTATTTATCTGCGGTGAAGGTGAAAATCGATTTATCGCTAAAATGATACGTATTGGGGACGTCATAATAATAATAATATATAAGTGCCTACTACCTATCCCAGGAACACGCAACGTACACAAATAAAAATATTATACTATTTATCTATAAATGTTCCATGCAGTATGTTTGTGGAACATCATGGTCGGATATATTTATGCGTACAACCTGAGATGACAGTATTTATCCCACAAAATACTATTTCTAGTTTAAATTGGACATTTTTTCGGTCGATTCACTACAAAAAAATTGTATGAAAATCCCTTGCAGCCTCACATTGTAGGTGAAAACAAATGAGTCACGCAAAAACTTTTAGTGTTATACGCACAAATTATCGTAATTTAATGAAATGATAAAGATAAATCATCACTAAACTATATTATAATCAGTTTACTATTTATTTTAATTTTTTTTATCTATTCATTTAAAAATATGCATTTGTACTTTTATTTTGTTATTGTAAAATAACTTTTATTATTAGTACCGTCAGCGCTCATTTTACTTATTTATATGTAGGTACATTATAATATTATATTATTATGTAGTTCCATTTTTGAATAAATTATTATTTTAGAATTGTTAGTATTAAATAAATATATTTATTATAGCATTTCTTATGTAGACATAGTAGTTTAAATAATTTTACCATATATTTTTTTTTTAATTTATCATTTTTAGAAAAACCAACAAAAAAAATGTTGTTTAGATGTAATTATGTTTATCGTCTAAATTACATATACCCGATCAAACTAATCACACGTAAATAAATATATAGTTTAAACTATAATTATCATTAAAAACAACAAATCACGTATTTAATTTTGAGAAATATTGAACTAATCCCTTAAGCACAATTTTTACTTAAATACATTACTTTTATTCGTTTAAGAATTTTCTCGAAAAATATATTATATTGTATATTTACATCGTTATTATTGTAAAATTCCAATGTTATAAATGTCTAATATTTAATATTATATTATATAAAATATAAATATATTTAATATTATATTATATTCATTTTTTTGATTTCAATATTTAACTATTTTTTATAAGTCCATTGTCTATTATTTATAATAAATTCACCCTGCATTTTTATTTATGTTTTTTAATTGATCAATTTATTAATTATTATAAATTGTTAAAATAGTTTTGAAATTTACAATTCAGGGTTTTCAATCGTTCTCACATATATCATAAAAAAATAATACTATTATTTAGACTCATCTTCCATTTATATATTATGAGTAATTTGTAAACTTTTTTTATTATTTGTTATTTATTAATATTTGTAAAACTTTATAGAAATGTTTATATCTCCGTGTAGAAATGATTTAATTGTATATACATTTATATAAAATATCATTTTAACTTTGTAAATTTGTTTTTATAGGATTTATTTTTAACTTTTTATTATTAAGAATCATTTAATGTAAAATAAAATTTTACAATTTTTTATATTATCCGTTTTTTATATAATAATTGTTTTCTATGAAAATTTTTGGCCTCCTCTTCTCCGTCGACTGGCTGTTCTCGTTCTATTTTTAAGGTTTTTTATTTAAACAAAAATATAATAATTTAATTCTATTTATCAACTGACATAAATAATAATTATCAACAATCACTCATCGAGTGCCTTTCGATGTCTAGAGTATTATCGTTGATCAGTGTCAATACGCATTATTAATATATATTATCATAACATATTAATCGGTTGCTTTAAAATTATTGAAAATTGTAATTTATTAAAATAATAATAATAACGAAGTGAAATTTGTTTAACAATTTAATTGTGAGAATGTAGCATATTAGCATGTACAATTAATGTATACAAATTTTGGCAAGCTATACTTGTTTGTATTGGCTTAACTTGTATATGAGTGATTGTATATACACGTGTATGATCATGGTATATTTCACCAGTCAGATGTATGACCGCTATATAGTCAGTACTTAATGTTTTTTTACCATATTATGTATTGTTATAATTATTTTTTTTTAATTATAATTTATTATTTTAAAAGGTCTCAACACAATTTGCGTTTTAAACGTCTAGGAGAACTAGTTGGAATCGTGAGAGAAGAAAGTTTTTTGAGTGGAAGGAAATATGGTAATGGAATCTTTTATAAAAGCGTTTGGCTTCTTCGTTGATTGTATGTAATTTTATGTTTAAACGGAGAGTATGATTTTGAATATATGGGGAACATAAATTAGTTTTCTTAGGATAATTCTTTGGAAGGATTAGGTTTTATTTAAATTAGTTTTTTAGCCGTGAGTATTCTTAGACGAGAAAATAAACAATAAATACCAAAAAAATAATCGTTATTCATACGTCCAAATTAAGTTTTATCCGAATCAAATATCACGCAGAAGTTTATTTCGATCGTAGTGGGCGGTGGCAAAATATATTATTATTGATTATAAAAACTATTTATAAACAATCTTATTATTTTAAAACAACTAACCATGTGGTGAAGGTCAAAATCGTTTAACCATTAATGGATGAATACAACTTCAAAGTTCAAAAATTGAGTTTAGTTTTGATGTATTTTATATTTTTTATTTTACATCAACATATGTGTACCATTTAACATTATATTTTTTCATTTGGATTTTAAAACAGGTGTTTTTTAAATAAACACATAAAATATTTAACTGTTTTGATACATAAACTCCAAATTAAAAAGGCACTGAATAATTGGTGTTTATAAAATCATAGTACCAATGCAGAATAAAACATTTTAGGTTTATTCTTCGTAATAAAAAGTTGTTCTTTGTAATTATCTAAACTAAAACTATGATTTCATATAAAGTTTTAATAATATTAGCTATAGTTATTGACATTGTTACAAACAATTCTACTAATCTAGGGAACAGTATACGACAGGCATATAACGATGGTAACCAATAATAATTACTTAATTATTTATTAATTATATTAAGATATGTAATTTATATTTATTAATAAATATAAAATTAATAATATAATACGCATCATAATTGTAATAGTTTAATTCATTGGTTCTCAAACTTTTATTAAGCACAGCACACTTTTCAAAAATTTTCAAGGCCCACTGTAACTTTTTTTTTTTGCACCAAATAAGATGAACTAAATTGTTTTTAATAATAATTACAATTTTTGGTTGAAAATTTGTGTTTATAATACTAACTAGACTCTAATTATTTAATGAATTATTCATATATCAGAATATCATTTTGCTATAAACTATGTTTATATAAATATTTTAACAAGCATTATTGAAATTTATATGTATTTTGTTATTTTGTTTGATTTGATATACTCTTCCTTTAGAAAATGGGTTGCTTCTGAAAATTAGAATTGAAATAGAGCAACCCAGTGATAAATAAACGAAGATAAATTTCCTATATTCTGACATTACATATAGAAGTCGAAACAGCATTATAGATGTGACTGAATAATTAGTTACTGGTGATTGGAAAGCATTAACAAAAAATCATATTTCTATATACATTATAGTTTCTTTATTTTAAACGAAACAACAAAACTTTACATAACATTACTGTTCATTTAGCCTATTACTACTTCATGTTTAGCCGAAAAACAGAAATAAGTTCAAAATAACTAACTATAGATAATTATATATAATAATATTATATTAGGATTAACTATTTCTGATAATACTTGGCATGTAAATTATGTAAAATAAAAATATAAAAATGAAATAATAAAATATATTACAGTTACTTTTTATTATATTATTCTAACCGGTAAATGTTAGTAAATTGTTTTTCTATATTAATGTTTTTTTTTTTTTATTAATATTATTTAATAAAATATATCAAATTAATTTTAAATTACATCAGTATCAGTTTTCAGTTATGTAGAACAAAAAAATATTAACTAGGTATATGAAATCTTATTTCGAAGCAATGTTCTTTGTTGTATCTTTTGAAAATATGATTTCATTATTAGCGTCATATTTATATTTTAATTTTTTATCCGTTTGTTAATACCATGCATTTTTTTAACTTTTTCGGAAAACTATTTATTGACACTTGATGTCGGTAATTATGTATCATGGACTATTTTTGTTTTCTGCGATTTAAAAGAAAGGTTCCAATCTTTATATAATGGCCCCTGTTTGTAAATTTAAATGTCTGTTTGATGTCTAATAGATATGATAAATACACTATTTATAGGTACACACGAAATATATAACAGGTTATATATTATAACCACCATATTTAATATACAGATTTATTAATTACCAAAAACACTGTTCAAAAACTACTCATTTCACATTCACACTTAGACCAAGAAACTGCACTATCATAACCTTCAACGACCTATCCATCACTCCCATTTGTTATTCAGGCTTCCAAAATTGTATACATTTTAAAATAATCAAAATCTATAAATGATTAGTCACTCGATCAACCATTAAGTATTCAAAAATATACTACATAATAAACATAATATCCATACAATTTTAAACATCAAATGAACAATTTCAAGCAGAATTTATTTTTATTTTTTAGAAAGCAATAGTAAGGGATTTTATAACAATAAATTATAATTAATAAATTGTATTATTTATTTATTGACACAACATACCTAACTATAATAAAGTGACTCCATTATATGTATTTGGTGTACTTATATAATATTTCAGTTTTTATTTTTTCATTAAAATTTGAGTATTGATATTAATTAAATTATATAATCTATATTGTTTTATGTTCTGTGTTTGGTCTATGAAATTAATGACTCATCAATTTTATATATCAAATTATTATTATTTTTTGTTTTTAGATTGCATTAGTAAGATACCTCGTATATCAGTTAATTATTCTTAATACATTTTAAAATTTATTTGTTTAACATAACCATGATTAAGTTACTTAAATTTATCTACTAAGAATACCTTTATGATATTTTTTAAACTATCATAATGAGTTTTTATTTTGTACAAAAATATAGCTTTTTATACGTTTTTTTACTATCGGTAGAATCATCTTTCAATTATATTATTATACATTTTTTTGTAAATTGACGAATGGAATTTATAATCACATATATCACATATAATTTTATAAGCTTTTAAGGAAGAATGTTAACAGAATTCGTAAAAATCTCAAAACTACATAATAATACATTATCTTTAGAAATTTTAAAAATTATTCTGTTTAGGTACCTATATTTAATATTTTAAAATGTAATTCATGTTTTTTTATAAATTGTCTTTAATTTAAAAAAGTTTCTACCGGAAAGTAAAATTAATTTTTATAGCATAAATGGTTATGGTATAATTTTAAAATATTTTGAGCTTTTTAAAAACATGAAAAATTTAACATTATTTAAAATTTTTTTCTCTTATTAATGTTTATAAAATATTTTTTGCTGAAAATTCAATAAAAGATCCCCATACATTTTTCTTATAACATACCTATATAATAATTAAAAGTACATAAGTACCTACCATTTTTTAATATGAATTTGAAGAATAAATGCTTATGAATTTAAAAAAAATTATGATTACTACAATTATTATATAGTAAAAAATAAATGATACCCAAACAAAATTACCACAGATATTTAACATTTTTAATTAATATTTATATTCTATTTCTTAAACACTGTAATATCTTTGAAATATCTTAAGTTATTCATAAGAATTTAAAATTTATATTTTCTTATTTTTTTCATTAAATCAAGATAATGGATATTTTCGATTAGTAATAAACTTAAAATTTAATAATATAAGGTTCCTAACAAGTTATTCATTCCGTAAACAAAAAAGTACCTATATTTAACACTTACTATTCTACTATTTTAAAATCTTACCTAATAATTTCTCTGTTTTTATTTGATAAAACTTTTTATAAATAGTTTCTTTGAATAAATTGTATGTATACTAATATTATATGTTAAATATTTGAAATTAACTTACAGAATATTTAAATTTATTAGGGTTTATACGTAAGTGTACTTTTATAGTTCTACAGTGATAAAAATAAGTATTGTTAGAACATTTTTAAAAAGTGTATATATGTATGTTTATATATAACCAGATAAAATAGGTAAAACTATGGTATAATAATAACATATTTGCATTCATATTGCAATACCTATTAATTTGTACAATACATTATACATAAATATACGTATTACACAGAAGAATAAACGTCTAATCCTAATGTTTTATATGAATAGATAATGATACATTTAGCAATTACTGTGTTGCAGAGTCAATGGGTAAGTAATTTATAATGGTACCTATAGTATATAAAAAATTGGGAATAGGGTGTCCGAACAGGGTACGTCGTCGCTTCTGACGCGTATTGTCGCCGCATCGAATTCCGGTCACGGGTGGGCAAGCAACTGTTTAAGGGGCAAGTCCTCCAACCGGACATGGCAGAAATCTACGGGTGCCCAACTAAAAATCCTGCTAAATAGGCGTCCATACACCTTTGGCTTACTCCCGGAAACAGCGATATACAAAATAAAAAAGTTTAAAAAGTTATAACAATTGCAATGCTTATGTTTAAATACAATTTAAATTGCATTCAACTTCACAAATTTCACTAATTTCACTAATCATAAAATATAATATGTTCACACACCGTAAGTTTTCGAAGGAAGTTTAATAATATTTCTATATTGTTTATCCGGTGTTGGCACCGATGCGGTCGGGACATTTGCGTCGGCACCTTTTTCGTGCCATTTGCGGTCAAATTATTTCTAACTACCTGACTATAAGATTTGGGTGCTATATATAATATTTTATATACTATATACTTAATTTATGTTAATATGTATAATATAATACTTTTTTACTATAATTGATATAATTATATACTTGTCAAATATATTATATTTAAACTTCCCTTCACACTTTTCCAGGCTTAGGACTGGCAGTATTTTTTACTGGCGTGTTTAAAAATGCACATAATAATATATTTTTCAATCACAATTCACTGTATTTACATAAAAAAAATTTGAAAATATTTATTATTATAAAAAATGCACATAATAATATATTTGTCACAATTCACAGACTCACAGTACATAATAAACATAACCTTATTCTAATTTTTGAATAATAGCTAATTTTTTTTAAGCATTTTTCTAAATCATTATCTAATTCATAGTCTACTAATGTTTTTCTAATTCTTTCGTCTAATTGTATGTACATTTTTTTTCTCCTTTTACCTTCCATATTCAAGTAGCTTCTTTCATATAAAAGTTCCGCATTTTCAGTCTCTTTTTGAAGACAGCTATATAAGTTCATAAACGTTGGTCGCGGTGTATTTAATATTTTATATAGTTTACTATTCCAACCCTCAACAATATTATTGGTTCTGTGTCTTCTTTTATGACAGTTCCACATTCCCCTTGCAATAATTGGATTTTCCAACCACTGTTCAATAAAATAATCATAAAATAATTTAAGTATATCATTATCAGGTGTATTACTGATTATAATAATCCAACCTTCATCTATGTCACTAATTGGAATATGAGCTAAAGCAGAACACATTCTAACGTGTAATCGAATATCTGCATTATTTTTATAAGTACTTGTTAATCCAATATTTTGAATTTTTCTCCAAAGTGCTTGATTAAAATGAAAGTTGCAACCGTGTATTTTAGCACTAGGAAATATTTGTGTAATTGATTGAATAGTCGAGATTTCAAAGTCTAATGTAAAAGATTCAGGATTAAAATTTGGAATATGTGTTTTAACCATCGAAAATAAACGTTCGTAAACCATTTTTGATTTATTCGGAAGTAATATATATATCACAGGAATTATATTTATTTCTTCGTTCGTACACCCAATATCTATATGTATAGTGTAAATTTAGTAAAATTGTTTACTACAACTTTTAAATGTACCATCTACAAAACAAGCTTTTCCTTCAGATGCAATTTGTCTACATTTAATTGAACACAAACCTATAATCCTATTTTCTTCTCCGTCATCAAATAATACAAATTCGGAATCGCAAGGTACAATAATATCTTCTCTTAATTTAGGATCCAATGCATTTCCGAGTGATATACGCCGTATACGATTCAATGTTGTTTTTACCGATGAGTAAACTGGAATTTCAGTTAATAAATCTAATCCCTGATCTAATAATGGTGTAAACTCTTCTCGAAAAATTTAAGAGGGAGAACTTGTTGTATCAAGTGTACGTTGTTTTACAATATTATATATTTTTTTTACTTCAATTTTTGCTAAGTCATAGTTACATTTATGATTGGTAACACTTACAACTTTATTACCTGTCGTTCTTAATCTTCCTTTGCATTTTTCATCTTTTTTCTCATTCAAGCAAACCCAGGTTATAATATTTGCGTTATTTGTTCGATACTTTCTATATTGATAGTCGTCATGTATAGCTAGAGGATGACCTTTAGTTGTCTCTATCACTTGTCAAATGTCCCGGAAACTGTTTATTCGTGATTATTATTGCCCAGACCGGTATAGACAGGTAAAATACAATTATTATCGTGTGCGCAAACCAGTTATACTTTTAATATTACCGTTTGCGTTCCGATTTTTATGATATTATTATAACACTCTGTTATGGATGTAACATGATTGGCGCTGCCCTACTTTTTACATTTGAAAAATGCAACACCATTGCGCTTTTACGTGGTAACTAACAAGATTCAACCCATTTTACCTACAAAAACACACTACGATTGCATTAGAGCCTATAATAAAGGTATTTCCTTCATATATATTTTCTAATACTCAATTTATAAATACAATTAGATTTGGTTAATTAAAACTTTTAACTTCGATTTCGAGTTAATAAAGTTCGACTGTATTAAATATTAATTCACGGAATTATAAAAATGTTCAAGTATTCTTTTAATCCGTTTAACAATTTTCCTTTCTAGTTTTACATGCTTAGGACTATAACTAAAATTATATTTTAATTGTTGGCTTGGTTAAAAATTAACCAGTAAAACTGTGAGTTATTAAGTTGGTGGAATGATTCTAGCCTATACAACTGGTGGAAAAACCACACTAATTGTCAAATATATAATCCGTAAAATCAAAGCTATCGGTAGGAACGTTTTCAATTAAACATGAATAGGCGACGCTGATCAAATTTTCAGGTAAAAAAACAAGAGCAAAAAATCATTTTAACCAATGATCTATTTCTGACTTTGAATTTTATCCTTTTAATAAGTTGCTTTGGATTTGCGTTTTTTGGGTGTAAAAAGGCAGGGCGGATGCAATCGTGTTTCACAGTTCAGTTATATAGATGATTACCAACCTTATTATCAATGACATCGTATCAATATGCATAATAAATATGTTATAACTTATTTATTTATTTTTTTTTTTTTTTCATAAACTATGCAATAACTCTAATATTTGCGGGTCATTACCATGAATAATTAGATTTAGATGATAAAAAAGCACCGCAATCATTTAATTTAAAACTGAAAACTGTAATGGATCGAGTGGAAAAAGATTTTGTGAGTTTTGTAAATGTATTTTTATTTTTTAATGTGACACCAACTTACTTAAGTATCTCTTATAAATTAAAATTATTTTATTATCAATAGAATTTACTTTTTTATTCAAATAAAACAATCAGACTTTGTAGTCTTTAAATTGTCTATCTAAAAATTAAATCTTAAAGAATTTAAAGCAATGATATTAAATAAAAATCAATGCAATAAAACTTAGTTTCAATAAATTGTTAATAATCATAACTGATTTCAAATAAATTACATATTACCACATTAAATACATATTATAGATTCAGTGCATACTACTTGCGTCCCAAATTGATAACAGAAAGTATAAGAGGTAACTTGCGTCAGAATAGTTTGGACTAGTCAACAAGTGGTTAGGATGCAACTTACTGTCTTATTTATTGATGTGTTAATCGCGTCTCGAATGATAATTTCGTAACGATATAGTATATACCTATATAAGAAAAAAACATATGGGTATAGATACGTAAATTGCTTTATTCCATAATTATTTAAAAATTGTAGAAACATTTCACAAAATCTCTAATTTCAGAACTATATATAGGTACTTGTATATCTTTAAAATATCACTTATACTATTCGAGGTAGTTTAAGGTATTTATCTTAATTTATTAAATTAATAAGCGTAGTATATACAAATAGTTTTGATGAAAACGCGGTCAACATCCCATTTAATGGAAACGGATATTGGTTTCAACGTGTTAAACCCCGAATAATAAACTTATAAAAGATGTTGTTTTGATTAGGTAGGTATTTGAAAGGTTTAGTGATACGGTGATTTTAACGCATTACCAGTAATATATTATTAGTAATTTACCATATTAGATTGTTCTATGCGATAATAACTTAATGATTATTTAAATATTATTTTTCGAATAATTAAATTGCAAAATGTACGTTTATTTGAATAATTTTAATTGTATTGACATAACCGTATTTTAATATTTTTTACAAAAATTACAGATCACAGTCTTATTGTGTTTAATTATGTTTCTAGGAAAATATGGATGAAAATGCAGTAGTGAAAAGTGATGACATTAAAGGTATGCTATTCAATAAATGTTCAAAATTATTACAGACATTATCATCTTTAACATATTGTGTTAACAAACATTTTAACGAATCGGTAGTTTTGTTGTTTAAAAAAAAAACATTTATAACAACTATTGAATCCATATCCAATCCATGGCACGTCAAACATTTTTAAAAACGTATTTGTATGTATACTATTTTAAAAAGTATGAAAATAATACCTATGTTGTAATGGCCAGACTGCTGTTGTGCCTAGAATATGGGAATTCATGGTATAATACTTCGCAATTGATGAAAGGGTCCATATTATAGAGTCACGTAGAATTTCACACAATTTATTTGTGAGAATTCTGCCGACCATATGAAATTAGTTTATTATAGATTATAAAACTTATTTCATCTTAAAATTATCGACAGATTATATTACGGAATTTTATGAAAATATCTTGAATAAAGGGAGGAATTTTTATGGTAAGTATAATTCCTAAATGTATTTATTTTGATAATTATTTATTTATTTATGTTGTGTTAATGCTCAATAATGTAACTAGTGAAAAACTAGACCTAACCGTATAACATAATATTCTTTTGTTCATTCATAACAGAAAAACCACTAAAGACGGTAGAACAATTTTGTAAGAAATATGGTTAGTAAAAATAGTGTAAACATGTTATTCCTACTAAGAACATTTATGTAGCATAACCTATGTTGTAAATTAGTTTTATTATAAATATGAAAATTTCCTTTATTATATTTTATACCAAATAATGATATAAATAGTTTCATGATGTAAATAGATTCCATTAACCTAAATATTCGAAACTATTATAACTGAATTGCATAAACGTCACGAGTTACATATTTTATGCAATTGACATTTTAAATCGTATACTAGTCATGTGTTTATATATACGTTGAGTGTAAAAACGACTTGAGTTATAATTTTTTTATCTATACAATTACAACCAAAAAAATCTGGTTGTGAGCTGTAACATCGTTAGTCAATGACTTGTGTGTAGTTTTACACTCTACAGTATCTTCTGATCCATATAATCGTATTAAAACATATTTTGAAGGTAAACACCTAATTTTTATTATTAACAATATCAATCTATATCGGATTCCGAAAATAATGTAATATAATCTGAATGCAGTATAGGTAGATTATATTATTTCATAGACATTTCAGTTTACCAATAATTTAGTTATTTATTGTTACACAGTATGTTTCAACTGCTTCAAGTACATTATTTTAAGTGATTTATTCATTATTAAATTAATAATATTAATAGTGTCAACACTACCTGAAAAAAATTATATTGAATTACCAATAAAGAAACTATATAGGCATTTTTATTTGTGATTTAATGTTATAGTAATTTTAAAATTTTTTTTTTGTTTAATAAATATTCATTTTTAAATTAATTTTTTTTTCAAAATTATTTTTATTATACAATTTTTATCAAATATTCAAAAATTTTAAATAAATGAATCATGAGTCATGGGGTTAATGCAATCATCGGATAATTGTATTCGTCGAGAAGTAAAGATTTAAGTCTACGGTTTATACTTTTTAAATAACAAAAAAAAAAATTATAATAAAGCTATTTGAAAAAAGATCGTTATTTTAAATTTAAATACTTATCCTATTTTTTTCAAAATTAGAACGTCAAACATTTATTAAATGAAATTGTTATAAATTATTTTTAATACTATTTATTAACTAGGTAACCACCATCTATGAATACAATTGATTTATGAAGATTGTATTTTATATTTAGCAACCAGAGGAAGTATTTGTAGTTGTTCACGTAAGTATTTATCTGTTATATTTATTATAAATTGGAATTGATCTTTAAAATAAACTATTCATTTTATAATATTATAATCTTTATTTATTTTTCATATAGTACCAGTTAGTTCTTGTAAATTAAAGACAATTGTTATAACTTTTTTTTTATTAAAATAATGGTATGAATAAATCAGTATAATATTTCGAAGACAGATTTTATATTTGTATTAAATAAATAATATGGAATTATAACAGTTGATCGAAAACCATTTATTTCACGACAATTATTTCTCACAAACGACAATTGGTCAAAGAACAAATGTTCACAAAATTTTTTTTAAGAATAGAACAAGATTTAGCAATAACAAATAATTCCGTTGAATGTTGAAATAACTGTTTGACTATGTGGAAAACATCCATAAATATGGTGTTTTATTGAAGCTTATTAAAAGAAAGAAAAATGCATAAATTGGTTCAAAATTGAGCAGTAAAAATTAAAAAGTAAATAGTAAAAAGTATATTTATACAACTAAAAAAGAATAGCAAGATTGAGTTAAGATAATTAAAAAAACTCTATTGATTCTCAAAATCGTTGATTATCTACATGGAAAAGTCTATAATTTTTAAATGCAAATTTAAATTTAAATTATACGTATTTTATAAAAATTTTTTAGCAATTTTAATTAACTTAATTGTTCAAGTGCAATTTAAATAATAAAAAAAAAAAAATTATTTGTACTATAGTAATTATTATTAATTATTAATTATAGTAATTTATTTAGTAATTAAATTTGACATATTTTTTATGAATTTAATGAATATTATAATATTTAGTCTTAAGAACAATTTTTCTTCAACCAAATGTTGTTTTCGAGTAATTGTCATTCGATCAATTGACTGCATGATACCACATAATATATACGTATTGACTATTGACATTTATTTCATTAATTTGTCGCTAAATTTATCATTATACAAAATTTATAACAATCTTATTTTATTTATAGCTTCTTTATCTTTAATGTTTAATTTTTTCCGTAAGTGCATGTATTTGTTTATTATTTAGATTACTCAGTAATAATTTTATTATACTGTCATAATTATTGTACTTACATAAAAACAAACGTTAATTAATAGCTAATACTTATATACTACGACAAATGTTAACTCATTATTAACGTTGAAACGTTGAATCATTAATTATAGATATCTGTAATAGATAGCTCACTGCAATGAGAAATATGTTATGCGGAAAAATCGGATATTACTTTAAAGCGTTGTTGCTGTCGCGTAGTCAGTATGATCGGATAACGTTATAATCATCGCTATAGTGTCGCAATGGTCATGGTCCGTTGTGGCTAATCGCGATCACTGACGACTATTACCGGCCAACACGCCGAATAAAGCCCATTTTACATAGACGCGTATAATATATCATACGTGCGCTGATAAAAATGCGACTTTCTTTTGAGTTTAAAATGTCACACGTACGCGTACCAATGTACCATACGTATCAACTATCAAAATTGCTGGATGGAGATATTGTCATTGTGCCTTATTTGTCATTTTTTTTTTAGTATACACCGTGCCATTTAAAAGTTATTACGAATAAATTAATTTTATTAGTCATATACAAGTATTAATATTTTATGGTGATATTTTTTAATGATTATTATTTTTAAATATTGGTTTAAAAATTGTGACGCAAGAGTTCTTTTATTATACCACCAGTACCAGATAGGTACGATGGACGAGTATATAGTTAAAATACTTATTATTTTGCATATAATATATATTTTCTAATAAAAAATCAATGGTAGTTATGTTGATAAGAATTGATTTATTTTGACAAAAAGTATTAATTTTCTGATTGACGGAGTAATCAGTTTGCGGTGTGTTGTCCATTGAATGTAAGACCTTGATATTTTTGGGGAAATGTCTCAGTAGTAAAATATTTACATCTAATGACGGTGTTACTCCATTGAGTTGGTATACACAACTGGTTCGCATTAATTTAAAAACATAAAATACATACATTAAATGAAAACATTTTTATAATATTATTAAAGTAAGTATTATCTGATTTACTGCATTTCAAATCGTATTCTCTTAGTAACTTTGTTAATAATTTAATCACGATTTATGTCTTAATTTCACAGAAATTATGAGTAAGCTCACATAATAATTATTAGTATAGAATATTGTATTATTTAAAAATAAAACAATTTGGTCAACATTAAAGAATTAAATAACACCTTTTTAAAAAATTCGTTGAATTAAATATGTATTTCAATGAGTAAATTTAATATTATAATTTGATTCATTATTTGTTTATATATTATATCAGAATGTAAAAGTAAGAAAAATTTTTTATACATGCATCATTTTTTAGCCTAATTGGTAACCTTAGGATGACGATGTGGTCAATGAAAATAATGTAATAAAAACATTTTATCAATAATTTTATAACAACTTTTCAAACAATTTGAAAAAAAAAAATTTTTTCAAACAAATTATTTTGAATATAATAGTTGACAATTTAACATTCTATGATCGATCATTTTTAAATAAAATAAAGTTAACTTTTTTTAAAAAAACTCCTATTACAGCTATGTATCTCATTAAATCATTCATTTGTAGTATTTTTAAAAAAGGTTTAAAAAATAATCTATATAAAATTTAAATCATGTAAAATGTTTAATTATAAATATTACTTATTAGTCTAATGTAAGATTATTCATAATTGTATATTCAATCTTAGTAAAATACACATATAATATTATCCTGTCCAAACTTCCAAATGTTTGGTAATAATCATACATTAAAATGTAATACTTATAACTGTGATTATATTAATGTTAAATTTATAAAATTATAAATTTTTAAACAGATGATATTAAAAAAATATATAATGGTAAGTATTTGATGAAAAAACATATTGTTGAACATAGAAATCTTAATGTCACATTAGGACACATGACCGATTCAAAATATAACTGATATTACACAACAATAACACTTCAAGTTAAAAATGTTCTTAAGTCTTACCTATAACAATTTTTTAATAAATTGTTGATTGTTACATAGTATATCGATTATACACTTTCTTAGATACATAATAATTCATATAATAAGAATATATATAATATATATAAAAATCATATAATAGTTCCATACAATTTCACTTTTACACCGATGCTTAGTCAGAGAAGCACAAGGATGTGATCTGACGTTTCCTCTATCACTATTAGTCCTTCAACTTCCGTATAATTTGATGGAATATCTTTCATTACGTAGAAGTCGATAAGATCAGGTAATTCATTTGATGTAGTCGACCAGTATATCGGTTTTCTAAATGAGATGATTTGTGCTTTATTAATTGTATTTGCAAATTTGAACAATTCCCGCACTTTGGTGATAATCAATCTCAATCCCCTGCAAAAAGTGTATTTAGCAATAAAATCTTCTCCAGACATATCTACTATCGAGTGTTGGAAGAATTCAGTAAACTTTTTTTTACCTAATTTATGTGTTGGTGGACAATTTATAGCGGAGATAACTATATAGTATATACTCCTCTTTCGGTTTCTTCGAGTTTTAAATAAATTTAATTTTTTTTTTTAAACTACTATAGCTATCGGCTAAATTGTTTTGTAGTATTTTTAAATTCCTTAAATTAAAATATTTAATTATAAATGTTACTTATTAGTTTAATGTAATTTTTATATTAAATCTTAGTAAGATAAATATATATTATTCTGTCCAAAGGTTAGGTAATCATTCATTAAAATGGAATACTTATAATTGTGTTTATATTAATTATAAATTTTTAAACAGGAACAAATGAAAAATTTCCTCGTAAGTACCTATTAGACGAAAAATCATATTCTTGAATATACAATTTAATTTCACATTAAGATCTAGGACTGGTTTAAAATCAAATGTCTATGATACAACAACACTCAAGATTAAAAAAATATTTATAAGTCTTATAACAACTTTTTAACAAATTATTGAATGTTGTTACTTATGCATTTTCTTAGATCAAAACTAAATCTTGATGATTGATTCTGTACTATTTATAATCTGTACCAAATAAGGGCGCACGGGGTGGCGCACGAAAACCGGTCGAAACTCGCACATGACAGAGTGCGTTCCGACGGCGGCAGAGACAACGTACATACAGAGTGCTGTATATTATCACACCATTTTAACGGTATTTCGCGGTTAGATATCGATTTATTTTTTGCGCGCATTGCTGTATATTTTGAAATTTTCTTTTGCAATTTTACTTTTGTTTCATATTTTAGGATCGGTAAAAACGTTTATATGTGTTCAATATGTGTATTATTTTACTGTATAATACGCGTAACGCTTTGTTATTTCAATTTCCTGTATTCACAGTGGCGTCGGCATCAACGGCAACATCGTCGACGGCGGCGAACACAGCCGACTAACATTGACCAATGATATAGCGAATAGACCTGGCCAGGGGTCCGGACGTCGCTTCGCGATTCATTTGGATGCGCCAATGCGGTGCGCTCTTATTTGGTATACAGACTATAGATGTTTTAGGTTTTGCGTAACGTATAGTTAACGTGTACCGATTTATTGATTTTTCAATATTTTTGGACTTCATCAAAACCTGGTTTTTTTTTTGGTTTAAGTTGTTACCTATTTCTTCAGCAGTTTCTAACGGACAGAAATGTTTGATTTTTTTTCACGTGTCGCTTTAAAACCTAACCCAACCTAGCCGAGTGTATATTTCGGCATTTTCTTGTTCGCTGCGTGTCCAGGTGCCGCCTTTCTCCTTACGGATAGGTGACATCTGAACACGGGGCCTCTGTATGTCTCGTGGTTCTCGATGACAAAGAATTGCTATTATCCGTCGCGGTGGATTTGTACCAACATCCATATTTTCATACATTGTGCAATACAATAAGTTTGATTGTGACTCATATTTGTTTATAAAAACTTACCATCCGTCTGGTAGCTGTTATGCAAGCTGTGGCTCGGGCTCGCATTGTAAACATAAACAAAAAATATATAATAAATTAGGCAGCATTATTTAGCGTACTACAAGATTGAAACATACGTGTTCTTTTTATCAATAAATTAAACGCTACTATTAATACAATTTGAAAAAAAAAATTAAAAGATTGAGTTCTTAAGAAAGAAATCATGAGATGTACCTCTCACTGTTTCAAATATGAGCAATACAGCTAGTTATGACGTGCATAAATATTGATACAAAATAACTGATAACTAACGAGCTAAAATACTATCTAATATATATAAGAAATATATAAGAAATCTTTTTGATGTAATAATAACGTATTTATATTTATTTATTAGAAAAGGATGGATACATAAATTTCATAAAATATACTTCAGATGAATGTAAGAAAACTAATATTGTATACTTTAATGGTTGATTTAATAATACTGATGAAGTTAGTTTAACTCATACATAATCATTAGAATTGAGCCTATGAAGAAAATTCATTTTATAGTTTGAAAAAAATAATGAAAACATAAATTCTGTCAATTAACAATGTTAATTATATTTTATTTTCAAAAATTTTTAATTCACCTATTTTCGCAGAAGAAGGATATTTAAGTTGATGTAGCATACTCTATAATATAATTTATTCTAATATCGGTTAATTTTATAATTATTTTGATAACTTGTGCAATCATGGCGTATCCTAATATTGAAACACGATCTTGAAACATGTCATTCGTATTGCATGGCCACAAGCCAACAGCTATCTTGTAGTATTCGTCATCGTATTATGCATTACAACATATCCAAGTTGACTAGACACATTTCCTGATAACCATAGAAGAACAACCCGCATAGATAATCCACTCTACATGTTTTTCAAACTCAAGAGCAGAGTCGTAGAGATACGCACAGTCCAACGCCTACGTCATTTTACAAAAGAAAAATGTTTATATTAACAAATAGTACTATTCAATATAAAAAAAAGTTAATAGGTCTTTCTCGTACACATTAGGAATACCCGATTTATATTAGAAACAATAACTTTATTGTTATACAAAAAAAATATAGATACGAGGTATACTCAATTTCAAGAAACTTACTATTTTTAATATCTTGCGAATACTTTTAAAGTTTTCGTTATTTTTAAAACCTTTTTTCTGTTTACATCATGCGCAGTATAATCCAAATTCATTACAGCCAAGTTCACAACAATAACTAATAATATAAAATACACATGCCCAACACGTCTACGTTAACTGAATCTAGCTAAACAATTGGTATACGGATTGTGTCTTAATTCACCTATCACGACGAACTAGTTACTTCTTTAATCGTCTTTCTTTACGTATATAGTAACAGAGGTAATCATTATGCAATCATTTAAAGTTTTTAAATATTTAAAACTCGTTTATGCTGTCTTTAAAGTATCATCAGTTGATAACTTCTCACCCTTAACATATATATATATATAAGCTGAAACATCAGTGATCCTAAAACCTCAAATTCGTATAAAAATGTATGATACATCAATAGATTAACTTTTATATTCATAAAAAACAAAAAAGATTAAGAAAAATGTAACCAAGAGTAATTCTTACATCATCACATTGATATACGATTTTATTTAAGATCATGCTATACTTTAAATTAATTTAATTGTAGGTACTTAATATTTTAAGATATACTTAACTTTTAAATTACGCAAAAACTAAAAATATATTAATGTTTCTTAACAATTCAATGAGACCTTTGGTACAATTAATATTACATACTGCAATGATTGGATTTAGAATTCAGTTTCTAGTAACTTATTTAACAACGTATTTCATAATTATATTTTATTATAGATTCAAAATTAGACAGGAGTAAATGGAACGGTAAATAAGTATTTTTAAATTTATTAATATTATAATATTGTATAGATAGTCATAAAAACAGTTACAGTAGAAATAATTTATAATGACATTCAAAGGCACAGTTAAAATAGGTTATAATAACATTAATAACCATTAGGTAGGTAGTCTAAAATTTAAAATAAACTATTATGCAAACCTGGGTTGCGTATGAGTTATTTCCCGGGTACTTGTTTACCTACACCTACACGCATTGTGGAGACATGCGTTCGAATCGCCTAGTGTAAATATAATTACTACCATTGATTATATATACTAGTAATTATAATCAATGATACTGCCTATCTAAACTAAAATTGACTTTATACTATTAGATTAAAGAAGAATAAGGGATTAAACAATTTCTGAAAATGTGTAGCATTATAAACGGTGAATATTAAACAGAAGAAAAATATGTTAATATTACTTTTAATCCGGAACAAATCACATCATTTAAATAAGCTCCAACAACACCATGTAATATGGAAAGGAATTTCTTCCAATATAAACCTTTGATCTGATGACCGGTCCTTCACATTTGAAAATTTAAAAAAAACAGTACCCTGTTGAATGGTATAGAGTTTTAAAGACGTTTCTTCCTGAGTCTCCGGTAAATTGTGTATCAAAGCGTATACAGATGGATGCGTGGAATAAAATTGTCTGTTAAAATATTTTCTGAAATGTTCAATATTGTTGTACAAATTTACCTAGGATGTCGAGATGGTTCTTTTGCTCGTAAAACTGAAGAAAATAAACAATCTTGTTTAACATAATATGTTTTAAAATATAATCAGCAAATATATGCCTATATAATTAATTTGGATATAACGCCATTAGCTGTATAAAACCATCTTCTACTTCTGAATGATAACGAAAAATATTTTTAACCAATTATTAAATTCACTATTCGGATGGATTTTCAGATGACAAAGTTTGGCAACGTTGCGCAAAATCATAAAAACTGATTTACAGCCGTAATAGTTAAAAGGGTCTAAAAAATGTATTGACGATAATGATCGTTCTCAATCGTATTTCTGCCTTTTCGACGTGGCTAACGATTTTATGTAAAACTACCAAAAGAGTATAACCGCAAACGACTTTAATAAAGTGTGTTTACAATTTGAGTTTTGTTTAATGATTGCAAACCACCAACAATATGACAAACAATACGACGCCTACAATATGTCAATATGTTACTTCCACCGTTTTTGTTATAAACCGTTAAACCGTTTCTACTGTATATTAAAACGTATGGAGTAAAATGCACAAAATTATTTTAATGTGGTAATAAATCTATTGATATTTATATTTTGCAAGGAGATAAACCTTATTTATGTATTATTTATGCACACAAATACAAACGTAATTTAATTAAAGTATAATTTAGCAATGAAAACAAATTAAATTAAAGTTGAAATAGTTTCACTAATAATACATAAAACGCAATTTATTTTTTAGACGTAATAATTAAGTACGAAGAAAGTCTTCAGAAAATAGTTAACCTTTATATGACCGAAAGTACGTATTCTAAACTTTATTCATATTTAGAACCGACCAAATTGGCGACTTCTGTACATAAGCGTGGTATCGTTCTGTGTTTATGTAACTTTGAATGTCCGCAATTGGTGAATGGTAACAGTCACCTAACGAATGCTTACAAATACCTAATAAATTTGTGAATGTTGAAAAATTAAAATAATATAAACATTCACTAATGAATGTTGACATTTATATCAGGATTTTGGTCAATGTTGACATACACAACATGGTTTTAGTTAATGTTGGTATTATTATACTATGTACTATTGTTGACTATGTCAGGAATATAATACAGAAACATCATATGTTTAATTAAATCAACGAAATATTCTTCTTCTTATTATTATTATTATATATACAGTGAGTTACGCTTAATGTGATCATATTGGATCAGAATATTTTGATTCTACCTATATTAACCGGTTGATCCCGTAAAACACTTTTTTTTTATTGATGAGCTCATATTATTTATATGTATGTTTAAAATTAGATTAAAACAAAATAAATTAAAGAAACTATCAATTTTTGATTGTACTTGAAAATCTACTAATTTCATTTCCATATTATCCTGAAATTAAAATTCATATTCAGTTAATATAATATATACATGATTTTTAATTATTTAAAATAAATAAATAATAATGTATATTGTACATACTGTACCCATAACTTTTGGAAATACTGAAAAGTATCGTTTTCGACATATTTTTGAATAGTTCCTTTTAACTTTTTCAAAACAATTTTTGTTTCTTTTTAGTGAAGGTTTGAAATATCATTAAAACGATAAGAATGTTCTTAAAAATGATTCAATTATCCGGTACTTGGTGATTCTAATAAATATGTTAATTTAACATTAGTAACATATGAACTGGTTTGGGATTTTCAATTTTAATTCTAATAAACAGTTGATTCTATAAGCCAGTGATCACATTAAGCGGAACTCACTGTATTTATATTATTATTTAAATTATGATTATTTTACTATACAAAAAATTATAACTTAAAAAATAACAGGAAATGATACAATTCACTAGTGAATATTTACTAACAGTAAAAATTTAATCAATAAAGCAACATTCGCCAATGACTTTGGTGTACGACAACATTAAACGGTGACTGTCAGCGTTCAACAATTGCAGACATTCACAGTAACATATTTTATATCGTTAGTGGTAAGATTAAGTACCTATTGAAAACAGTCAAGTGTGCGAATCATTATACAATATATCTTTTTATTTTTGTTTGTAGCTATAGATGATTGTACACTTAATGATTGGTGCAATAAACATATTGAAGTTTTAGTTAAAACTAAAGCACCTGCAGAAAACATTGAGATTATTCAACCTTAACCAGCCTAAGACAATAAGAAACATGTTAAATGTTTATAATGAAATAAAAAAAATTATTTAGTTAATTATCTTATATGTTGACATTTTTAATTTAAAAAAAAAAAAATAATATTTAAAATCTGTGGAATCCGCATCTTTTGTATTCTTAGTATACTTAAAGACTTAAAATGCTTTTCACTTATATAATATTATTTATTTAGTATAATATTCACTTATCTTATGTATCTAAATCCGTTTTATCGTATATTGCTTATCGAACCTGTGAACTTTATCCGCATTTAGATGGACGTCTATATCTGATATTCTTATTCATAATACAAAAGGTATTACTACAATCACTGGCCATCAAAAATATCATTTACACTGAATTTTACTTGCATTGAATTTAGTTCAATGAGTGAGTTTACACTATACTGCCTAGTTTACCTTTTGTTTAATTTTTTTATATCGTGTACGGATCGGGAAAAAACAATGATTGATCACGAGCCTGATCACCAAAATTACTTTACACATTCCAATACCAACCGATAAACCTTTGCTATGTAAATATATAACAATTCGAAATAAGTAGATAGGATTACTAGCAAAACAATGACTGCTAGTATGTGGTGAATACGTAGATGTGTAAAATTAAAGCTATAAGATCATAGGTTACAGTTACACTAATTTTGGTAGATATAAAGGTTGGTCTATAATAAAACGATTTTGAATAATACACGATATAGAAAAATCACAACAATACAAGTATACAAAAATATTAATAATACACTTTTTTGGCACAACAATTTAAAAATTAATTTGTATTTACGACTTTGCTAATTTGAACAACTAAAGAGAAAACATATGTATTCAGATTTAAATACCTAAGATTTATAAATTATACTACATATGTAATTCCACTATGTATTGATTCTATTGTTTAATGTTTATATTTTTATTTTTTGAATAATTGTAAAGTCACTTTAATATTTCTTTCTTTTTGTGTTATATTATTTATATTTATATTTAATATTGTAATAGCATGAACTCTCACCTCTAATACAGCCTATGGTTTTGGAGGTGATCCAATAACATTTGTTATTTAATATTACAACTTGTATATTATATGTCTTGTTGGAGAATTAATAAATATATAGAAGATCTCCTAGACCATCATATCTATTCAATATAGGTTTTTACCAATATTGATAGCAATCTTGCAAGTAAAATATGTAAAGAATTACCATATTTAGACTCGTTTACACACATACCAGTAGATTTTATAAATTTGCGACAACTCGTTTACACACAAAATTTTGAACAATGGAAACTTGTTTTTCGGTACAGTTTTGGGTGTACAGGATGTTTTATTAATATAAAGTATAACGATTAATTTCAAAAGTGGTTTCTCATCAGTTGTTACCTATCCAGAGCCGGACATGGTTAGGTAATTGAATCCAAATTTAGCATTATTTGTGGGGACATAAAAATTGTACGTAAATTATACATTTTATTACACACAATGATTTAGATTAATTTGCAAAACCTTGTAAAATCTCATATTGGGTTATTTTTTCGGGGACTAAATTTCCGAGATAATTTTTTCGCGGTACCCATATGTATACCACTATTATACTATTACACTTATGTTATGAACTATATAAACAACATTATGACGTACTGGAAACATCGGTCACTTTAGAATTATGGAAAACTGTAACTAACTGTTAAATTCAAAAAATAAATACATATTATATTATAAATCATTACATAGCAGCCATGCTCGCAATACCCATATATTATACATATATTATACTGTTATAATAATATTTAAAACAAAACTAAATATAAAATAATTTATGAATTACTTTTTTACTTTTTACAATAAAGATATTTTTATAGTCATCATAATAATCAAATACAATTTTAAGTGAAATACAAATATAATTTTAGTTTAAAAAATAAACTATAAAAAAATAGTGTTGTCAATATTCTCAGTAAATTTAACGTGGTCGTATGTCATTTGTGTATTAATTATAGAGTGTAGTGAGCCAATCTCCGTAGAGGGGAGCAATACGATTCCGCACGTTTTTTTTTTTTTTTGAACACGATTCCGCACACTTTATTGTTTATAGGAATACAATAGGAATTGGGTGCAACGTTGTCAAATTTATTACAAACGGTTTATCATATATATTTATATATATTATATACCTACTTATTATATAAATATTATGATGTAAAAAAGTATAATAATAATAAAAATAGTTATCCCTAGTAAATAGATAACCTAGTGAGTCGTCATTAATATTTAATAAAAAAATAGTTATCTCATATACCTATAAGTGAGCCGTCATTACAAAACAAAAATATAATTTAATATAATTTTTTCCCTTGATACATAAAGCCAATAGATGTTAAATATTTTATAATATTTTTATGCGTTTTATAATTATTAAAATGTTCTATAACGTTACATATACGTTTTAAATCGGATGATCCCATTTTATGCACTAATTGTATTAATCTTATCTTACAAGAATAAACGTGCGGAATCGTATTCGTTACATGGCAACGTCGCATTCGAATACAATACGGAGTTGGGTAGAAAAAATAGGTAGTAATATAGAACAATGAACGTGCGGAATCGTGTTCTACCACCGTAGAGACAGACTCAACATGAATAACGACGAAGTCCACTTTGTCGTAGGTCTGCTCCGGTGTTGGTAAGTTCGAAGTAAATAAACAACACGAAATAAATTCGAAGAATAATCACCACTTTTCGACAAAATCGATTTTTTTATTTTGCTGAAACTCAAAAACGAATTATTGTAAATACTTGAAATTTTTACAAAATTGTTATATTAGCGTTATCTATTAAACATTAAATTTTCAAAATATTTTAACTTTTATAAGATATTCATAGACAATTGAAATTTTCGATTTTTTTAAGTTTTTTTTTTTTTTTTTGAAACAACTATAAAAAAATTGGCTATCTAAAAAATCTTTAAAATTTAATACAAGGTTTATTATAATTTGTAATTATCGTAGTAAAAAAAAATAAAACGAAAATCGTTGGTTAAAATTTTTGTTTATAAGCATTTAAAGTTCAAATGTCTACGAAATATATTAAAATCGCTAAAATTTGCAAGGAATTTTGAAGTTGAAAATTGGTAAAATATTTGCTATTTTTACCAAAGGTTAAAAACCCCAACACAAGGTTATCCATAAGTTTTCCTTCAAGTAACTGTAAAAAAAAATCCAACGTCAATTTAGAAAAAAATTTATGAACATAATATGAAATTAATTTTTTTATGAAATCGAGTAAAATAACGATATATTACAATTTAAATATAGGTAAAAGTGGTTATAAAACTAATAGATCTGCTACAAAAAATTGGGTTTAAAAGTAAGTAATATACGTTTATAGTATTATACTATGTGTTGACAGATCAATTTTGATAAAATAGTTTAGTAAAACTATTTCTTATGATTAAAATGTCCATATTATACTAATTAATATTAAAAGTTTGCAATATATAAATCTGCGTATAACCTTGTCTTATGTATTATATTTGTATGTAGCTGTCAATGGTTTTGTGAATTACTCTTTTATAATTCAATTTTATAAGTAAATTAGAGTGGCTAAAAATTATATGTTAATAATATATCAGATACCTATGTCATTAAATGATTTATCATTGATTTTCAACTTCATTATCGTACGGTCTTAATCGTATCTGTGAATAATAAATATAATATATCAATTTTTTTCATTTATCGTTAAATTACGGTTGCGAATCAATATCATGTAATATTAGCTCTCAAAAGTTACGGTAAAAATAATTTGGAACACGTGGAAACAATTTTGGCTAAGAAGTATAGAATGTGTTTTGTAGATTCATTATGTATTTTATAGTTTAATAATCATCAACAAAACTTTTTCATCTAAATAAAAATTATTTTTAATTAAATCAAAAATATAACTATAGGTTTTTATACTTCTTTAATTGTCCACTTAAATATTAAATAATTAAAAAAATAAAATAATGATAACAGTGGCGGCTCGTGGGGTTCGTTGAAGGTGGGGCACAAATATTTCCTTCTTTTTCCACTATGAGAACTTTGAACTTACCATCAATTCCTGTTGATTTTTTAAATGAAATAAAATTTTTTACCAAAACCTTATACTCTTATAAAGTATCCTGCAAAACAAATAATTAAAAAAAAAATTATGGTTTAAAAATAAATATTGAATATAATTATTATGCCGTTATAATATAATTATAAGTTATAAGTACTTTTAACAATTAACACAATATTATACAGTAGTTATATTTTTGAATTCCAAATCGATCCGTCTGTCTTTTTTCTTCATGAATACTTTGATGCACCGATAAGGCGATAAATGACAGTACAAAAGTACTAAACGTTTAATAAAATAAACAAAACACACTTAACAGAATTATTAGAATGAACAAATAATAATTAATTGTTATCTTATCATGTTTTCAAAACCGGCGACGGTCGACAATAACAATACGAAGGCAATAGAACCGACAAAATATTATAAATCGTAATAAAAATAGAATTCGGGCACAATCCGATTGTGCCCGCCGCCCAATGCGTATATATAGTATACACGTACCGTATCTAGGAGCACCCGTATTTGATAAAACATTGTTTTCGATAATATTCAAACTACCAAGTACCAACTTATATCATGATGGAAGAAATACTTATTCAATATTAATTTTAATAATTGAATATACATTTTTCTTCTTTCTTCTCAATTTTTTAGGTGGGGCACGTGCCCGTGTGCCCTATAGCACGAGCCGCCGCTGAATGATAATCTCAATGAAATTAAATAAAAATACATTCAATGAGAATTCAATATTATTTACTTTAAATCTCTTTGAAAAATTTTAATATTGTTGTAAATAGTAAAATTATAGCAGAGATTTTATGTTTTTGAAGTATTTTATAATAATGAGTTAAAATATAATAATTAAATTATGAATTGGTAATTAGTAATTCAATTAAATAAAGTGGGATTAACGAGAAGAAAATCATATACGACTAAATCGCAGTATATAAACGATGTAAACAATAAGGTCAATGATTCATTATTGTATGTATTAGGATTATTAGGAATATCTGATTCATATCAGGAACAATAACTTTATTTTCATACAAAAAATGTACATTAAGCAATGAATTCAGAGTGTGTTTTATTTCACATCATGACTAATTACTTCTTCTCTAACTGTCTCCTGTTTACCAGTATCTCTGTTACTATAGCGTGGTCATTTAAAGGTTCCAGATACTTAATACATTTATTCTATTTGTAATATAATACTTTAAAATAAAAATAAAACAAATTATTAATGCATCATACTATATTATCATCAGCATAAATAATTTATAATTTCTATAGCTATTTAGATATGTTGTTTTTATGATCCTCAATTTTTTTTTCGTTCCTTTTTTAATTATTTATAGTGGCTTTTTTTCTCGCTTTACTGAGTTATTAATTTGTTTGTCCTCCTTTTTTTCAATTAAATGATACCACTTTAGATTGGTTACATGCGCTGTTGTCACATTTTATTTGTTGTGTTTGGCTGCTATTCGATATGCTATATGTACCATTTGGAAATATTTCAGTAACCACCGATGTTCCTACTAGAAATTATTTGTTATTGTGTGCACCGTATATAGTCGTGAAAATAGGTAAAGTAAAATCGTTATTAATACAATAATACCTGTTAGGCATGGAATATTTATTTTTACGGAAACTCGATAATATGTATTTTTTGGTAAATGATTTATTGCGCAAATATATTATTTGTGTAGATCTGTATCACTTCGATATTCATCATAAACACGATATTATTAATTATGATTAATGTTTAATGTTCAATTAAAATATTTAAAAACACAACAAAATTATATTGACTTATAAGGTGTTTAAAGCTATATTGAATTTACAAAAAATTAATGTTTTTTAAATTAACTTATGTTTGAAATTTGAATTATAATTTATTAAACTTGAAAAATTCTTCCTGGGATCTTAAAAAAAATATTGTAAAATCCTTAATATTCATTTTCCGAGTATTACTATATAATAACAGCGTATCATTATAAATACACACAATACATATACGAAATAAAATATTATATAACTTGTAGTTTATCTATAGTAATCTTGTAGTAATCTGTCTGAAAAATACGATTTGATTTAACTAGATACTAGAATGGTTCCCATTAATAATGACCATTTTTATTTTTTATCGTGAGTTCTTAAGTAGTTTTTTGTTTTAATTGTTATTTATTTAATTAGGTATTTTTTATTTCCTTCGTGACATTATTCAATAATACAATAGAAAACAATGCCAAATAATTTAATTTAACAAATTAATACCTACATACAGCTAAATACATACATATATATATATATCAATTTAAAATATACCTATTATATAAATAATTTAAAAAAAAATGCATTATGTATTATTTTTACCTATTTATTTTTGTTTATAGTCATGATGAAATATAACATTGATACTTGGTGCCAACATTATATAACCAAATTATATACAAAAAAAACAAAAGTTCAAAACACAGGACCAGTAATTTAAGCTCACCGATGAAGATATCAAAACCATTGGGGATAAATCAAAAGACAACAAGAAACATGTTAAATTATTATTGTTAAAATAAACCTAGAAATATTATTTAATTAATTATCTTGTATGTTGAAATAAATAATATTTAAGATTCGTGGAACCCACTGTTTTATTTGTATTCTTAGTATTTACTCGTAAGGTAAAAGTGCTTGTCATTAATAAATTATTTATCTAAATTTATATTGTTTTTGTTTTTTGGCGTGATGTTACAACTTTCCAAGTTGAGTATCTTATAGAACCTGTAGTTCATAGTGATAAATATAATCCTGCAATAAATATTAAGTAAACAAATTATCAGAGTGTTCCTTTTTGTGTTTGTGACAAAACTTACTTTAAATTTTGTCAAACTGTTTTGATAAATTTATACTTATATCGGTTTGTACCCTCGTTTGATTGGTGTTTGACTTTCTTAGTATTGAGATACCTAATACTCGCCTATCGAACAGACATAATTAATAATCAGAATACGTGTATTTTTTTTCTTATATATTAAACGTTGGCTTCTCTGGCCATTAAATATTAACTTAAAATTAATTTACATTGTTTTGCGGTTTAAATAAAGTAATATGATTGTATTTCTTTTATTAATTGTATGTATGATGTTGGTTATTGATTGTGGGTCTGGTCTTAACGCTTCTCCGATCTGTTGTGATATTGTAGGGTTATATTTTTTTTTAACTCAAAGTGTCACACTTGTAAATTTTAATAGGAAAACCAAAATATTGTTTGCGTAAAATTACTTCACTAGAAATATAGTAAAACACAATGCGTTTTTATTAGAAAAAATATATTATTTTTTTATATAAAAATAACAAAATAAAAACACAGAAAAATGATATTAGTTTATTATAAAAGACTAAATTATATGGCTAGTTTTTTATATTTCTTGTATCCGCAAATAGCAAATCCGAAATAACGACTTCAATTACATACTTATTTTGGTATCATTTTTATATCTGCACTATAGACTCTTGTCTATGAGGATTTACACTGTTTACAGTATAAAATGTATATATAAATTGTATATTGCATATAAGTATGCAAATTATACGTATACTAACTAACTGGCTAAAGCGGGAAATTTTTGGATTCTTCGGGGTCAGCGGGATACAAAGTTCGAAACCGGGACTGTTCCACCCATAGTAAGTCGTATGATCACGTTGTATAATATGGTGTCTTTTTCTCATGTTAACGTATTTTTGATATTCGGTGATTATATGTGTGTGTTTAACTGTGTAGTCAACTCTACACATTTCGCCTATGAGTGGATCATTTTTTGTCATTAGGTAATTTTTTGTGATGAATGTATGATATATGTGTATTATTATTGTGATAATATTACTTTAATTTTTAATAACAAACTAATAAAATTAATAGTATTTAATCACTTATAGGTACTACAGTATTCTATTTCTTAAAATTTAATCAAATTACCAAGTGATGAAATTGTAAATAAAAATACAAAAATTACAATTTTAATTATCTAAAATAGGTAATATAATAATGTAAACTTAAAAATAAATCTACCTAAATAATTAATTTAAATTTTATTAACTGCTCAGAAAAAATCAATCAATTTATCCCATGGTTCACAATATTATTAATTATTATTATAAAGTCACATAAAACTGTTAAACCAATTAAAATTAAAAATAATCAAATTATATCTAGAAGCAATAAAAATTCAACATCAACTGATCCCAATAAAAGGTCACTACCCACTTCGCCCACAACACCAATATTAAAAAATATTTCTACAAAAAAAATCAAAACTTTTTAATAATCGCTATAATGTACTCGCCGACCTCGACGATAACGGTGAGAACAACAACGTATACAAACACAGATATATTGTATTAGTATACGTATATCTGTGTATACAAATCATCCAGTGAGGATTCCACGAATACTACCACACACACACCCGTGAAGAAAACATTGACGCCACCCATCTTTATTAAAGGAGAAAGCAATATCATAGATATACTCACCGAATTTACAAACCTAATTGAACCCAACAGTTTTATATGCAAATCGACATTCGCCCACCTAAAGATCCAAACTGAAAAACTTGAAAACTACAGAACTATAATCCATATCCTAAAGAAAAACGATGCAGAGTTCCACGCATATATCGGCTCCAGTCTGAAAAACCGTACAGAGTTATTGTAAGGAACCTCCACCCCACTACCTCAGTATATGATATCTCCTCACCTATTGAGGAATGAGGAGATCGGTTTCGCGACTAAACAAGTCACACACATTAGACACCGTCTAACTAAAAACCCTCTCCCATTGTTTTTTTTTGATCTAAAACCGGACTCTGGCAACCAAGATTTCTTTAAAGTCACGTCACTCTTGCACACAAAAATCAAGGTCGAAGAACCGCACAAACGCCGGAAAATCCCCCATTGTTTAAACTGTCAATCGTACGGCCATCGTAGCAGAGCATACTGTGATTGTGCCCCACACTGCGTAAAATGCGCCGAAAACCACCACACCTCAACATACAACAAGTCACCAGACACTCCTGCTATCCTGCGCCCTATTATATAGCGGGAATCATCCAATCAACTACAAAGGCTGCACCGTCAACCATCCACCACTACCAAACTCAATCAACATTATCAACAACAGGTAACGATACCACACATAGCACGTCAACAAATCCACTTCCTGTCATTGAGAATAATGCTCTATCAAATTTTTTAAACGAATTCAAATCCATCATTAACCCCCTAATTTATCTCCTTACCTCCTTAATAACTAAGCTTTTTGCCACCCAACAAAATCCTTAGTTCGTATACTTCCAAGTCTCTCTTCATACTCACCTAAAACGCAAACGGGCTAATAATATGACAAACTAATATTATTCAATTTTAATACTCTGGTTTTTTTTATCGTAGTACCTCCACGGGGAAGCTTCTACACTGTTTAATCTGTCATCGTTATCTATTTGTATATTGTTTTTATTTTTTACTATCTATTTACATCCTAAATTGTTCTTATTATTCATATTTGTGTAACACATTGAATAAAACACTTTTAAAATAAAAATAAAAATATATATTAATAATACTATTAATAATATATTGTGATCCATAGGATAAAATGGCTAATTTTATATAATACATTTTTTTTCTCTGAACAGTTAATAACATTGAAATTAATTATTGAAGTTATTGAATAACCTATGTACTATGATTTACAAAATCTAGATTTATTTTTAAGTTTTAAATTAAATAGCTATACTAGAATTAAATAATTATACACTCAACGCGTTTGTGACATAACCTAACCTGGACGATCCACGAGAATATTTTATAGTCCAATTTCGCATACCTAGAGTTAAATTTTAAAACTTTTTTTATATATATAAATATTTATATAATTATGTTTATTGTTTATTTATAAATATAACCGTTTTGACTGCTGTTCTAACCGTTGAAGAACCCTTTTTCGCCTTTTCTTATTTCTTCTATACCTATTATCACAGTCATTGCTAATGTATACAATTATTGTTTTTTCATTATTAATATTTATTGATTAATGACTAAGACTTATTGCTAAATTAGGTTACTTATTACGTAATTTTTTATTTTTTATTATTTATTTTTGTATACGTATTTAATGTATATTATTACAATAATTGAGCAGTCTGCGCTGTAACAGAAAATATGACCTCATATCTTAAAACAATTTCAGTTGTACAATTAAAAATAAAAATGACTCAGATTTTATGCCTTTTCTGAATCGCATTTAAAATAAATGACTTGTATCACAATTGAACCATATGCAAAATAATAATTTATGTTTATTTAAAAACAATTAATTTGTTTTTGTTTCTGAAAAAAACCAAAGACTTCGATTCCATAACAAAAACGTACAACTAAAATGTTGTAACAAAACCAACGGACGTTTTTGGAGATCAAATACTTACTATTATGTGCCGTTTAATTTAGTAATTTATAAAAAATATACATACACAATTAATTATATTAATATATAACGCTCACATAATGCATATAAGGTAATATTGTAATATGAGAGGCATAATCGATACGCGTCGAATAAAAACTAAACTGTTGTCTATGTTATAAATACATTTTGACTAATGTGTTTACTTAAGTGTTATAACTTATAATGCATAAACACTAAAGTAAAAATGCAATAGCATGGAGTTAATAATACTTTAGTACCTATTCAAAATCTAATCATTTTAGGTATATTCTTTCAAAAACAAAATTTATACTCGTTTTTTGTAGTTCTTTGAACAATAACTACGATGACTTCATTTAAAGTTTTAATAATATTAACTGTAATATTTGTTATAAGCAATTGTAGCTATGAAGGCAGTATAAAAAACAAAGGTAATATTAATGACGATTAAATTGACAAAAATAACAACTAACGATTATTTTATAATTTTATTAAAATAGGGATTTTTTTTTTTATTAAATTAAAGCTTCGACAACACAGGTTGTTAGCCTAAATACGAACTTTATTAACTAAAAAACATAACTCTAATATTATAATATATATTAATAAACAAGTCATATTATTCGATGAAACATTTATAAAAATATTAATTTTTATAATCAACAGTTATAAAGCTTAATAGTTAACAAAAATGAATATTTGTATGGAAATTATTCAAATAATACATATTTTGGCGCAGACGTATATTAATTAAAGAAATATTAAAACATTAAATAATACTTAATAAAAACGTTTACTGATTATTATAATAACGTAAAATTAATCCGAAATCGTACCTATTAAGGACAGCACGATAGATTTCTTACAATAGTATTATACGAGTATAAGTAAAAATTAAAATCTTAAATTTCTATTTATCGACAATTCAAGATGACAACTTTGTATTAGTAGCGTTCAACAACTTTATTGTATATAAATATTTATATAAATGTGTTTATAAATTATACTTATATTATATATATATATTTTTTTTTAATGCTACTCAGAGAAAAATCAATTTAAAATTGGTAAATAATAGTTAATACATCTTATAATTTATTTGAAGGTGGTCACCATAAAAAGTGGTTTAGTTTTGTGCACTTGGTATACCTTATTGTAATACTTCAACTATAATTTCAAGCATTGTTTTGTACAAAAATTTATATATTGATATTTACATATTATATACATATATGTAATAACCAAACTGTTTTAAATATCAATTGATTTATTTAATTAAGAATTAATTTTTGATTTTTAGAATTGAATAGTAAGGGTCTCAATATTAGTAAATTATAATTAAATTTATTTATAGATTTAACATAACTACGATAGTTTATTCATTATATTAATATATTATGTACTCTGCATATTTTTATATTATTTCAACTTATAGTACTTATGCATTCGGTATTGTTTATTAAAATTTAAATATGATGGATATTAATTAAAATATATATGTATACTGAATACTGAATAGTACATCAATATTAGCTTATAACTCTTTGGTTTTAAATATAAAATAAAATAATTTTTTTTTTTTTTAGAATGCATTGGTAAGGAATTTCTTATCAGTAAATTATTGTTAATAGATTTTAAAATTGATTTATGTAAATTAACTATGATAAAGTAACTTATATTAAATAATAATAATAATAGTCCATTGTGATATTATTTAAACATTAAACTTAAAACTATCATTACAAGCTTTTATTTTATACCAAATTTAACTTTATACATTTTTTTACTTATAGTATGGGTACTTAATGTATAGAATATTATTCTACAAAATATGCTTAATAAATGTTTTACATTTACTTAAAGTATAAAAAAAGTTATATATAACTTACATTAAATAAACATAAGATTAACTCTAAATGTCCACCATAAATAATTTGATATTTTTATATAAATTGTATTTTTAATAATATTGTACATTTAATTTTGGATAAAACATAACAGGCAATTTAACAAATGTTGGGTTTCAATGTAAGTATGTGTTTATGCCGTTTATGGTATCAACAAGTGTTGTTAAATAAATTTTTTTAAATTTTTTTATAAATTTAATTAAAACTATTTTAATATTTTATAATGATTACATATATTTTGCATCTTATACCTATTAATATTAAAAGTTTTTATATTCAAATCTACATATACCATAATATAAACGTCTGATTTATTATATATTTATGTAGATTACTCAGAATTTTTAAATTACAATTTTGTAATGCAATTTGGTAAGTAATTGTGAGTGGTAATAATTTATAATATGTTAAAATATGTTAGATAATAATAATAAAAAAAAAATACATAATACCGATACAATCATTGATTACCAACATCATTATCATACGGTGTGTATCGTAAATTTATAGGTACCTATATAATAAATGTAATATAATTTATTGTTTTTTTATTTTTTCACAAATTGTGCGCTAACGTTTGTAAACCAATATCATGGCATATTAGAAGTAAAAAATGATGGCATAACGTTTATAGAACACGTGGAAAAAGTATTGACTAAAAATGATGAAAAAAAAGTGAGTTTTGTGGATTATTTTTTTTATCTAATACATCAACTAAACTTTCTTATAAAATTAAAAATATTTATTCATCCATACAACTTTTTCAAACCTAAAATTTAATAATCAGTCTTTATAATTCTTTATTTGTCTATCTAAATATTATTATATTATCTTTAAAAAAAATAAATGAATAATAATTTTAATGATATTAAATAAAAATGCATTAAATAGTATAGAATTCACATCAAATCAGATTGATGGCATGAGGGACCATTTACCTGTCTTTTTATGTCAATAAAATTACGAAAATCCAAATATTTAATATCTAAGGCCACTAAAAACCACTTTTTGAAAAAAACTCGTATGGAAGTTTTCGCGGTGAAGGATTTATTTTTAAACTCCGAAACTTTACACGTAATGTTAGATGCGTAACCGAAACAGTTTAAGAACGAAAAAACGCGAAATTCTATATTTTTTTTATTTTTTTGGCCTTCTTCACTTTTTGACGATTTTGCCGAAAAAATCTAATTTTACATCTTTTTAACTATGTATATCGTACAGGAAGCTTCCAAAAATGTGCTAGCGTGAATGACTGATTGATCAATTTTGTTACTATTTACTACATACCGGCATTTCATTCATATGTTTCTACTTATCATAACCATATATAATATAAACATGCCGAATTTCGATAGTCTTCGTTCAGAGATGTTTTAATACTTGCCCTAAAACATTATGGAGAACTCAATGTCAGATTACACGTGAAGTATGGCTATACACATCATACAATTATTTGTTTTTATTGGTCTTCAATATTTACAACTCATTTCAACTTAACCATATCTTAATAAATTAAATAAGCACAGCTCGGCATCCAGTAGCCGCTTTTGTAAGACACGTGCTCCGTCAAAACCATTGTACGACATAAAACATTTTAACCTTTTAATGTAGGGCCACGCACACGCCTGGTCGTCTTAAGCACAACCGCCTGCATCGGCTCGCTAAATTAAGCCCGGCCAAAGCTTTTCTTATCCATACTTCTGTACATATAGTATATAATAATAAATAATTAGTTTAAGCAATAAAGATAGAAACATGATAGTTGATACTGACCAAACGCATCGAATTTTCTATTACAAATTAAAACGGTCCGCCAAACTCTCGGCACTCCGTCACAATTCACAATACTAGTTTTTAATTGTATTGTGCCTAGTTTTAATATTTTATCACAGCCTTATTGTGTTTAATTATGTTTTCAGCAGGAATATGACAATGAAAAATCACAACTGTCACAGAAAGATGTTAAAGGTACCAGTTTATTTAATATATTTTCACAATTGCTACAGACGTAATCATCTTTCACATGTGATGACAACAATAATTTTAAATAATTTAACCGATTGGTATAGTGTTGTTTAAAAATAACAACTATCTCGAATCCAACCTGCAGTTTGACAGACATTTTTAAAAACTCATAATTTAAAGAAGATAAAAATAAGTATATTTAAAATTAATTTACTGTAATTATAAACGTAAATCATTGTAATATTGTAATAAGCAAGCTTAAATATAACGTACCTATTAATAAATAATGGCCAAATTGTCACGACCAAATAACGGGAACCCCTTATTATATAATTATTCGTTAACAACGAATCATTATTGATAAAAGGATTTGTATTGAACTATTGACTGTATTGTGAGATTGCATAGAATTTAACACATATTTTATAGGTTAGGTATGCCAATAAAGAAAAAAACTAGCTTACAGATTATAATATTTATTTATTCTTAAAATTACCAACAGACTATATATTTAAATTCCATGATCAAATCAAATCACATGGTCACTCCATTTATTGTAAGTATTTATAAATGTATTTGTCTTTATAACTATGTATTCAAATAGTTTATAAAAATTCATTCCAAATGTGTTGAACTCTTGAACTTACACAATATAATATGTGTTTGTATTTTAATGTTCATAATGTATCAAGTAAAAAAGGAAACCCAACCGAATAACGCAGTATTTTATACATTTAATACAGTTCATAAAACATATACTCCAGACGATTTTTGTGAATACCTAAGTGAGTAATAGTATATAAAAATGTACATAATATAAATTCAAATCGTGTAAATATAAATTTTATCAATAGAATATTTTATACCAAATAATGAGATGGACGTAATGTATAAACAGGCCCGATTAGTGCAGGGGGGAGAAGCAGCCGAAGCTGTAGCCCCAGCGACCGGGCCTCAAGAAGTGCCCGTAGTCTGGCCAAATCCACCAGGTTTCATTTTTAATATGGCACCGATATCGTGTTATTAATGGCTCGCTGATATGATTTGGCTAATAATATTAAATAACCATATCGTGCCTGCTCTAATTTATATAATAATTAATAAAATATATATTTATAATACAGCGTGTGCTATAATATATAATTCAAATTTTGAACGGGCATACCTCGACCTTTAAGTCTACACAAATCTATGTATATAGCAGATATACATTATAAATAGTAATTAGACATTGGCATAAATAATTAAACAGGTAATCAATCTCCTAACAGATATTTAAGGATACTTCATGAGAATATAATAGAAACAAGAAAGGCTACAGAAACCTAACCTAAGGCATATTGATATTTTGTCTATACCCACTCATTACGGATTATTTTTTTTTTTTTAACTATTTGTTTAATTTAGAACTTATTTTAATTTTTAAAATCAACTTTAAATCACATTATTTTAAAACGATACTAATTTAAAAATTATTTTATTGTGTTTTTAAAAAACTAGTAAAAAAAAAATTGAATTGTCTTAGTATGTATTGCTGTATTACATTTATTTTAAATTAGACAAGATCTTTAAAATGAACTATTCATTTTATGGAATTTTATAATATGAATATTAAGATCATTTGTATTCATATTTTATATATTTTATATATTAATTCTATTGATTCTTGAAAAAAATAAAACATTTTATTATATAATTTTTTTATTGAAATAATGATGTGGCTGTTACTAATAACAGCAACATTTTATGAAAACCACTTCTGAACATTAATTGGATAAATAACATTCATAAATTATTATTGACTATTATAATATTAAATTTTATTAAACATAAAATAAAAATATTTTATAATTTTGTCATGACATTTATAATTATACCAAATTTGTAACATAAAATATTTTATAATAACTTTATTATATTCATAGGTTCTTATTGTCAAATGAGTAAGACCACACATTTGTTATAAATGTTTTATAAATAAAAATATACGTTACATAATAGCCTTAATAATATTAAACTCATTATAACCATCGAAGTTGAATGAACCGTTTATAATAATTATTTGTAAATAGTTTTTAAAAAAAGTGTTCTTATAAGATATTACTGAATAAACAAATGAAGAATTATTTAAATTGTGTAATCATATAATATATTTTAGTTCAGTTTAACATTATATTTTAAATCTTATTATTGTTTATATTTGAAGAAATACATAGAAAATGCATAGATGTTGAGTTTCAACTGGTTTTGGAGTTTCGTCGAGCTTGAGGATTGTTTGTGTGACATGGAATTGGACAGTTTTTTTTTGTGTCGATTTAGATACTTATTAGATTTTACATTAGGTTAATATTAGTTTCATAAGTTTTTAAAATTTGCTGACCTTTTTTTAATGATGACCGTTTCAAATATTGGAACAAAAAAGTGATATTAGAATTCCATTATTACATCAGGAGAACAAAAATGATATGATGGACATATAGTAGGCAACTACTTAGACCTATTTTACCCTTTACTGTATATTTGCATTTTCTAATTAGAAAAAAATTAAAGTTATACTAAATGTACTAATTTATCATGTGTGTTATGTTACAATGTTCATTTACTGGTTGCTACAAAAAAGTCAATTGGTGATAGGTTGTCGATTGAATAGAAGACGATACCATGATATTTTTCAAGAGTTGTCTTATTTAGTATATTCTCAGTGAAATATTGTTATGTATTTTGATATGATGAATGAAGTACTCCAATGAATTTTTACACATACCTAACTGAAATCACATTATTGTCAAAGTAAAGAATACTTAAATAAATACTTAAAAAAAAAAAAACATGTATATTGACATTCAAATAACTGATTAATTTCTAAAATTAAATTCGTATTATTTTAAGAAATTTGTTAATCATTAAATTACAATTTATGTTTATACTTTCACAGCTTATGCAGGTAAGTTAATTGAAGAGTATAGCCTGTTTTGCTTAATTTAAAATAAAACTTAATTCAATTACATACATATATATATATATATTATGTAATACAAAAATATTTGATCAACTTTAAAAAATAAAATAATATTTTTTTTTTTAAACATCGCCTCAATATTAACATTATTAAAATAATTGAATTTCTATGTTCAATTTCAAACCGTACTTATAATTTTAAAAAGTTAATACTAATATGTAATAAGTAATAACTATCATTCAAATCATCACAGTTCTTCTATACCTATTTAATAATTTGGTATAAAAATGATATAAAAGCTATTGAAAAAAAAAATTATTATTTTATTATTTTGTTCTAATGCAAATATATTTGAATTAAATACGTCTCTAAATAAGTAAATATTTATTTATACTTTTAGCGTGTTTGAGTAAGTTAACAGACTTGTTGTTAATTATTATTTTTTAACCTAATTAATAATCTTATAATGACGATCAATAATAATATTAAAAATAAAAACATTTTATCAATTTTGCAATAATTAATCGAATCACATAATATCACAAAATGTTTTCAATTAATTAATTATGAATATAATAGTTGATAATTTCATATTTTTCTACGACCAAAAGTTTTTATTTACTATAAAATTAAATGTTTTGAGAACTATTAAAATAGACTCTCTTTAAATTGTATCATTTATTTATAATATTTTGAAATTCTTATGATAATATTATTAACTAATAAAAAGTCTAAAGAGTAGACTATTTAAATTAAATACAATTTTAAATTTTAAAAATAATATATTAGTTCAATATTATATTATATTCAACTTTAGTGAGATGAATTTAGGTATACTTTATCTTATCAAACCTAACTGTAATATAAGGACTTATCAATACATGTTTAAATCCTTTAATATTTATTGTTAAAATTATAATTTATTAAAATAGCATTAAAATAGTGTTTGTATTAATATTAAATTTGTAAAATTATAAATTTTTAAACAGAGAATGTTACTCAAGTATTTAATGGTAAGAAAATGATTATTTGACGAAAATCCTTGAATCTCGACTAATCAAAATTTCACTAATTGAGACATACAATACATGTTTAACGATTATTTTTAAAAATGTTCATTCATTAAAATAGCATATAATTCTGTTTGTAAGACTTTAATTTATAAAATTATATATTTTTAAACAGAAAATACTACTAGATCATTTAAAGTTAAGTAAATGGATATTGATATTATCTACCAAAACCACAGTTTTTGTAACATTTTTGTTTCAAAACATTTATCGAAGTTCCATTACATTAAAAAATGTAAAGAAAGTTTCGAAGAAAAATTCCGAACTTGGAGTACTTACTAGCACGGTGCTGTTAATTCCAAGCACATTACATATATTTATTGGGATCAAATTAAGGGTGTATCTGTAGCGAATTAAGATAAAAATTCTAATGGAGTACAGAAATCATAAATTAAAAAAAAATAACTTATAGTTGAATAACACAAATTATAAAAAGACCTATTGTTAGATGTAATAATAATAATAATAATAATAATATATGTTATTTATTTATTAGCGGATGACCAATACGAAAATATGATGACATCATACAATATATGTAAGAAAATAATTATAATTTACCTATAACTTTAATGATTGATTTAATTATACTAATGAGTAATGAAGTTTCACTATTATATTATTAATAGAGCTGAAATCGTGAAGAAAATAAATAGTTTAAATGAACTTTGTTATTTAAAATGTAAAAATAAACATAGAAAACTTAAATGCTGTCAAATGTCAATTAACAATTTAAATTATATTAAATTGTTTTTTTCCTCGCGAATTATCAATTTGTCTAATGTTTACAGAGGCCAGAGAGAGTATAATATTTATAAATATTTATATTATATATATCAACTGGTGTTGCATATTCTATAATATTATCTAGTCTTATAGTTCTTATACTAATATCAATTTGTGTTATTATTTTATAATTTCGGCAACCAGCTAGTGCATATACTTGGCGTATTACCTATTGTGCATCGAAACACGACTTTGGACATACGCCTTTGTCATCTTTTTATATTTCTTTGTTTAAAGTGATTATTATTTATAATTGTATTTACATATTTATATATGTCTTCTCAGAAAATTTTATTTCAGTTATCCCTTCTTCTTTTTCTGTCTCTTCTGAATCATTGATTTTTTAGTTCTTCGTTTTTTGTCAATTAAGTTATACCCTTATAAATCAATATCAGTTTAAAATTATATCCTAATACAAACATTTTTTTTTAAGATAACTGTGATTTTATTTTACACCTTACACTGTACACAGAAAAAATAAATGGTTTTGAATGGTATATTCACTCTTGTGCTTTAACAGTCTTTCTGCTAAATAGTGCTGCCATACATTATAGTTTTTAAAAATCAGTATTATTTCGTGTTGCACGGGAAAAATAATTGATTTGAGCGGTGTATTCTCCTTTAACTTTTAAAATCTCCTCGCTGAAAAGTGCTGTGAACATACAAATAATATATACTATACTGAAGTGACCTTCAATTTATATTTATTCTTTGTATTTATATATGTATATGTATATTATTATTTATTTATTTTTATTTTCACAATCAATATTTCCTGCTGCTTCAACTTTCGTCAGTTTCTATGTCTTATAAACTCGATGGATGGCTTTCAACCACAATAAGTGAGTATTAATAAATCGTTTATTTTTGTAATTATTTTTTTGTTTTTAATGCAGTGACTGAATGTAACAATAGTGATAAAAAAAAGTTCAAGTTAATTACCCATAAGCCTCCTTTATAAATACTTATCACTCCTTGGGTCTGCTCCGTTCACCTTATTTAGTTTAATAACTGATCATCAGCTTTGGTTCATCGGCTCTAATAAACATACAGCTGTTTTGCCGATCTCAATCAATAAGCCCAACTTTCTGAGTTATTGGTTTAGTTTGCAAGTAAGCTGATACTCGCAATATGGAATATGTTCGTGCTTTTTGATACATCCGATCTGCCACTGGTTTTGGCCGAAGGTCGGTGACCACGCGTCCACGCTCAACCATCATACCACAATGTTAGTAGTAACACCAACGTATCAGTTTTTGTGCTCCAGGTAACGATGCCGTTATGCCACGGACACTACCGATCTGTTTTTATCATCATGATTAAATTATAACGCTATAAGTACTTGAGATCGTTACGAATTAACGATTGTATTTAACATTTTAAGAGATGCTTAACTATCAGACATTATAATCAAAAACTAGAAATGTATAAATTATTATTAAAATCTTTATATTTTTTTCTGTAGAAACTAAACAACAAAAAGGTAAAAATACGGTATAGACTAAATTATAGTTTAAGAATAATTGGATATTACAGTTTGACGTGTATCTACTTATATTTTCACATCATATACTATATTATTGATATAAATACAATTCATTATAATCTTATCACTGCTGATTTAATTACAAATTTAAATTATAACAGGTGCTTAATCTTATAATTGAATTCGCTTCATCATAGATATGTATAAGGTGTAAAATACGTGTTTAAGTATTTAGTGCCGGCCAATTTTAAAATGGCTGAAATGGTAGCCCAGATCTTATAATATAAATTATATATAATTCACTGCCATGGTGTTGAACCTTAACGAGGATAATTATTAAAAAAGTGAAACATTTAATAGTTGATTTCTAAATGTATATGTTATCATCACAATTCACGTAGATATCATTTGCTTGGTTATGTGAATATTAAAAATTGATACTTATGGACTTATTTTATGCGATTCATAGAAAATATTGGTATATATTGTGCGAAATTAACGAATAAAAAATAGTTTTGCAATAACTTTAAACTGATAAATATGTATAAGATATTTTTAAGTAATATTATGATTTATGTCACAGGTCAAAACTTGTATTATGTTATGACTGCTGACTATCGTTATTATCGAACGGGTAACAATAATAATATAAAGATGTGGGCAAAAATTAATCGAACCGAAACTCGGATTAGACCTTTTTTCTTAGATATTTTTGGGAAGCAATAACTAGTATGCAATACTATGCAGCCAACACTACATAAAACAGCCGTTCCAAAATTGGTCGGTACCAAGCATTTAATGATCCCATAAAACTCTAAAATAAATAAGTGCCCATCTCAAATGAGACCTCTAGTTATAACAATTTATAGTATAGGTACTGCAATAATTGGAATTAAAATTGATAAATTTAGTTTCTAGTAGCAGATATTTTAACAACGTATTTTATAATTATATTTTGTTATAGAAAGTTTAAATAAACAAACACAAGGATGGAATAGTAATTTATTTTTAATTATTATTTAAATATGTTTCACTGCCACTTATATCCTTAAACTTGTTGATACTTCGTAGACAGTAAATAGTCATAAAATAGTTAGGAGTAGAAATCGATGATAATATTGGCAATGACGTTTTTGTTCAAATAAAAAATAGATTATATTACTATGCAGATGAACAACTCAAACATAAAAAATTCTATTACGAAACAGTACATTATATTATTATACTTAAATCACAAATGACAAATTCAATCTAGTTATACACATATTATATCTATTATTATAAAATAATAAGTATTTTATTGCATTTTAATATATACAAATTTCTCAATATTTCGTTTTTAATTTTGCAATGTTTATTTTTATCTTATATTATATTATATTATATGTCCATAGACATATAACTCGATACGGGTCATTTATTATTATTTTGACATTCTTTATTGTCATAATATGTTTATCATTTCTAGTACAACCTGTATATTATGCGGATATTATAGATTTTCAACTTGACATTATATATACTTAATGACCCGATCCATATTAAATAATATAATATAAAATATTAAAATATAAAAGTATATAACATATGCATTTTACCGGGAAAATTAATTTCAAATCATTAACCCTGGTATGATACCATACAACCGTCGTTTTTATAAACTCTTTCTATTGTATAACGAATCATATAGCAGAGAATTTTGAGACTGCAAAATTAATTTATAGTGCTAAAAAGTCTATATACTTTACTTCAGGCCCGGATTGGGCCGGCGAGCGCTAAGCGCGGTGGGCCACGAGATAATTATGATACGTACATGGGCCGCTTACTAAAATATCTAGCTAAATTAACTGGGCTGGTAAAATTATTGTGCTCGGTAAGTTTCTGGGTCCAATTCCGGGACTGATTTACTTGTATTTTGCAAGTAGATAAATTTTGTTTTTTCGTCTCATATAAAAAACAGTATCACAAATAATACATTATAGAGTAATTTTTTATTTGTTTTTTTAGAAAAATCAAAGCAGTACTTAGATTATCTTATGAATATTCTGACATCAATTCAACGAGACTGTTAGTATTTTAGTGGTGGACCCTCATTAATAATAACATTTTTATTTTTTTATTTAATTTAGTCGTGAAATAACAATACTGTGTGTGCGGACGCTGAACCTTAAGCTATTGTTTAATTTACCGAAATAGGATAATAACAATTAACTCCAAATGCGTAAAAATTAGGTGAATAGATAACGTGTTATAAGAAATTGTGATAAGTATTCACCGATATAGTAGACTGTGTATATTACAAACCCTTATTATAAATAATCATATAAAATAATATGATATCAACAAATTAATAATATTCATAAACCTTTAATCTAAAGACTTAAAATATCATCATAATTTATAGTGAAAACACCGGTTGTCTTTATTTAACTCGGTTTATAAGCATACTCACTAGACACAAGAGCATGCTATCTAGATTGCCTTTTATACATAATTTAAAAATGTTATAACAAAACAAAAATATTTTTTTATAACTCTATCAAAATTATAATACATTTATAAAAATTAATATTTTTTAAATTTACTTACATCTAAATTATAATTTATTGAACTAATACAAATAAAAATGAGGATTTTAGAGTAGGATGTAAAATCCTATTAAGATTTAACCCTAATAATACGTTATAGTATCATATGAACTACATACAATATATAGAAGCCTGTGCCCTGTAGTAATTCGTCTAAAAATAAATTGTTCGATTTTTCGAGAATGATCCTCTAAAATAATTAACTATTTTTTACGTTGTTTTTTTATTTTAATTCATTTAGTTGTTTTCTTACTCTGTACTGTTATAAATTAATGTAACAAACGACCATGCCAAAAAATTGTATTTTACACACTCATAACTATACCTTAAGAACCTAACAAAGAGCTGATTACTTATAAATATTAAATGTAAAATTAATACAAAAGTTATTTAAAATATTTACAATACATAATTTGCTATAAATACTAAAAAAAATACATTATGTTATAAACGTTATTATTTTTGTTTGTAGCCACAGAACTTGATGTTACTACATGGTGCAATAAATATATCACTGAATTCATTGAAAGCAAAAATATTAATGTTCTAATATCGACACCATAGAAGACCACTTAAACTGAATATATCAAACCCACACAAGAAAATATCAAGATTATCAAGGGGTAGACTAACTGACAATAAAAAGCATGTTAATTTTTTTGTAATGAACGTAGAAATTTAATTTAATTAATTATATTGTATGTTGACATTTATAATTTAAAAATAAATAAAATTTATAATCCATGAAACCCATTTCTTCTACATTATATATATATGACATAAGTTCCCGGTTAAATTATATTTTAAGAAGACGATTTTTATTATTATTAAACATTATTACTATACAATATTATAAAAATCTTTTTAAAATAAGAATATACATTAAAAGTGAAATTAAATAAATATTACTACTTATAATATTATTGTCAATCGATTGTCTTGTCGGTATTTTGGCTGTCGATCAATAGGCCTTGTCGGTTGGATGGTCGTCGGTCGATTGTCCACCTCCCTATTGTAACACTAGATGAAATAACATATGCACAGTAAAGATAAATGTATCTTTTGTATCCAAGAGGAATAGCTTCCGAGGCTGGCTCGGAGTATAATATTATTAATCCGTATTAGATAGGGACATACTCGACTTTATTACATTTAAAAAATTATACTTAAAAAACTAAAAATCGTATTTAAATTATAATTACACCATCGTATTCAACGGAAATTTATCTTAAAGAATAAATTACTAAAATAATATTAGTGTTCAATATTTACGTAATAAATGCAGTGGCGCCATTTGAATTTTATAATAGGGGTGCCAAAATTTAAGCAGGCCAATTTTTTTTTCGTCAGGTCACTTTTATATATTTAAAAATAAATTTATTTTGCTAGCATCTACTTTTCCTATCGCTATGACCAATAAATCATTTAATCATTTGTGACCCGTTGCAGAACATATATTATAATGTAGGTAATGAAAAAATGAAAAATGTCAAATAATAATGATGTATGTAATCGTAAATAAAAAAATACATAAATATAATTCATTAATATTAATTTGAAATTTATAAATTATATTATGTTATTCAAAAAATAAATTTGGTGAAACGAAACTGCGGTAAAATAGGAGCTGAATAATGTCGTAAACCTTATTGTTATCAGTGGTGTTGTGACAAAGGCTCTACGAGACCCAGGTCTCGTGACTGTTTTTGTGGGTGAGTGATTGTCGGTAAATGTCGTGTTGGTAGTTAGGACACAATATCTACAGTTATATTATCAACATTATTGTAAATTTAACGTTTAATACTGGAGTATATTATAAGAAAAAAAGTTTCACATAGCTGGCATAAAATATATGTATGTATACAATAAAATAAATAACACGACGATATGAAATACAAAGTACCGCACGACGAGGGACTTAAGACAATCGAACGGTATGAAAGTCGATGCAATGCCAGAATACTCCGACTATTGCCCCATTGACTGCACCGGAGGTATCAATCAGTACAACGACGGCATCATACTCTGACTATTGCACTATTCACTGATACCAATACCGTCCGATAGGTTTTTAGAGATGTCTTTCGCCTTCAATGCTGAAATCTGCCCGGGTGGGTCTTGCTACAGATCAGGTGAAAGACTGTTGTCCAGTGGTGGGTCGTACGGCCTTTTATACTTGTGTTATCGGCGATTAAACTCCGGTGTCCCCGTGTTCTGTGACACACTCAGACACCGTCGGTCTCGTGATCTGTGACGGAACCACAAAGCACAATCGCCAGTAACATTACAAAATGTTAATAATACAATAATATGCAAATAATACATTAATCAAGAAAAATATAATAACAATAGTATGGCATGCGATTAAAATCATAATAATAATAACAATAATACAATATATAAATAATCGATTTAATAACAAGATATTATATAATAGGTAATAAGAATATTATGATGGAAATTATAGCAATTATTATGATTATAATATAAGAATATTATGAAATATTTGGTTTTGTTTATACGGCTTTGTGAATAATATATGCTGAATAATTATATCAATTGCAATTTAGAAAAAGGATAATTATAAAAATCATATCAAAACCATATTCAGGAATAGTTTTCAAAAATGTTCTATTTCAAGCAGTTTAATAATGCAATGAAAACGTTCACGAACACAACAATAATATTATAAAACGAATTTGCTCGTTTTAAAATGTTTTTTTTTTGTGCTACAACTTTACAACTATTTAAATTATTAATACACCTGTTAAATTAAATATGGTTGAAACGCACTAACTTTAGGCAAATTGCACTTAGGTAAAAAAAACGGTATTGGTTGAATAATTACATTCGAGTTTCAAAACAGCTTTTATGTATATAATTTTATACTGATTCCTGTACCAATAATATAATTCTGTAATATACTCCATAGGCTTTGTAAACAAGATTATTAACATTTAAATCCCTAATAATTATTTGTGATTTATTTTTTTACCTGCACCAAAGTATCGTTCATACCATTTAAGCATCGAAATACCGAGCAAAATAAAGTATAAAAATACTTAAAATAACTTTAATTACTAAATCGTATTTGAAACGATCCTAGTACAATACTTTCTGAATTTTGAAAACTTAAGATGACATGGAAAACAAGTTAAAAGAATTTACAATAAATACATTAAGCTCAAGCAAAGAATTTTCCGTCTTAAAGAAAAAGTGATAAGCAATCCTCCATAGATGAAATGAATTGATTATTTGGACAATGTTAATTATTTTTAATTAAACACAACGAATAATTTTAACTAGTTTAAAAAAACTTTTTTTATATTATTTTATATGATTATTTTTATGATGTGCTACTTTCTCAAGTGACACACTGACTTCGTAGTGGATATTGGTAGCAGCTAATCCATTGAGATTTCTTTCTGATGAGGAATGTTTTAAGTAACTTTTAATTTTTTTTAAGTGTGGAAAATGATCTCTCGGCCTCGCATGAAGTCATTAGAAGTGTGATAATCATTTGCAAAAGCGTATATGTTTATATTTGGTAATAAATCTGAATTGTATTCATTAAGTTTTAAGTAGGTATTTGAATTATACTATTATATTGTATATTACTGTCAATCAAATAACGATTCCATCATCAACATCGTTAGCATAAAACTCAATATGTTCTCTTAGTTTTTCATTAACAAACGCTGAACTTTTAACTAACATTTGAAATCTACGTATTATTTTTTGATAAATTATTAAGTTTATTTTTTTTTCAACTCGGCCAGATGTATATTAAAAAAATGTTGTCGTTTCGGAGTATTTAAAAAGTTATAGACCAGGTCGTGCCACTGGCTCGCTACAATTAAAATATATACACAAAATATTGTTATTTATTAAGTAGTTCCTTTAGGTTCAAATTATTATAATATATAAAATAAAATTAATTAACATAAGAATATAAAATTATGAATCTAATGTAGTTAGCATGAATATTAAAATGAAACAAAAACAATATTATGGGGTACGTTTAGAAGGGTATATATAATTTTAATTGATTGCTTATTAAAGTCGTTAGAAGAAACAGAAGAACTTTATGATAAATTGATAACTGTGAATTCGGAAATAAAAAAAGTAAATTATGTTTCGATTTTCAAAAAAGAATGAGGATGGTTTTGGTTAGAGGAAGCCGCTTGGGAATGTGATAGTTTATCAGAATTGGGATCTAAAGTGTACCTAAGAAAATTATCTTTGGATGGGAGTAAGAAAGACGCGTTCTTGTCGAGTTTGACTGTGGGAAAAATTAAAGTATTTATAAACTAAGCAGCCTTTACAATTGGCTGGGTTACTACTTTGGCATAGTGTACACCTGGTAGAAGAGTCTGGAGACAAATTGCATACGGCAGATCTGTGTTTTCCCCCACATCTGATACATAGTGGATCATGATTGCACATTTTCAGGAACTCTGAGTGTACCCATAAGACATATATATTTTTGTAATATATGTACCATCTAACCACATAAATATAACAGGGTCTTTATAATATTACTACTTTATGCTCTACGCCCGCACACTTCACATAAGTTAGTACTCTAGTATAAGAGAGAGAAAGAAAGAGAATCAATGCGCATTTGCCTCACCACATTATTGTGACTAAACAAACATTGTATTTTAATAAGGTTGCTTAAAGTCGAGCATATAATAATATTTTGCACTAATTGTCGCAATATATTATATCGTATAATACATTTTATATAAATCGAGTATCCTCCGCCAATACAAATTTTTAGAAAACCAAAATCCTCAACCCCATTTCCATTGACATTTTGTGATATAAAAACATATTTTTCATCACCACAGGTTTTAAGTAGCTATTTATTTAGACTTGGTCGTGCCACTGGCTCGCTACAATTAAAATATATACACAAAATATTGATATTTATAAAGTAGTACCTATAGGTTCAAATTCTTATAATATATAAAATAAAATTAATTAACATATAAATATAAAATTATGAATGTAATGCAGTTTGCATAAATATTAAAATGAAACAATAGCAATATTATAGGGTACGTTTACAAGGGTATATATCATTTTAATTGATTACTTAATTAAGTCGTTAGAAGAAACAGAAGGGGCTTAATGATAAATTGATAACTAGCTGTGAATTCGGAAATAAAAAAAGTAAATTATGTATATATAAATGAATAAACTAAAGTTAATAATCTGTACAACTAAGTAATACATAGTAACATTAATATTTAATTTAAAGATTGAAAATAAATGTAAAATAAAAAAACAGGTAAATTGTTAAAAATGTTAAAATAGTTTTTGATTGAGATTATAATAATGGTATATATATATTATGTTGAATAAAATATCAAAGTTCTAACGTGTACAACAGTAATTAGCTTAAATATATTTTGTTTTTTTAATTTTATCACACCATATGTGTACAAAAATAAACATATTTTTTTCGTTAGGATTGTAGTACAATTGCTTATAATATGAATATACGATATGTTTACTTAGTTGTTATAATGCATACACCAAAATAAAAACACACTATATTTTTGTGTTTATAATATCTTAATACTTATTCAGGCTCTAATCATTTTAGGTATATTCTGTGAAAAGAAAAGTTTATACTCGTTCTTCGAACCTGAACAATAAATATGATGACATCATTTAAAGTTTTATTAATATTAACTGAGATATTTGTTATAAGCTATTGTCTCAAAAAGAATGGTATCAACGACAAAGGTAAAATCGAAAAAATAACAACTAACAATTATTTTATAATTTTATTAAAATATGAAATTTATATTAACTTATATTATAATATGTATTATTAAAGATATTACTTATTAATTATTTCATATTATTCAATGATGTATTTATAAAAATATAATTTTTTATAATCAACTATTGCTATGCTTAAAAATAAACAGAATATTAATAAATGTATGGAAATTATTGAAATATACATGTATTTCAGCACATATAGAAAATTTAAAATAGTATCATTTATAAATATAAACATTTTTTTTAAGGCTGTTCACAGAATACGGAAATTCAAATAGGTAAATAATAGTGAATAAATATTATAACCATGAGAAAAAGGTTTTATTGTAAGCACTTAGTATATCTTTTTAATACTGCAACTATAATATCAACCGTTTTTTCGTACAAAAATTTAAATATTAATATTTTACTATATATATACAATATCCAAATAATTTTAAATAATAATAATTGGTTTATTTAATGCAACATTTACTTTTGATTTCTAGAATTCGATAGTAAGGAACTTTATATTAGTAAATTATAGTTAATACATTTTACAATTAATTTATAGCTATAATAACATAAGTTATATATATAACATAAATATTATCATTATAATATGTTACTATAATATGTACTTGGGATACTTTTATACTATTTTTACTTCAATTGTATGGTTTTTTTTTTTATATTCGAATTTAAGTATGGATATTAATTAAAATAAATATGTTTAATATGTGATAAATATTTAATATAATATAAATAATTATATTTTAATAAACATAAATATATTTTTTCAAGATTGCACGGAAGGTAACGGACTTCATAAATTCAATAATTGTTAATAAGTATTATGTAATCATGAAAAAGAGATTTCATTGTATGCACTTGGTATACATTTAAAATACTTCAACTGTAATTTCAAACATTAATTTATACAAAAATGTATATATTGAAAATTTACTTTAATATGTATATTGTATATAGTGTATATAATATCTAAATAATTTTAAATATTAATTGATTTTTAAATGCAGAATTAATTTTTTGATTCTAGAATGTAATAGTGAGAAACTTTATATTAGTAAATCATAGTTAATACATTTTACAATTAATTTATAGATATAACATAAATATTTTCATTATAATATGTTAATATATGTACTTGGGATACTTTTATACTATTTCTACTACAATTGTATGTTTTTTTTTATATTCAAATTTAAGTGTGGATATTAATTAAAATATAGATGTGTAATATGTATGTACTATTCCAATCAATTACTCGTCAATTTTAAATTACAAATTATTTACTTCTATTATTTAGAATGCATTGGTAAGAACTTCATGTCAGTAAATTGTTCTTAATACATATTAAAGTTATTATTTAAGTACCTACTACTTTTATGATATTATAATTATCGTTTCAAGGTTTTATTTTATACTAAACTTTAACTCTATATACACAACATATTTTTTACTTCTTGTTGTCACTTATTCTTTTAAACTACTGTTATTTATGAAAATACTCCCATGTTTGATTATTTAAAAATACTCTGTATAGATGAATATATTGATTTTATAATGATGTCTTTTATTTCTAAAATTGTATTTATTTAATTTAAAAATAATATTAAGGATTACTTGAAACATCTAATGTATATTATTATATTCTATACAAACAATGATATTTTCAAGTACGAAAATTTCGCCAAAAATCATCCAACCAACCCTATTACAGTATTATTTATACTGTATAACTTTAATAATACAAATATTATCATACAAATGTAGACTAACTGATCATATTACGTTAAAAATTGAATTTTTTATGCAATTATTCAATAAAAAATTGACACGTACATCACAGTGGCTTACAGACGACTGATTAGTAAATTCTACACCTATTATACAACGAAGTGGTTGCATTCATTCGCTTTTTTCATTTGATTATATTTTTTATAAAAATTGTTTGAATAAATTGTACGTTTATTAATATTGTATGTTTAATTTTGGAAAAAAACTAACAGAAAATTTAAAAAAAATTGGGTTTAAATGTAAGTATACGTTGTAAGATCAATTTTTGATAATTTGTTTATATAATATGTATATTTTATCAGATAAAATAGATAAAACTATTTTTGAATGATTACATATTTGCAGCATATACCTATCTAAAAATATTAAAAGTTTGTAATATTCAAATCTGCATAAACATATAAATGTCTGATGTATTATATATTTATGTAGATGACTCGTTATTAGTAAATTTCAGTTATGCAAAGCAATTTAGTAAGTAATTGAGTGTGGTAATAATTTATAATAATTTATAATATGTTAAATGTCGGATTACAAATGTTCAAAAAAAATAAATACATAATACTGTTACATCTTTTATAACTAATCTATTATTATCATAGTGTGGTATCGTATAATGTGTTGGTGTATGTATATATAAAATATAATATAACAATTTTTTTTTATAAATACGTTTGCGAATCATTATCATGACATTTTAGCCGTCGAAAATTACGGCACAACATTTGATCAACATTTGGACAAAATGTTTGCTGACAATAATAAAGACATAGTGAGTTTTGTAGATTATTTTTTTTATTTAATACATTAACTAAACTTTCTTATGTAAATTAAAAATATTTATTCATCAATAAAACTTATTCAAACCGAAATTATAACAATCAATCTATATAGTTCTTTAATTGTCTATCTAAATATTATTATATTATCTTAAAAAAAAATAATAATAATAATTAAATAAAAATAGTTTTTAATTTTAATGACATTTCTAAATTTTAATATTTTATTACAAAAATCGCAGATCATAGTCTTATTATTGCGTGTTTAATTATGTTTCCAACAGGAAGATACCTATCAGCAATCATCACAACTGACAGAGGATGAAGTTAGACGTATGTTATTTAATACATTCTCACATTTGCTACAGACTACGTAATCATCTTTAACATGACGTATTAACAAACATTTTATGTTATTTAACCAATCAGAGTTTTATTGGTTTAAAAAAACCCTATTTATAACAGCTATTGTATCCATAGCCAATCTACAGTTCGACAAACATTTTTAAAAATTCAAAATAAAATATAGAAGATATAAATAGGTTTATTTAAAAAATAATATGTTGTAATTGTATACTAGCATATAACTGTGGGCATGTTTAAATATAATTGATTAATAAATAATGGCCAAATTTTCATAACCAGATAACGGAAACCCTATATATAATTCTTCGTCGTCGATGAAAGAATCCGTATTATTGTAATATAACATAGAATTTTACACATATTTGTAGGGACACTGCTAATAAATAAAAATCTAGTTTATAGAATATATATTATAATATTTACTTAAACTCAAAATTATTGACAGATTATATATCTTTATTCAACATTGAAATCTTACACCATGGTACTATGATCTTTGATCGTAAGTATTATTCTTAAATGTATCCGTTTTTAAAATTATTTACACAAATAATTTACAGAACTCTTCCCAATTGAGTTGATATTATATTTGTCTTGTGTTTGCATTTTTTTATGTTGATAATTTAACAAGAAAAAGAAAAAACTAACCAAATAACATATTATTTAATTAATTTATTACAGCACTCATGTGGACTCCAGAACAATTTTGTGAGGACAGACGTAAGTAATAGTGTAAACATATACTTTATATAAATTATGTTCCAAATAATGGTATGAATAGTTGAGTTAAATTTATAGATTGCCATTAATCTAAATATTTTAAACTAAAACAATATAGGTAGAGAAGAAAAGTTAGAACTCTTGACGAGGCTAGTTAAGCAGCCGTCAGTAAAAAAAAAAAAAAAAAAAAAAAAATAAGAACGACTTTAAAATAGAAAAGTTATGTGCCGTTTGACTGAAATCGTAATTTTTTAGTGAAGAGTAGTTGACCTTCTTTGAGGGTGATTCTTATGGATGATTTTGCACTCTTTCTTTTTTCTAACTTAAAAACATGGCTTAGATCGAAAATTGGGCCAGAATATTTAAGTAGTATGGCTTAAGTGCATGTAAACATACATATTGATGAAACAATGAAAATTACATTTTTAATTTAAAAAAATTAAGATAATTAACTAGTTTTGATAATTTTTTAATAGTACCTATTGAACTATCAACTACAAAATGGATTTTAAAATCAAATAAAACTTACTTAAAAATTATTTTATTGTGTTTTTTTAAAAACTAGTAAGTAAACAGGTGAACTGTTTAAGTATGTATTATTATATGTTTTATTTATTTAAACAAGATTAAATATTTAAATTAAACTATTAATTTTAAGGAATTATATAATATTATAATATGATAATTTTTATTTATTATATTATATAAAATCAATTAATTCTTAAAAATTATGAAATATTTTTCCCTTTATTTTTATTGATATTCTGATGTGGCTGTAACAAAAATCAGTATAATTTTATAAAGACGGCTTCTGGACTTTTATTTGATACATAATATCCAATAATTATAGTTTACAGCTCATAATTTTGTCATGATATTTAACACTTTACCAAATTTTTAGCATACAATAATTTATGATTAATTAAAACTTTATTATACATAGGTGCATCAAGTTTTAGCAAGAGTAAGGCCACACATTTGTTTATTATTACTGTAATAATTATAATAATTTTAACGTATGTACATAGGTTAATATTATAATCAAATACTTCTATAATAATTATAAACTCGTTATAACCATTGAAGTCGCATAAACCTTTTATAATAGTATTTGTGTATAATTTTTAAAATAAATGTTTTTAATAAGCTATTGGATAATGAACAACATTTGAAGAATTATATAAATTGTCTAGTCCTATAATATTTAATTTGGTCTAACATTTTATTGATAATGTTATCATAGTGAAAAAATGTTGTCCGTACCTTATATTAAGTAGACATCAAAAGATAATGAATGTTTTTGTTTTTAGTGAGAAGAGTATGATTATTTTTGAAGCAATATGTTGAAAATGCATAGATGTTGGTTTTCAACAAATTTTAGAATTTCGTCGAGCTTGATATTTTTTGTTTAATAGAACAAATTAGAAAGTTTTAATTTTTTTTTTTGTGTGTTAATTTAAGTATCTTATTAGATTTTACAATTGATTATTTAATTACTTAAATATGAAAATTGCATGTTGAGTGCTATTTTTTTTTTTGAATTATGATTTTACAAATATTAGTTTAAAAAAGTAATGTGGATAATCCTTTATTATATCTGGAGATCTAAAGAGATACAATAATGGCGGTGCACATGAATTGCGTACCAAAACAAGTAGACGAATTTTTTTGAACGAATTGCGTCCCGTTTTCCGTGGTTTTCAAATTTATTTTTAATTTTAATAAACATAATAAATATAATTAACTATTTATTATTATATGATAACTTGTTTTTAGTGGTTTGCAGTGGCGTAGCTAGGGCGAGGGCTGAGAGGGGTTGAACCCCCTCCGAAATATCAAGAAAATTTAAAAATTATTTTAATTTTTAATGGTCTATAAAAATCGCTATAAAAATTTTAAATTTTACAAGTTCCAATAATTGATCAGCGCTCCCCAAAAAAAAATCCTGACTACGCTACTGGTGGTTTGTACTTTTAGATCGTTTCGAACGCTGCGTATTCCGCGGCGTTTTCCATTGAATTAAAAATAAACCATTGTATTTTTAGTTCAACGAACAACGCGGTGGAATATGCCGTGAAAAGCTCCGGCCTTATAGATATTTACGATAAAAATATTGATGGAGAAAAATACAAGAACTTGGCTTAGCTTCAGACTATAACCTAAATAATGAAATAGGCAAGTACTTAGCATTGGATTATCTTTGAATAGATACGAGTACATACATACATGAAAATTCAATATTTCTTCCGGAATTATTGATAGAAAAAAGTTCTAACTCACAAAAAACAACTAACTAACTAATGTGATTGATTATGATTTATGACTTATAATTTATATTATTATGATATTATAGTATATTTTTACAATTTAAGTTCCATTCCTTTGTATAACCTAGCATATCTTTATTATGGCAATATCATTTTAGGATCCATTTAAAATAATTAACTGTAGATAAAAAAAGTAACGCAAATTGCGTTCGGAACACAATTCGTTCAAAAAGGTTCGTCTACCTATTTTGGTATGCAATTCGTGTGTAGCCAATAATGAACATGTAGTTTAAACTATACTTATATCACCCTATTATATTGTATAATATTATTTTTTAACAGAAAAATAATGGAAGTTATACTAAATGTAATTGATGAATTGATTATTTGTGTTATTGAAAAAAATATTCATGTACTGATTGCTACGAAGTAATCAACTTGTGGTATATTGTCAATAGAATGGATGCGTGTATGACGAAGCCTTCTCGATATTTTTTAGGGTTGTCACATTAAGTTTAGTCTCAGTGTAATATAGATATTAAAATATGATAAAGGTATTAATCCAATGAGTTTGTACACATACCTTACCGGGATTCCATTATTTGTAAAGTATAAAATATCAAAATTTAAAAGTAAAAACATATATTTATGTTATTGATTAACTGTATTCTAAAATCCAAATCTTAGTATTTTAAATTTTAATAACTTTCTCAATTATTTATATACATTTATACTTTCACAGAACTTGAAAGTAAGCATATAATAGTATTATAGATAATTTTTCTTAATTTAAAATAACACTAAACTAAACCACATATGCATATGTAATATAAAGCTATTTGATAAACTTTAAAAAATAAAATAATATATTTTTTAAGCATCACCTCTGACATTAACATTATCAAAATAATTGCTATGATCAATTTCTAATCGTGCTTTTTTTTGAACAACTTATTTGATTAGAAGTTATAAGTAGAGTTTTGATGTTGATGACTTTTGCATTTTTATCCTTTGATTCTATACAATGCTATCTTAGCTAAAAATTTATTTCACGCTCCCTGGATTCTGATTATTCTAATTTTATTTCGCATTTTTAATTATAAATGTTTTAACGTGATTTTTCAACATCTGTTCTTATGTTAGGTCATTTTCTATAGTCTTTTTACAATCTTGGGGCATTTTTCTCAAATTTTTGATTTTAAAGAAAATTTGTATAATATTCAGAAAAATAATTTTAATATTATTATTGTGGAATTTTGTTGTAATTAAATTGATCGCATAACCAATAAGATTTACTGTTTGAATATTATGATAAAACAAGTGCTCTTTCAGACGTACACCGATCATACACGCTTATCGTGTATTATATTTTTAAATTGTATTGGATAAATGTATATTATTGTTTATTAAAATTATAATTCATATTTTAAACAACCTAACCTTATTATCACACCCATAATATCTCTAATAAAAATTATTATTCATAAATAAATACTTTTCACTTATTTATTTCGATTTTTAAATTAATTTTTTGAATTTTTTAGGGTATTTTTCTTTGATTTACTCTAGTGATACGTAATAACTATCACTGATATCATCATAGTTCTCCCATATTTTATAATTTAGTAATTTGGTATAAAAATGCTATAATAGCTATTGAAAAAAAAATTATAATTTTATTATTATATTCTACTACAAATATATATGAATTAAATACGTCTCTAAACAACTAAATATTTATTTAATTTATAATTTGTTTATACTTTTAGGGTGTTTAGGTAAGATAACAGACTTGTTGTTAATTATTAATTTTTAACATAATCAATAATCTTATAATGACGATAATGTGATCAATGAAAATATTAAAAATTTAACAACATCATCAATTCCATAATAATTAATCAAATTACATAATAACGGACCTAATATCACAAAATATTTTTTTCGATCAATTAATATTATGAATATAATAGTTGATCATTTCACATTTTTCTATTGCCAAAAGTTTTTATTTATAAAAAAATTATATTTGTTGATAACCATCATCATAATAGGCTCTCTTTAAATTGTGTCATTTATTTGTAATATTTCGAAATTCTTATGATAAGATTATTAACTAATACAAAGTCTAAAGAATGTGCTATTTAAATTGAATACAATTTGAAATTTAAAAAATAATATATTAGTTAAGTATTATATTATATTCAATTTTAGTGTAATGAATGTAGGTATACTCTATCTTTTAAAAACTTAATTGTAATATAAGAACTTATCAATACATGTTTAAATTGTTTAAAATGTATTGTTAAAATTATCATTCATTAAATTAGCATTAAATAGTGTTTGTATTAATATTAAAGTTCTAATATTATAAATTTTTGAACAGACAATATTACTTATGTATTTGATGGTAAGAAAATGATTATTTGACAAAAAACATATATTTGAAATTAGAAGTAATAATGTGACATTAAGATCCTTGAATCTCGACTAATCAAAATTTCACTAATTGAGACATAATTATATGAACCATGATACGGTGGCACCGCCAATTAAACATATTCGAATAGTATATTATGCAAACCATAATATTTGTGATTTAATATTCAAGTTGGAATTTTTCAAATCAAAATGAATATAACATATAATTTTAATTTTAATTATATTTTTTATGTTCTAATCAAAGTAATTGTTGATAATTTTTTTTTTTTTAAACGATTGTTATGAAATTAAATTAATATTAAATTATTTGATAATGCTGTGTACCCAAATTATGGCTTTCGTAAATTAATTATTTAACTGTCTACTTAATATAAGTTCATTTTAAAACCACATTTCAATAACCTACACGTTCCAATAAGTTATCGCTGAGAGTCAAATAAATATGAATAAAGTTCCTAGATTAGTTCAAAAGTACAAAAGGTAGTATATTATGCTAGACTACAGGTTATTATCACATATTGTAAGACAATTGCTCGTCATGGACTTTCATGCCACATCGCAATTATTTTTATTAAATTATAGTCAATAAACATTTTATACATTATATCAATAAATCTTGAGAAAATTTCATAAAAAAATTTCAAACTTGTGGTAACTACTACTATGGAGTCGTCAATTATATACCTATGCACTTATTATATGTGATATATCCCTATAATGGAAACTATGGGTGCAGGACTGTAGTGTAAACAATCCAATATCGAAAATTAAAAACCACTAATCAAATCGTATACAACCCGATTTTAAATTAAACGTCTAACAGGATATAGAAATCATACGTTAAAAATTAAAATACTATCGAAAAATATATAAATTATAGTAGATGAGGTCAAATACCTATTGTTTTATGTAATAATATTATTTATTTATTAGCGGAAAATCCATACAAAAATATGATAAAAACGATTGATTTAAGTAAGAAAGTTATTATAGTTTATTTATAACTTTAATAATTGATTAATCATTAGAACTGAGGTTATGAAGAAAATAAATAGTTTAAATGCATTTTATTGTTTTTCTCACGAATTATTAATTTATCTATGTTTATGGAGGGAATAGATTATATTATGTAATATTGTTATTTTGAAAACCTAAAGCGCTTGCTAACTCCACTTTTTTTAGTTACTAAGCCTCAAAGACTTGAGCGATGGATATCGACCTTAGCCTGTGAGTATTAAGTCATTTATTATTATTATTAATTTTGTTATTTTTAATGCAGAAACTGCAATAATGATAAAAGAAAGTTCAAATTACCTACCCATTTACCTCCTTTGTAATTACTGATCACTGCTCTGGTCCGCTCTTTTCGCCTGCTTTTGTTTAACTGATTATCATATCTGGTATATAGACTCTAATAGACATACAACCGTTTTGCCAATCTCAATAAATAATACCAACCTTCTGAGTCAGCAAATAAGCTGAATACTTGCAATAGGGAATGTGATCGTTCTTTTTGATACGTCAAATTCGCCACCGGTTTTCGGCCCATAGTTGGTGATCACGCTCGGCCATCATACTGCAATTTTGGTAACTGACATGTCGATTACTGTGCTTCGGGTTATGACATCGTTATGACGCCACCACCGACATTTTTCGATCATGATTCGATGTGCTAGCCTTTGTGCACCTCAACTCATCAGCTACTCCGCCGTTGTTTTTGATCACCACTCGTTTGATAAAAACCGTTCTTAGAGGTACGTTATGACATAGATTAGGTAATATAAAAATTAGGAATAAGCAATAACTAAAAATGTATTAATGATTATTAACATATTCATACTTTTTTCTATAGATGTTACACATAAAAAAGGTAAAAAAATAAGGTATAAACTAAATTATAGTTTAAGAATAAGTGGATATTACAGCATTGGATGTGTATCTACTTATCTTTTCGCGTCATATACCATAATTGATATAAATACAATTTATTATAATCATATCACCGCTGATTTAATAACAAATTTAAATTATAACAGGTACTTAATTTGAGAAGTGAATTCCCTTCATTCTAGATATGTATAAGCTAATTAAATATTTAATGCTGGCAAATTTTAAACCGGTTGGAATAGTGGCCCAGAGCTTATAATCGTAAATCTCTGTAAATTCTGTGTAATGAGTACTGGTTTTTGATAAATAGAGAAAACAGTTATGTGTGACATACGCAACTGATAATATTCGAGATTCTCGATGTTGAATACACCTTATGTATCTGTGTTTTTGCAAGAACTCCGTGTAAGTATGAACAACTATTTTTGGTGAAATTTTAAAGAAAAAACAAAACTATTTTTTCAAAAAGTCACACAAATAGATGATTTGCTGGCTAGTGGTCTGGATAAATTAATAAACAATTTTGTATTTACACATCAATCAACTATTAACGTTACATTATAAATTTTTTTCACTACGGTAGGCATTTGACATTATTCAGCGATTTTATACTATACTCTCTGGTTCAACATTACAGCAGCCGTTCAAAAAACTAATGGAAAATAAACATTTAACGTTCCCATACAAATTTAAGATAGAGCAAATGCAAAAATGTAGTTTTTAATTACGCATATAATAACATATTTTATAATTATATTTTGTTTTAGAAAAATTAAAGAAGGAATGGAAAAGTAAATTATTTTATGCAACAATTTTCAATACCACTTGTATTCTTAAAATTGTTGATACTACGTACACTGTATATTTTAGTCATAAAAACAGTTACAACAGAAATCGTTTATAATGACTAGGGAACAGATTTTATTGTAAATACATATTTTTATTGGAATGAGATAGTTTAAATCTGATAAAAAATTTAGATCATTCTAATTGAAATAAACCCAAACTTATTTTACATGTTTTTACATATTTAGATATAATTACATATTTTAATATATTTGGTAAATAAGCACATATTTTGTACATAATTTAGTGATTTTTGATTTATTTCATCTGCTCCGTCTAAAACAACAAGATATGTAATTTTTGATAGAGATATTTTAATAGGAAAAATTCACCAAGGATCTCTGGAAATTGCATACACTCCTTCTGATATAGTGAATAAGAAATTTTGCCCTTATCACACCTGCTATGTGAAATGGTATTTTAACCAATACAAAAGTATTCCAAACCGTCCAATTTTTTTATTAGCAAACCCATAACAACATGTTGTTCCTCGTTGCTTTGTAAGATCTGTATGTATGACGTAAATATTATACTCGTAGATTTGCAACTTGTCCATGTTCACAAAAATGAGTCATTCTATATGTAATGACAGGATCATAATAATTACCGATGGTAATCGATATAAAATATTAGCATATAAGTATATTATAACAAATGCATTTTTTTGAAAACTTTAATTATAAATAACTAAGCCTGGTATGTCTCTATAGAGCCGTTATCTTTATAAACTTTTTCTACTGTATAATGAATCATATAGCAAAAAATGTTTGACTGCAAAATTAATTTATGATGTTAAATAATCTATATAGTTTAATACATTGTGAAATACTTCTTTTTTTTAGAAAAAGAAGCAATGAGTTACTTCGAATATCTTATAAATCTTACATTACTGAAATTGGAAAGTTCGTATTTTAGTGGTGAACACTAATTGATAATAATATATATTTTTTTTATCTAGTTTAATTATAAAATCACAACACTGTATGCGTGAATGCTAAACCTCAAATTATTTAATTTACCAAGAATAGGCTAACGTTTAACAACAAATAGCTCAAATTTTGATCATCTATAAATAATAAAAAAAAAATGCATTATGTTTTTAATTTTGTTTGTAGCCAAACCAGAATTGGATGTCAATACATGGTGCAATAATTATATCCCTAAGTTAATCGAAAGAAAAAATCAACAAATTTTCGACACATTTGAAGAACATTGAACTGAATATAATATCAAGCCCACCAAGGAAATATCAAAATCATCGAGGGTAGACTGAATGACATTAAAAAGCATGTTAATTTATTGTAACAAACGTAGAAATTAAATTAAATTAATTATATTGTATGTTGAAATTTTTAATTTAAAAATAAATAATATTTATAATCCATGATCTTATGTACTCCTTAGTATTTACTTGTGGGTTCCAAGTGTTAGTCGCTTATCAATTATTTATCTATTTCTTTGAAGGATGGAGTATTATTGACATAATTTTAAAATACAAAAAAGCTTTTAAGTATATTATAGTACGAATTATAGTCGTGTTTTTCGTATACGTATAATATTATAACACTAGGTTATAATATATGCACAGTATAGATAAATTTATCTTTTGTATCCAAGAGAGATACTCCTACATTGTATAATCTTCATAGTTCATATAATTCATACCCCATAATTCTGTAAATTAAAACATCAGCTATCTAGTAAATGTAGATAGTGTTCACAAAATTTACTATAATCGTCAAACTAAAATGATTATTTTATTTTATATAATTAGTGTAGATTACAAACTACTAATCATAAGAATGAAAGATAAAAAGTGGAAAATATCCTCAATGATAAAAATAATTATATGGCTCTTAACTTATTTTATGAAAAATTACTTTATATAATTAATGTGCGCACAACTAATAAAAAAATCGTATTTAAAAATAAAAGGCTTAAAAAGTGGATGGTTAAAGGGCTTTTATGTTCTTTACGTAACAAAAATGAACTTTTCCTCTTAGTTAAAAAAAAATCATCATATTGAAAAACTACTTAGTTACTATAAAAATTATAAAAACAAACTTAATTCAATTATAAAGTTAGCAAAAAATAACTTTTATAAAGATAAGTTCAATTTATATTCAAATAATTCCAAATCCACTTGGAAATTAATAAAAGGTATCACAGAGGAAGAAAATTTGCAAAGTAAATAAATATTATTAAACATCTTAAACTCAATGATGATTTTATTATAAATGCTCAAAACGAACCAATCAATCCGCTGAATATTTGTTAATTATTTATTTTAATAATAATAAAATATAAAATGGTTACATTTACATTTATCTTAGTATTTTATTACATGTTGGTACATTTAGTGTAGTACTACCAGAAATAAAAGTAATGTGCAGTACATTCGTAACAGAAAGCGTTAATGAAATATAAAACATTACACGAAAGTTGAACATAAAACTTGAACTTCGAATTGCCCAATTGTACTTAACATATTATATGATAATATATTTTATACATACTGTCACGTATTATCGCGTTGGTTTTCATATCTTAATCAATAGAATCCATAAAAGTTTTATCGAAGAAAGATATATTTTATTAAAACCAAAAAGAATTTGATACCATTATACATTATATTTGAATTTATCTATGTCCGGAAAAATAGATAAATATATAGATGAAAGTGCCTACGCGCGATACAAAATCAATGAAAATAATAATTATAAAACTTATAAAAGTAGCATAAATCTGGTGACTGGTTATCTGTTACGCACACTGGTCATTGCATTGGCGGTGGTCCCGTCAAAGTCAAAGTACGACACATTTTATTTGTAGCTATACCTCCCGTCGTATAATTATGTATATATAATGCAAACATGCATAACTCGAACGTAAACGGCGACGAGCTTACACGATGCAATATTACACACGTTCGTGATTGATGAAAATAAAAATATGTGATTAAAAATGTCATCGCCGGTGAAATGGAAGGAATATAATGTTGAGTACGAACAGAAACGTAATAGTCGTTGACTCGTAGTATAATTTTTGTACGGATATATATTTTTCAACCACTGAATGTAACCAAATATAATATGATAATAATATTATATTATCGAGACGGATAAGTCGTACCGACGCGACCGTCGATAACGGCATAGTGGCTAATGGTAAATTGATAATTGTTATACGCGCTGTAGTGATGACTGCGATACTGAGTTATGGACTCACATTGCAATAAAAATGACAGCAGTTTCCGGATACGGTGCAGGTGTGCGTGACACGGCTACGGCGGCCGGTGCTCGGTGAGTCCGCGGTGAGCCGGTCAGTATAAAAGAACAAAAACGAATTTCACTAACTGTACGATGTATTATTATTGATGATAAACAACGGTACACAATAGCTAGTTGTCAAATGTCACTGTGTAAGGTGTTGACGACATAAAAGAGAATACACAAAATTATGCTTTACGCGGTCTTACGACCAGGCGACGTTGTCGGTAAGACAGTTCACGCAAGACAGTTAAAAGCAAAATTAAACTAAAGAACAATGTTAAAAGTAAACGTAGATAAAATTCAAAACGCATTATTTTAATACAAATGCTTACCTGAAAAAATGTAAACCAGAGCCTGCTTGAGCACAATTTTTGCAGCCATGTGCAGAACAGGTAGCAGGCGTTATTGAACCATTGAAGTAATCATAGAAGCACAGAATGGTATAAAATACAAAATAGATTGAAGATTACCCACAAATCGTTAAACAATTTCAAATAAATTAAAATAAATGCGATTTTATTCTGTGGAAAATGCGAAATGCGAACGTCGGTCGCCGAATACTATCATGTTATCACGCCGTATTGATAAGACATTTATATAAACATTGACCTACACGCATATGGTAGCTGACTTCAACATCCCATATCCTGATGTAGACAAGTTGGCTATCTAGTGTTTTGTATCTGTGGACCGGGCCGACTTATCTTCCGGTCCCACCATGTTCTTTTGCGGCGTGGGAGGGAGAGTCGACGGTGTCGTGTCGTCGTTGCCCGCGGTGGCGGTTGATAAGGCGTAGACAGGTCGCTGCGGTGCCTGTACTTTGTACCGGCGACCGTGTTGCGTACCGTGTCACGTGACATCGGCGGCGACCGCGGACGCGAACATGACCGATGGACCGATATTTATCCGTATAAAATGTAAGTAATCAGTGTAATATTGTGCGGTGGTCTATATGTGATCCACTAACAACCTCTTTTACAAAGTGGCCGAGTAACGTCGACGGTAACCACCGGCACTGCGACGTACCACTCGAATATAGAATATGTCGTGGTCATCGGCGTCATTGCCTATAGGCACGTTATTTAAGGGGGTGCTAGGAGCGATTGCACCCCCCGTCGAAAAAATAAAACGTATTGTAGTAACTCATAATAGTTAATAAAAAAAATATAAAATTGAATTATGATGGTCACCGAACGTAAGTAACTGATTCCGTGACCACGATAGAAACCGTTTTTGCGCATTATTATATCAATTGCAATTTAGAAAAAGGATAATTATAAAAATCATATCAAAACCATATTCAGGAATAGTTTTCAAAAATGTTCTATTTCAAGCAGTTTAATAATGCAATGAAAACGTTCACGAACACAACAATAATATTATAAAACGAATTTGCTCGTTTTAAAATGTTTTTTTTTTTGTGCTACAACTTTACAACTATTTAAATTATTAATACACCTGTTAAATTAAATATGGTTGAAACGCACTAACTTTAGGCAAATTGCACTTAGGTAAAAAAAACGGTATTGGTTGAATAATTACATTCGAGTTTCAAAACAGCTTTTATGTATATAATTTTATACTGATCCCTGTACCAATAATATAATTCTGTAATATACTCCATAGGCTTTGTAAACAAGATTATTAACATTTAAATCCCTAATAATTATTTGTGATTTATTTTTTTACCTGCACCAAAGTATCGTTCATACCATTTAAGCATCGAAATACCGAGCAAAATAAAGTATAAAAATACTTAAAATAACTTTAATTACTAAATCGTATTTGAAACGATCCTAGTACAATACTTTCTGAATTTTGAAAACTTAAGATGACATGGAAAACAAGTTAAAAGAATTTACAATAAATACATTAAGCTCAAGCAAAGAATTTTCCATCTTAAAGAAAAAGTGATAAGCAATCCTCCATAGATGAAATGAATTGATTATTTGGACAATGTTAATTATTTTTAATTAAACACAACGAATAATTTTAACTAGTTTAAAAAAACTTTTTTTATATTATTTTATATGATTATTTTTATGATGTGCTACTTTCTCAAGTGACACACTGACTTCGTAGTGGATATTGGTAGCAGCTAATCCATTGAGATTTCTTTCTGATGAGGAATGTTTTAAGTAACTTTTAATTTTTTTTAAGTGTGGAAAATGATCTCTCGGCCTCGCATGAAGTCATTAGAAGTGTGATAATCATTTGCAAAAGCGCATATGTTTATATTTGGTTATAAATCTGAATTGTATTCATTAAGTTTTAAGTAGGTATTTGAATTATACTATTATATTGTATATTACTGTCAATCAAATAACGATTCCATCATCAACATCTTTAGCATAAAACTCAATATGTTCTCTTAGTTTTTCATTAACAAACGCTGAACTTTTAACTAACATTTGAAATCTACGTATTATTTTTTGATAAATTATCAAGTTGATTTTTTTTTCAACTCGGCCAGATGTATATTAAAAAAATGTTGTCGTTTCGGAGTATTTAAAAAGTTATAGACCAGGTCGTGCCACTGGCTCGCTACAATTAAAATATATACACAAAATATTGTTATTTATTAAGTAGTTCCTTTAGGTTCAAATTATTATAATATATAAAATAAAATTAATTAACATAAGAATATAAAATTATGAATCTAATGTAGTTAGCATGAATATTAAAATGAAACAAAAACAATATTATGGGGTACGTTTAGAAGGGTATATATAATTTTAATTGATTACTTATTAAAGTCGTTAGAAGAAACAGAAGAACTTTATGATAAATTGATAACTGTGAATTCGGAAATAAAAAAAGTAAATTATGTTTCGATTTTCAAAAAAGAATGAGGATGGTTTTGGTTAGAGGAAGCCGCTTGGGAATGTGATAGTTTATCAGAATTGGGATCTAAAGTGTACTTAAGAAAATTATCTTTGGATGGGAGTAAGAAAGACGCGTTCTTGTCGAGTTTGACTGTGGGAAAAATTAAAGTATTTATAAACTAAGCAGCCTTTACAATTGGCTGGGTTACTACTTTGGCATAGTGTACACCTGGTAGAAGAGTCTGGAGACAAATTGCATACGGCAGATCTGTGTTTTCCCCCACATCTGATACATAGTGGATCATGATTGCACATTTTCAGGAACTCTGAGTGTACCCATAAGACAGGCAGCGATGGAATTGAGGAGGGTATAAGCTATACTAGGGTATACTTTATATAAGCATAAATATTATATTTATACTTATATATTTTTGTAATATACGTACCATCTAACCACATAAATATAACAGGGTCTTTATAATATTACTACTTTATGCACTACGCCCGCACACTTCACATAAGTTAGTACTCTAGTATAAGAGAGAGAAAGAAAGAGAATCAATGCGCATTTGCCTCGCCACATTATTGTGACTAAACAAACATTGTATTTCAATAAGGTTGCTTAAAGTCGAGCATAGAATAATATTTTGCACTAATGTCGCAATATATTATATCGTATAATACATTTTATATAAATCGAGTATCCTCCGCCGCCAATACAAATTTTTAGAAAACCAAAATCCTCAACCCCATTTCCATTGATATTTTGTGATATAAAAACATATTTTTCATCACCACAGACTGATAAAAATTACATTTTGTGAACGATATAAAAATATCTGATAACATTAGAACAGTATATATTGGTACATAATAGATCGAATATAATTTTTATAATATTTCTTATAAATATATAACAGAATGCCCTTAATAATTAGACTAACTGAACGTCCTCGCTCAGAATCGTATGCAATGATTTATCAATTATCATTGAATTCCAATGTAATACATTACAGTGAACTACTCAACAATAAATTTCGTATTTTAATAACAATTAATGCTAGATCTTAAATCAGTATATTAATTTTTTTTCAAAAACAATTCAATATTAAGATACCATATAATATCACTAAAATCATTCAATATGCATAATATAGATATAAATGAATAAACTAAAGTTATTAATCTGTACAACTAAGTAATACATAATACCAATAAATATTATTGGAATTTAGAGATTGATAAAATATGTGAAAAAAAACAGGTACCTAAAGTGTTAAAAATGTTAAAATAGTTTTTAATAGAGATTATTATAATGTATATATTATGGTGAATAAAATATCAAAGTTCAAACGTGCACAACAGTGATTACCTTAAATATATTTTGTGTTTTTAATTTTACCACGCCATATGTGTACAACCAAAACATTATATTTTATTCGTTAGGATTTTAGTACATATGCTTATAATATAAATACACGATATGTTTACTTAATTGTTATAATACAAAAACCAAAATAAAAAGGCCCAATTTTTGTGTATATAATATCTTAATACTTATTCAGAATCTAATCATTTCAGGTATATTGTGTAAAAAGAAAAATTAATCCTCGTTCTTTAAACCTGAACAATAACTATGACATCATTTAAAGTTTTAATAATATTAACATTGATATTTGTTAAAAGCAATTGTGTCGAACAGAATGGTATCAACGACAAAGGTAAAATCGAAAAAATAACAACTAACAATTATTTTATAATTTTATTAAAATATGAAATTTATATTAACTAATATTATAATATGTATTATTAAAGATATTACTTATTAAATATTTCATATTATTCAATGATGTATTTATAAAAATATAATTTTTTATAATCAACTATTGCTATGCTTAAAAATAAACAAAATATTAATAAATGTATGGAAATTATTGAAATATACATGTATTTCAGCACATATAGAAAATTTAAAATAGTATCATTTATAAATATAAACATTTTTTTTAAGGCTGTTCACAGAATACGGAAATTCAAATAGGTAAATAATAGTGAATAAATATTATAACCATGAGAAAAAGGTTTTATTGTAAGCACTTAGTATATCTTTTTAATACTGCAACTATAATATCAACCGTTTTTTCGTACAAAAATTTAAATATTAATATTTTACTATATATATACAATATCCAAATAATTTTAAATAATAATAATTGGTTTATTTAATGCAACATTTACTTTTGATTTCTAGAATTCGATAGTAAGGAACTTTATATTAGTAAATTATAGTTAATACATTTTACAATTAATTTATAGCTATAATAACATAAGTTATATATATAACATAAATATTATCATTATAATATGTTACTATAATATGTACTTGGGATACTTTTATACTATTTTTACTTCAATTGTATGGTTTTTTTTTTTATATTCGAATTTAAGTATGGATATTAATTAAAATAAATATGTTTAATATGTGATAAATATTTAATATAATATAAATAATTATATTTTAATAAACATAAATATATTTTTTCAAGATTGCACGGAAGGTAACGGACTTCATAAATTCAATAATTGTTAATAAGTATTATGTAATCATGAAAAAGAGATTTCATTGTATGCACTTGGTATACATTTAAAATACTTCAACTGTAATTTCAAACATTAATTTATACAAAAATGTATATATTGAAAATTTACTTTAATATGTATATTGTATATAGTGTATATAATATCTAAATAATTTTAAATATTAATTGATTTTTAAATGCAGAATTAATTTTTTGATTCTAGAATGTAATAGTGAGAAACTTTATATTAGTAAATCATAGTTAATACATTTTACAATTAATTTATAGATATAACATAAATATTTTCATTATAATATGTTAATATATGTATTTGGGATACTTTTATACTATTTCTACTACAATTGTATGTTTTTTTTTATATTCAAATTTAAGTGTGGATATTAATTAAAATATAGATGTGTAATATGTATGTACTATTCCAATCAATTACTCGTCAATTTTAAATAACAAATTATTTACTTCTATTATTTAGAATGCATTGGTAAGAACTTCATGTCAGTAAATTGTTCTTAATACATATTAAAGTTATTATTTAAGTACCTACTACTTTTATGATATTATAATTATCGTTTCAAGGTTTTATTTTATACTAAACTTTAACTCTATTTACACAACATATTTTTTACTTATTGTTGTCACTTATTCTTTTAAACTACTGTTATTTATGAAAATACTCCCATGTTTGATTATTTAAAAATACTCTGTATAGATGAATATATTGATTTTATAATGATGTCTTTTATTTCTATCATCACCTTTCAGTGGCATAAAAACGCTTCAATTTTCAACTTTTGGGGTGGTTTCTGTAGGTAGTAAATTGGTTGTTATTATCACATTGCTCAAAAGGCCAACATTGAATTGGCTTCAAATCTTAGGTAAAGTATCTTATCGAACATTGAATTGACTCCCAAGAAAGGCAATATTGAATTGGCTCGCAGTATAATTTTCGGGCGAATGTAAGTTCCTACACGAGACCTAGCAGGTAAACAAGATACATATGTTAGTTCCTACACGATAAAATAAGGTACGCGTGCAAGTTCCTACACAAAGTATGTTATAAGTTATCAATCTAATATTAGTTATATCATATTCTAATACTGTCATACATTTTAACCTTTTATTCTATATAATATATAATTCTTTATAATATTTAATAATTTACCTTATAAATATTATCAATTTAATAATTTTAAAAATAATAATTGTAATAATATAATAATAATTCGTCATTTATTGTAAAAAAAAATATACAAATAAGGCATTCTATATAATATTTAATAATTTTAAGTATTTTATAGACGTAGATTGATAACTTATAATATTCCTAGTGTAGGAACTTACACATGTACCTTTTTTTATCGTGTAGGAACTTACACATCACATATGTAGGAATTAACGTATGTAATTGTCTACCTGTTACTCTCGTGTAGGAACTTACGATTCCCCTAATTTTCAACAAGTTAGATAATTTCATCTAATCGTTAATCCTTTAACGCATTAAGCGGTCCCAACCATCGTCGTATTTATAAGATTTAATTGCCTAGTTATAAAAGATTTGTGAACTCACTAATATTATTAAACGCAGTAATTTCAGTTCAAAAAAATGAGTAATGAAAAGGAATAATTAGTTTTAATAAAAAATTTATACTTCCCCAAAAATGTATTAAAACGCTTCAAATTTTAATAGTAAATAATTTAAAATTTAGCTATCATAAGCTTCTCAAAAATTCATTAAAACGCTTCAAATGTACTAAACGAAGAGGCAAAACTTATTTGAGAAATAGTAACAACTAAAATAACTATAAAATGTAATAATTGTATTTTAAATTATTTTAATGTATATAGTTGAATTTATTTTCGAATAATATTGTTAACCAATAGATTAATAAAATAAATTTTACGAGGACCAACTCAATGCATAAATCTTGAGAGCCAATTCAATAGCTCCAGAGCCAAAAAATCGCAGTATTTTTCTAAAATAAGCGTAAAAACAAAAAAAAATAATGAAATACAGGTTAGATAAAAACTGATAAAAGTTCAAATCAGAACTAATTAGATATATAAACTAATATAAAAAATTGTATTTATTTAATTTAAAAATAATATTAAGGGTTACTTGAAACATCTAATGTATATTATTATATTCTATACAAACAATACTATTTTCAAGTACGAAAATTTCGCCAAAAATCAATCCAACCGACCCTATTACAATATTACTTATAATACAATAAATAACTTTAACAATACAAATATTTTTATACAAATATAGACTAACTGATCATCTTACGTTAAAAATTGAATTTTTTATTCAATTATTCAATAAAAAATTGACACATACATCACAGTGGCTTACAGACGACTGATTAGTAAATTCTACACCTATTATACAACGAAGTGGTTGCATTCATTCACTTTTTTCATTTGATTATATTTTTCATAAAAATTGTTTGAATAAATTGTACGTTTACTAATATTGTATGTTTAATTTTGGAAAATAACTAACAGAAAATTTAAAAAAAATTGGGTTTAAATGTAAGTATACGTTGATGGTATCAACAAGTGTTGTCAGATAAATTTTTGATGTTTTTTTTTTTTTTATAAATACAGAGTGATTCTTTTATCATAAATATTCATTATTTCAAAAACTTTTTATGTTTTTGAAAACATTTTTTTACATAGTTTTAAGTTAGGATAGGTTTAAAGTTGGAATATGAACTTAAAATTATATGTTGTCATTCCAAAAAGTAAAATACCTAAAAAAATATAAGGATAAAAAATATTTAAAAATATATTTTTTACAATAAAAACGTTGTTTTTTTAACAACTTGAAACTATGTAGAAAAGTGTTTTCCAAAACATGAATACTTTTTGAAATAATGAGTATTTTATGTTAAAAGAATCCCCCTGTATTTTATCAGATAAAATAGATGAAACTATTTTATAACGATTACATGTTTGCATCTTATACCTATATATTAATATTAAAAGTTTGTAATATTTAAATCTGCATATAAGTTATAAATTTTGATGCATTATATTATATTTATATAGATGACTCTTTATTAAAAAATTTCAATTATGCAAAGCAATTTAGTAAGTAATTGAGTGTGGTAATAATTTGTTAAAAAAAAAAAAAAAATACATCATACTGTTACATCATTTATAACTAACCTATTATTATCGTTGTGTGGTATCGTATATTGTGTATAAATAAATTATAATATAACAATTTTCTTTCATAAATTCTGCGGTAACTCACGTTTGCGAATCATTATCATGACATATTAGCCGTCGAAAGTTATGGCATAACATTTGTTCAACATTTGGACAAAATGTTTGCTGACAATAATAAAGACATAGTGAGTTTTGTAGATTATTTTTTTTATTTAATACATTAACTAAACTTTCTTATGTAAATTAAAAATATTTATTCATCAATAAAACTTATTCAAACCGAAATTATAACAATCAATCTATATAGTTCTTTAATTGTCTATCTAAATATTATTATATTATCTTAAAAAATAATAATAATAATAATTAAATAAAAATAGTTTTTAATTTTAATGACATTTCTAAATTTTAATATTTTATTACAAAAATCGCAGATCATAGTCTTATTATTGCGTGTTTAATTATGTTTCCAACAGGAAGATACCTATCAGCAAACATCACAACTGACAGAGGATGAAGTTAGACGTATGTTATTTAATACATTCTCACATTTGCTACAGACTACGTAATCATCTTTAACATGACGTATTAACAAACATTTTATGTTATTTAACCAATCAGAGTTTTATTGGTTTAAAAAAACCCTATTTATAACAGCTATTGTATCCATAGCCAATCTACAGTTCAACATTTTTAAAAATTCAAAATAATATATAGAAGATATAAATAAGTTTATTTAAAAAATAATATGTTGTAATTGTATACTAGCATATCACTGTGGGCATGTTTAAATATAATTGATTAATAAATAATGGCCAAATTTTCATAACCAGATAACGGAAACCCTTTATATAATTCTTCGTCGTCGATGAAAGAATCCGTATTATTGTAATATAACATAGAATTTTACACATATTTGTAGGGACACTGCTAATAAATAAAAATCTAGTTTATAGAATATATATTATAATATTTACTTAAACTCAAAATTATTGACAGATTATATATCTTTATTCAACATTGAAATCTTACACCATGGTACTATGATCTTTGATCGTAAGTATTATTCTTAAATGTATCCGTTTTTAAAATTATTTACAAATAATTTACAGAACTCTTCCCAATTGAGTTGATATTATATTTGTCTTGTGTTTGTATTTTTTTATGTTGATAATTTAACAAGAAAAAGAAAAAACTAACCAAATAACATATTATTTAATTCATTTATTACAGTTCTCATGTGGACTCCAGAAAAATTTTGTAAGGACAAACGTAAGTAATAGTGTAAACCTGTACTTAGTATAAATTATGATTCAATATAATATTTTATAGTTTTATACAATATAATGGTTTGAATAGTTGAGTTATATATATAGATTGCCATTAATTTAAATATTTTAAACTATATAACAACTTAGGTAGAAAAGAAGAGTTTTATGGTTTATACTTTTTAGATTACAAGAAAAAAAAAGCCATAATCATTTAAAGAAATATTGTTATTTTTCATTTAAATATCATATTTAGTCAAAATATACGAACTTTGAACGTTTATTAAATAAAATTGCATTGATATATTTTCAATATTTTACTATAAGTACCACTAAGTATTAAAAATCACTTTGCACATTGCATTTTATATACTTAACTTCAAAACTTGGTATAAAATTTAATAAATTACATAACACATCATATAAAATAAAAATCTGCCATTGGAGATCCAATCTAAAGAAAGTTTAAAATAAAATTTTAAAAATAGTAAATTGTTAATATTTTAATATTTAATATCTTACAATTTATTACTATATTATTATGAACATTAATTTATAATTCAAACACGTGACTTCTGTCTAAAGAATTTTTCTTAAATTATATGCGTGTATAAATTATTAAGAATTAATTGCATATAACGGATTTGATATGTTTTACAAATAATAAATAAATATATAATTTTCAGTCCCTACTTTTTAAACAATAAATAATACAGAGACCGAAAATTGATAATGGTTTTAATGGAATAATGGTATAACTTATGTTTTGGACGAATTTACAATTTGAAAGATTGATCATAAGTGAAAAATAGTAATAACATGGTCTTTAAAAAGCTTTTAGTCATCACATTTCCATAATATGCAAAAAAATGAAACTAATAAGAATGTCTAAAAATTCAAAGAGCAAGACTAAACCAATATTTATTATTCAATAATATATAGATATAATCGAGCGTTCCTAAACACTACCTACTAGACAATATTAACTGATTTTGTTATTCTATTTCATTGAATTACATCGGAAATTAATGATTTTTATACTGTAAAATTGTAAAATTGTGTTCAGTATTTTGTTTTTAAGTTTTGTTTTCAAACACTCAAGCAATTATTATTTGACTTTTATCAATTACTAAAATAGAATTCAATTATTTGAAAATACCCCACTATATATGTACCTAAAAAATTAGATTTCAACTTGACTGCTAGTTAAGCGGCTATCAGTAAAAAAAAAAAGAATTAAGAATGCCTTTAAAATAGAAAAGTTATTTATCTGACTGAAATTGTAATTTTTTTAGTGATGAGTGGTTGATCTCCTTTGAGGGTGATTCTTACGCATGATTTTACACTCTTTTTCTTTTTGTAAATTGAATACATGGCTTAAATCGCAAATTACTACATGTAAACATACATATTGATATGCTTACTGGACAAAGAAAATTAAATTTTTTAATTTAAAAAAAAGAAAATAATTCACTAGTGATGATATTGAACTATCAACTGCAAAATGACATTATTTTAAAATCAAATAAAGCTAACTTCAAAATTAATTTATTGCGTTTTTTTAAAACTAGTAAGTAAACAGGTGAACTGTTTAAGTATGTATTATTATATGTTTTATTTATTTTAAACAAGATTAGATATTTAAATTAAACTATTAATTTTAAGGAATTATATAATATGATAATATGATAATTTGTATTTATTATATTATATAAAATCAATTAATTCTTAAACATTATGAAATATTTTTCCCTTTATTTTTATTGATATTCTGATGTGGCTGTAACAAAAATCAGTATAATTTTATAAAGACAGCTTCTGAACTTTTATTTGATACATAATATCCAATAATTATAGTCTACAGCTCTTTAATATTAATATTCAATTGTATAAAAATAAAATATTTCATAATTTTGTCATGATATTTAACACTATACCAAATTTTTAGCATACAATAATTTATGATTAATTAAAACTTTATTATACATAGGTGCATTATGTTTTAGCACGAGTAAGGCCACACATTTGTTTATTATTACTGTAATAATTATAATAATTTTAACGTATGTACATACGTTAATATTATAATCAAATACTTCTATAATAATTTTAAACTCGTTATAACCATTGAAGTAGAATAAACTTTTTATAATAGTATTTGTGTATAATTTTTAAAATAAATGTTTTTAATAAGCTATTGGATAATGAACAACATATGAAGAATTATTTAAATTGCTTATTCCTATAATGTTTAATTTGTTCTAACATTTTATTGATAATGTTATCATTGTGAAAAAATGTTGTCCGTTCCTTATATTAAGTAGAAATCAAAAGATAATGAATGTTTTTGTTTTTAGTGGGAAGAGCGTGTTTATATTTGAAGCAATACGTTGAAAATGCATAGACAATGGTTTTCAACAAATTTTAGAATTTCGTCGAGCTTGATATTTTTTGTTTAATACAACAAATAAGAAAGTTTTAATTTTTTTTTTTTTATGTTAATTTACGATAAAAATATTGATGGAGAAAAATACAAGAACTTGGCTTAGCTTCAGACTATATCCTAAATAATGAAATAGGCAAGTACTTAGCATTGGATTATCTTTGAATAGATACGAGTACATACATACATGAAAATTCAATATTTCTTCCGGAATTATTGATAGAAAAAAGTTCTAACTCACAAAAATCAACTAACTAACTAATGTGATTGATTATGATTTATGACTTATAATTTATATTATTATGATATTATTTGTAAAGTATAGAATATCAAAATTTAAAAGAAAAAACATTTATTTATGTTATTGATTAACTGTATTCTAAAATCCAAATCTTAGTATTTTAAATTTTAATAACTTTCTCAATTATTTATATACATTTATACTTTCACAGAACTTGAAAGTAAGCATATAATAGTATTATAGATAATTTTTCTTAATTTAAAATAACACTAAACTAAACCACATATGCATATGTAATATAAAGCTATTTGATAAACTTTAAAAAATAAAATAATATATTTTTTAAGCATCACCTCTGACATTAACATTATCAAAATAATTGCTATAATCAATTTCGAATCGTGCTTTTTTTTGAACAACTTATTTGATTAGAAGTGATAAGTAGAGTTTTGATGTTGATGACTTTTGCATTTTTTTTCCTTTGATTCTATACAATTCTATCTTAGCTAAAAATTTATTTCATGCTCCCTTGATTTTGATTATTCTAATTTTATTTTGCATTTTTAATTATAAATGTTTTAACGTGATTTTTTAACATTTGGTATAAAAATTATATAATAGCTATTGAAAAAAAAATCATAATTTTATTACAAATATGTATGAATTAAATACGTCTCTAAATAAGTAAATATTTATTTGATTTATAATTTTTTTATGCTTTTAGGGTGTACAAGTAAGATTTAAACCACATCATCAATTCCATAATAATTAATCAAATTACATAATAACGGACCTAATATCACAAAATATTTTTTTCAATCAATTAATATTATGAATATAATAGTTGATCATTTCACATTTTTCTATTGCCAAAAGTTTTTATTTATAAAAAAATTATATTTGTTGATAACCATCATCATAATAGGCTCTCTTTAAATTGTGTCATTTATTTGTAATATTTCGAAATTCTTATGATAAGATTATTAACTAATACAAAGTCTAAAGAATGTGCTATTTAAATTGAATACAATTTGAAATTTAAAAAATAATATATTAGTTAAGTATTATATTATATTCAATTTTAGTGTAATGAATGTAGGTATACTCTATCTTTTAAAAACTTAATTGTAATATAAGAACTTATCAATACATGTTTAAATTGTTTAAAATGTATTGTTAAAATTATCATTCATTAAATTAGCATTAAATAGTGTTTGTATTAATATTAAAGTTCTAATATTATACATTTTTGAACAGACAATATTACTTATGTATTTGATGGTAAGAAAATGATTATTTGACAAAAAACATATATTTGAAATTAGAAGTAATAATGTGACATTAAGATCCTTGAATCTCGACTAATCAAAATTTCACTAATTGAGACATAATTATATGAACCATGATACGGTGGCACCGCCAATTAAACATATTCGAATAGTATATTATGCAAACCATAATATTTGTGATTTAATATTCAAGTTGGAATTTTTCAAATCAAAATGAATATAACATATAATTTTAATTTTAATTATATTTTTTATGTTCTAATCAAAGTAATTGTTGATAAATTTTTTTTTTTTTAAACGATTGTTATGAAATTAAATTAATATTAAATTATTTGATAATGCTGTGTACCCAAATTATGGCTTTCGTAAATTAATTATTTAACTGTCTACTTAATATAAGTTCATTTTAAACCACATTTCAATTAACTACACGTTCCAATAAGTTATCGCTGAGAGTCAAATAAATATGAATAAAGTTCCTAGATTAGTTCAAAAGTACAAAAGGTAGTATATTATGCTAGACTACAGGTTATTATCACATATTGTAAGACAATTGCTCGTCATGGACTTTCATGCAACATCGCAATTATTTTTATTAAATTATAGTCAATAAACATTTTATACATTATATCAATAAATCTTGAGAAAATTTCATAAAAAAATTTCAAACTTGTGGTAACTACTACTATGGAGTCGTCAATTATATACCTATGCACTTATTATATGTGATATATCCCTATAATGGAAACTATGGGTGCAGGACTGTAGTGTAAACAATCCAATATCGAAAATAAAAAACCACTACTCAAATCTTATAAAACCCGATTTTAAATTAAACGTCTCACAGGGTAAAGAAATTATACGTTAAAAATTAAAATACAACCGAAAAATATGTAAATTATAGTAGATTAAGTCAAATACCTATTATTTTATGTAATAATATTATTTATTTATTAGCGGTCAATCCATACAAAAATATGATAAATGCGATTGATTTAAGTAAGAATGTTATTATAGTTTATTTATAACTTTAATAATTAATTAATCAATAGAACTGAGATTATGAAGAAAATAAATAGTTTAAATGCATTTTAAATGCATTTTGTTTTTTTTCACGATTTGCCAATTTATCTATGTCTTAACAGGGAGTAGATTATGTCCAGGGACACCATTTGGGGTGGGTGCAGGGTATACTTTGACTCCCCTATTTTTTTCCGAGTCTTATTGGTCCGAATTAAAATATTCATTGCGCCGACGGCTGGCCGGCATGGCCCTATGTGTAAAAATTAAAATATATATTAGAAATTGTTATGAATACTATATAATGCATAGGTATTAAATGTATAATATTATATTATTATGTATCTAGATAGGTAATAAATAATAATGCATAATAATTATTATTTTTTAGATACTTATATCTAATTTATAGCATGAGCTATACGTATATGAATCTATGATCATTGATCAAGTTGATCATTTCCAACTTTTCAGATAATGTTTAATTTTCGTTAGTAGGTATAAATGCGGTATAATAAAATATAGTATAAATATATAATAGGTACGTATCGGCGTATGTGTTTATTCCATTATACAATATTATGCTTGTAATTCAGAATAATTCTATATTTCTAACATTTCTATGATGTCGTTACAGACTACATATACGGTTACACTTAGTATAATAATATTACATAATATTATATCTCTTCAATGGGTGACAAACAATTAAGTCATAGCGATAGAAAAAGAGGATGCTAACAAAATAAATTTAGACGAAGCAGTAGATAGATTTTCTAAAATAAAAACTAAAAGGTATAAGCTAGAATCGCATATAATTAATTTAAAAAACTAATGTATTCTGTTTTGAATATTGTATTATTATTTATTATAATATGTTAATAAATAAATATAATATATTAATTTTATTTGGAATAAATTGCATTGATTAAATATAAGTACCTATACTAAATATTTTTGGATCTATACCCAAAGGCAAATAAATTATTGATGAATAATTTGAATTCATTAAAATGTACCCTTCAAGAGCCTAACCCTATACAAGCGACTTACACACAGACCTTATCTGTATTTATTATTTTGAAAAAAGTGGCCTGACGAAAAAAAAATTTGTCTGTTTAAATTTTGGCACCCCTATTATAAAATTCAAATGGCGTCACTGATTATGTCACCTAGTGGAACATATTATATAATATTAATCGCATACTAATACCTATCGACTTGTGTTACAATTTTATAATTTTGGTAACTTGTGCATGCGTGGCGTGCGCGTATCGTAGTGTATTGAAACACGACCTTAACATGTCAAGTACACACATCTTAATCATTTTTTTTTTTGTACTCTTTTGTTTGAGTAGTTCTTCTTCAAACACTAATGACTTCTTTGTGGTTTCTATTTCAGTTGACTTTTTTCTGTATCGTCTGAATCATTAATTTGTTAATCCTCTGTTTCGTCAATTAAATGTTATCCCTTTATAAAGTTCCTTCTAAGCAAGAAGTGTTCACTAGACAAATTTATTTCACTGCCTATTGATCGGTAGATGTAAAATGACCTTCAATTTAATTTATGTTTAATGTATATATCTTGTATTTTTGTAAGTATATTATGATCATTATTTATTGTTATTTTGACAACCTAACCGCTTGATACCTCCACTTTTAGTTACGAGTGTTGAGCCTAAACGACCTGAGGAATGGATGTCAACCTTAGCCTGTGAGTATTAAGTCATTTATTATTATTATTAATTTTGTTATTTTTAATGCAGAGACTGCAATAATGATAAAAGAAAGTTCAAATTACCTACCCATTTACCTCCTTTGTAATTACTGATCACTGCTCTGGTCCGCTCTTTTCGCCTGCTTTTGTTTAACTGATTATCATATCTGGTATATAGACTCTAATAGACATACAACCGTTTTGCCAATCTCAATAAATAATACCAACCTTCTGAGTCAGCAAATAAGCTGAATACTTGCAATAGGGAATGTGATCGTTCTTTTTGATACGTCAAATTCGCCACCGGTTTTCGGCCCATAGTTGGTGATCACGCTCGGCCATCATACTGCAATTTTGGTAACTGACATGTCGATTACTGTGCTTCGGGTTATGACATCGTTATGACGCCACCACCGACATTTTTCGGTCATGATTCGATGTGCGAGCCTTTGTGCACCTCAACTCATCAGCTACTCCGCCGTTGTTTTTGATCACCACTCGTTTGGTAAAAACCGTTCTTAGAGGTACGTTATGACATAGATTAGGTAATATAAAAATTAGGAATAAGCAATAACTAAAAATGTATTAATGATTATTAACATATTCATATTTTTTTCTATAGATGTTACACATAAAAAAGGTAAAAAAATAAGGTATAAACTAAATTATAGTTTAAGAATAAGTGGATATTACAGCATTGGATGTGTATCTACTTATCTTTTCGCGTCATATACCATAATTGATATAAATACAATTTATTATAATCATATCACCGCTGATTTAATAACAAATTTAAATTATAACAGGTACTTAATTTGAGAAGTGAATTCCCTTCATTCTAGATATGTATAAGCTAATTAAATATTTAATGTTGGCAAATTTTAAACCGGTTGGAATAGTGGCCCAGAGCTTATAATCGTAAATCTTTGTAAATTCTATGTATTGAGTACTGGTTTTTGATAAATAGAGAAAACAGTTATGTGTGACATGCGCAACTGATAATATTCGAGATTCTCGATGTTGAATACACCTTATGTATCTGTGTTTTTGCAAGAACTCCGTGTAAGTATGAACAACTATTTTTGGTGAAATTTTAAAGAAAAAAACAAAACTATTTTTTCAAAAAGTCACACAAATAGATGATTTGCTGGCTAGTGGTAGCTGTCTGGATAAATTAATAAACAATTTTGTATTTACACATCAATCAACTATTAACGTTACATTTTAAATTTTTTTCACTACGGTAGGCATTTGACATTATTCAGCGATTTTATACTATACTCTCTGGTTCAACATTACAGCAGCCGTTCAGAAAATTAATGAAAAATAAACATTTAACGTTCCCGTACAAATCTAAGATAGAGCAAATTCAAAAATGTAATTTTTAATAGCACATTTAATGATATATTTTATAATTATATTTTGTTATAGAAATATTAATGAATGAATGGAAAGGTAAATTATTTTATGCAACAATTTTCAATACCACTTGTATTCTTAAAATTGTTGATACTACGTACACTGTATATTTTAGTCATAAAAACAGTTACAACAGAAATCGTTTATAATGACTAGGGAACAGATTTTATTGTAAATACATATTTTTATTGGAATGAGATAGTTTAAATCTGATAAAAAATTTAGATCATTCTAATTGAAATAAACCCAAACTTATTTTACATGTTTTTACATATTTAGATATAATTACATATTTTAATATATTTGGTAAATAAGCACATATTTTGTACATAATTTAGTGATTTTTGATTTATTTCATCTGCTCCGTCTAAAACAACAAGATATGTAATTTTTGATAGAGATATTTTAATAGGAAAAATTCACCAAAGATCTCTGGAAATTGCATACACTCCTTCTGATATAGTGAATAAGAAATTTTGCCCTTATCACACCTGCTATGTGAAATGGTATTTTAACCAATACAAAAGTATTCCAAACCGTCCAATTTTTTTATTAGCAAACCCATAAAAACATTTGTTCCTCGTTGCTTTGTAAGATCTGTATGTATGACGTAAATATTATACTCGTAGATTTGCAACTTGTCCATGTTCACAAAAATGAGTCATTCTATATGTAATGGCAGGATCATAATAATTACCGATGGTAATCGATATAAAATATTAGCATATAAGTATATTATAACAAATGCATTTTTTTGAAAACTTTAATTATAAATAACTAAGCCTGGTATGTCACTATAGAGCCGTTATCTTTATAAACTTTTTCTACTGTATAATGAATCATATAGCAAAAAATGTTTGACTGCAAAATTAATTTATGATGTTAAATAATCTATATAGTTTAATACATTGTGAAATACTTCTTTTTTTTTAGAAAAAGAAGCAATGAGTTACTTCGAATATCTTATAAATCTTACATTACTGAAATTGGAAAGTTCGTATTTTAGTGGTGAACACTAATTGATAATAATATATATTTTTTTTATCTAGTTTAATTATAAAATCACAACACTGTATGCGTGAATGCTAAACCTCAAATTATTTAATTTACCAAGAATAGGCTAACGTTTAACAACAAATAGCTCAAATTTTGATCATCTATAAATAATAAAAAAAAAATGCATTATGTTTTTAATTTTGTTTGTAGCCAAACCAGAATTGGATGTCAATACATGGTGCAATAATTATATCCCTAAGTTAATCGAAAGAAAAAATCAACAAATTTTCGACACATTTGAAGAACATTGAACTGAATATAATATCAAGCCCACCAAGGAAATATCAAAATCATCGAGGGTAGACTGAATGACATTAAAAAGCATGTTAATTTATTGTAACAAACGTAGAAATTAAATTAAATTAATTATATTGTATGTTGAAATTTTTAATTTAAAAATAAATAATATTTATAATCCATGATCTTATGTACTCCTTAGTATTTACTTGTGGGTTCCAAGTGTTAGTCGCTTATCAATTATTTATCTATTTCTTTGAAGGATGGAGTATTATTGACATAATTTTAAAATACAAAAAAGCTTTTAAGTATATTATAGTACGAATTATAGTCGTGTTTTTCGTATACGTATAATATTATAACACTAGGTTATAATATATGCACAGTATAGATAAATTTATCTTTTGTATCCAAGAGAGATACTCCTACATTGTATAATCTTCATAGTTCATATAATTCATACCCCATAATTCTGTAAATTAAAACATCAGCTATCTAGTAAATGTAGATAGTGTTCACAAAATTTACTATAATCGTCAAACTAAAATGATTATTTTATTTTATATAATTAGTGTAGATTACAAACTACTAATCATAAGAATGAAAGATAAAAAGTGGAAAATATCCTCAATGATAAAAATAATTATATGGCTCTTAACTTATTTTATGAAAAATTACTTTATATAATTAATGTGCGCACAACTAATAAAAAAATCGTATTTAAAAATAAAAGGCTTAAAAAGTGGATGGTTAAAGGGCTTTTATGTTCTTTACGTAACAAAAATGAACTTTTCCTCTTAGTTAAAAAAAATCATCATATTGAAAAACTACTTAGTTACTATATTAAATTATTAAGTTAGCAAAAAATAACTTTTATAAAGATAAGTTCAATTTATATTCAAATAATTCCAAATCCACTTGGAAATTAATAAAAAGTATTACACGGGGAGAACATTTGCAAAGTAAATAAATATTATTAAACATCTAAAACTCAATGATGATTTAATTATAAATAGGTACTCAAGACGAACCAAAAAAAGCAGCTGACGCATTTAACGAATTTATCACATCCATAGGATAGAATTTGTTAAATAAATTTAGTAGTATTGAACGGATAAAATCTATTTTGCTGTCGTTTATCTAGCTGGTACTGCTGGCTACCGTACACTGTGATAGTCCATCGTGCCGAAAACGTTTTAGATGCCGTACCGTTATAGACCGTTGCCCTGATACCGCTAGCTACGGTGATTTATATTTTTTTCTCTTGTAGACGTTCGTAAATTACACGAACCGATGGTAGAATAATCGATTGCAATCTGCAGTAGGTACCTATAGTGATATGATATCCTCTTCCTACGATATATGTTATTAGTAGCTACCTATATAAAATAATTTGAGACATGATATGCAGTGTAAAAAATTTGACGTCCCAAATTAAAACAGTCGTGGTTGATTTAAAATTAATGTTAGGTATAATATATTATCATTTGGCATGTCCCTGTTAAACTGAATTATTATTATATTATATTCAACGGTTGTATATATTATATTATGCATTTTTAAAAGGAAGGAGAAAAAGATAATAATGAAACGTTCAAAACATCTATGAAATGCAAGTCCATACTAGGTTCAACAATTAAAAATCGTTGGTATTTTTTTGAAATTATAGAACAAGCGTAAACTGAACAACAACGTTTAAACATATATATCATCAAGATTTTTTTACGTAACCAATCAAAAGGGAACGCCAACGCATGATTCCGCATAATATATGCAAATTTTTAAAGATCTAATACTTCGAGCAGTCACACTATATCTATACCTAATTCATATATTTTTAATATACAATTTATGTTTACTCGCCTTAAATTCACATTATTCACTTTTTATTATTTGGTATTGTTTTAGGTGCTCGAAATAATAATTTAATAACTAAAATGTTTGATAGTCACCACATAAGCGCATTAGTTCGACAACGTAATACATTTTTAATTATTGAAAAAAATTGTTTTAATTGGAAAAAATGTATCTATAAAGTTAAATCGAAAGAAATATAATATTTTATTACTGATTCTACACCTAATCGTGAATTTAAAATTAATATGAATATATTATATAAATATTTGTGATACAATTTTCATATACTTAATAGGACAACATTTTGATCAAGAAAGTATAATATTAAAATGCAACTGTTTTATAGTCAGCTCTGATCAGCCACATGCAATATTAGCGAAAGCGGACCATATTATTTATCATTTCAGACATTTTGGCTAATTATATATTCGGTTTCCTATGATAATATTATTACAAACAAAAAAACTAATATCTACTAAAATGTTGTTTAACAACAATTTAAAATTGTATAAGTTTATAATTTTTTTCTTCTGAATAAATTTACTCCAATTAAATACAAATCAATCTGAATTTATTTTTATAAATGTCCAGCTTGGTTAAAATTATAAAAATTATAAAGTACCTTGATAAATGTTACTATTTTACACTAATAGCATAGACGTGCGCGTAGTTTCAAGTCAGGTGCAACGACCATATTTACCAAGAACAAAATTATGTTTTGCCAACTAACAAAATAGTGCCCAATGCCGTTTTCGTAGGATAACGCGAGTAATATATCTATTATTTTATATCAATTTGTGATATATATTTGTATATAATATAGTATATACGTATACGTGTAACGTATACCGTTTACCGTTTTCCGTTTACCGGGAGTGGTAAACTGAGTCCCAAATAATTGGGTGGATATTGGCGCTAGGTAAATTGAGTCCGGAAAACTTTAACGTGCTAGGTAAACTGAGTCCCGAGTAATAATATTATTCGAAAGAATAATGTATAAATAACGACGATGTACCTACTTAAAAATAAAAAGTCTCTACATTCAATGAGTACTGTATAAAGACTAGTCACCAATTAATGATTATCGATTTGCTTACTTAAATATTACATTCAAATAGATACATATATAAAAATACGTAGCAAAGATGAGGTAATTAAAATGAAAAAAATAACAATAGAAAAATTGTTTTTGAGAAGAAATGTTGAAATATGAAAATAAAAATATTTCAAGATTTGAATTTGTTAAGAACATATCAAATAAATTTTTACCATGTACAATGTACATAATAACAATAAATAGTAGGTAATAAATAAAAAAAAAATTGACTTGAATTTGTATATTATATATTTAATTAATTGTGATTTCTATGTACAACCTAGTGAATTATATTAGATATTAAAAACAAAAAAAACACATTTTTAACCACGTCAGTTGTGTTAACATAACAGATAGTACTAAGCCTGTAAATGTGAGAAAGAAAATGTTCTGTTTTGGAAACTAAACTTATTATAACCAGGGACTCAGTTTACCTTATACCTTTTCAAATCCAGGACTCAGTTTACCACAAAAACGGTATTTCGGACTCAATTTACCTAGCCCCCTGAATACTAACCAAGGCCCCTCAAAGATTTAACATATTATACAAAAACATTTATTTTGTTTTTTTTTGTGTAACAAATAACTGTGAAAAGTTAAATTAATAAAAACGAGTATCTAGGTTATTTTTTTCACATTATTTTAATATCATAGAATGTTTATTTTTTTTTAACAAAACACTATTAAATTAATTTAATAGATGTACCCTAAAATAAATGCATATATATGGTATATATATTACAAAAATACCATTCAAGACCTATAATATACAGCAGAGCGGTACCCACTTGCCTATCATTTTTTTTTTTATTTATTTATAGGTACACGATATAAAATAGAAAAAATGCTACTTTTGAATCGTTAAAATTCTCAGTAAATCAGATAATGTAATCGGGAAAAACCAAAAAACTGTAGACTTGTTTTTTTGCACAATAGACAAATGGCATAGAGTTTATTTTTGAAAAATATTACTCATTTACTACATTTAGCTGACAGCAGACTAACAGAGAGTACATGAGCGGGTTTGTTTATGTAAATATTTAATTTTTACACCTGTGTTAGAGTATTTTACATTTTTTATAATGATGTTTTTAAGGTGATAATAAACAAACATATTTTTCTTGTTCTATACGCTCGTTTAAATAAAGAATGAATACTAAGCGTTATTCGTTTTAAAGTTACACTAAAAATACAAAATCGATTTTGTCAAAAATTCCTGATATTTCTTAATTTATTTTCTCAAGTCAAAAAATACAAGGAATTTTTTAATTTTGACCTCTTTAAAGTATCAACTAGATCCGATTATCTATTCAAAACCATTCTAAAAATAAAAATAATTTTATGAAATACTTATCGTATACACATATACAAAAAAAAACACACATCATTGTAAAATCAATACATTCGTCGCTTTGCTCAGAACTTAAAATTTAATACGTAACATTGTTAACTCGTATAAATGATATGTCATACAAAGAAAGATATTTAATCGAGTTATAAATATCGCACTTTAGTATTTATATTTCGTCTAACAATATCGACATATTTTCATTTTTCAATACTACAGAACACGGACTGACAAACTGATGACTGTAGTTCGAAATTTACATTCGGCAATAGTCAACTTACTATGAAAACGTGTTAATTGTATATAACATTGTTTGCGTTAGTTACTTTACAATGCCTAAGTGCCCAAGTTGGCAAGTTCAAAATTATCATCACTTAGAAAACGGATTGACATATTATTGTTACTTATTGTTTTTCCAATTACAAATAAATTGTCTATTTTTTCATCACAATCATAAAATATATATAATATTGTAGTTTATTTTTTTCCATCATTAATGTTTTAATTTTATAATTTAACAATAAATAAATACCCAGCTGTAATAATCAAAAATTATTTTGCATAATATTTTGTTCATTTTATATAGATATTTGAAACTTTTTAAGTGCATATTTTAAAATTTTAAATGCGTATAAATCCGGTCTTTACTAAATACTGATAAGTGATAACAATATGGTGAAAAATATCAAAAATTGATACATTTTTAAGTATTTCATAAATTCTAGTCGAAAATTATAATTATTAGTATAAGCATCAATACGAAGACTATAGACAAGATATTTCTAGTCTTCTTAGGCATCACGTACAATTTTAAGTGGTCAAAGAAGGTTTTAAAATTTCCGGTAAATTTATCACGTTCACATCTCCTCTATATATTAATTATTAGCTAAAGCTTAATAATACTATTATTCACACTTTAATTTTAGAAATTAATAATTTTATTAAAATATGGTGAATAAACATCAAAAATTCAAAAGTGGTATTTAGTTTCAATATATTTTGTATTTTTGATTTTACTTTACCATATGTGTATCACTATAACATATATTTTTTCTTTTAGATTTTACGACAGATGTTGTTTATGCTATAAACATGTTTACTTAATTGTTATAACGAATAAACACCAAAATAAATTGGCACTTATTTGGTATTCATAATGATATTCTAGTACCTATTCAGAATCTAATCGTTTTAGATATATTCTTTGCAAAGCAATATACTCGTTCTTTGTAGTTATCTGAACAATAACTATGGTTTCATTTATAGTTTTAGTTATATTAACTGTAATATTTGATACAAGCTATTGTACCTTAAAAACAATCGAGGAAAGTGATAACAAAGAAGATAACAATGGTGAAGATATAACAAATAAAAATTATTTTATAACTATATTAAAATATGAAATTAATATTAATTGATAGGCATAACACTCGTACTAATATTATAATATGTATTACTCGATTGATAGCTTATTAAATAATTCCTATTATTCAACGATACATTTGACAAATAATTAATTAAAATACGATTTTTGTAATCAACTATTTGTATGCTTAAAAGTTAACAAAAGGTAAATTGGTATAAAGAAATTATTAAAATGTATATGTATGTTGTCAAGTTATGTACAGTTAAATAATAATACATTTAATATTTCTAACTAACGTTCATTTTGATTTTAAGAGTAACTTATTATAATCCTTGCCTAATAAAGACAGAACGATAGGGTTCTTAACACACGAACCAGTTTGTAATTGGTATGTAAGAAATTGAGAACAGAGTTGATTATTAAGAAGATATTTTGATAAAAAATTATTGGATGAACAAACTTGAATTTTTATTTTTACTAAGAGGTTTGGTAATAATACCCTAATCTTCTACTAGGTATTTATTTAAGTTAAGATTTAAGTAATCAAAGTCTAAAATTCATCTTTGGCGAAAGTTGGAGATGGTAACTTACTATATGTGCTAGTATGCTAGCTACTATGTATTTGATGACTTTATGCGTAAAAAATATTTATAAATTATTAATTTAATAAGTATAAATATATTTTTTTTTCTAGACTTCGAGCAAAGTAAGGGACTTCATAAATTCAATAAAATAAGTTATATTCTAGCATATAACATAAATATTTATATTTTCATTATAATATGTTAATATGTACTTAGGAATTTAGGATACTTTTATAATATTTCTACTACAATGTTGTATGCTTTTTTAATATTAAAATTTAAGCATGGATATTAATATATATGATGTGTAATATGTACGTACTATTCTAATCAATTACTCGTCAATTTTAAATAACAAATAATTTATTTCTATTTTTTAGAATGCATTGGTAAGAACTTCATATCAGTAAATTATTCTTAATACATTTTACAATTTATTTGTATAGCTTATAATCATCATGATTAAGTTACTTAAATGTACGTACTGGGATGTCTTTTTGATATTTAAACAAAGTTTAAACTATCGTTTCAAGCTTTTATTTTATACTAAACTTTAACTCAATACACATAACATATTTTTTACTCGGGTACTTATTCTTTTGAACTACCGTTATTTATGAAAATACTCCTGTGTTAGTAGTTATATCAGCATTACGAGAGTATTAAAATTAAATTTTATTATTTTTAGATTCTGAGTGTATAATAGTGATGAATGGATTCAACATTTTACATTTTGTGGGGCGTATTATTTGCTTTGATTTTAAACTTTTGGAATGGTATCTGATAATAAATTGGCTAGGAAAAAATTAATTACACAATTTAATTAAGATAATAAGACGGTCGAGTTTTCTGTCTTCGCAGTCAGCTAATTGCCGACCGTTGCCATGGATACTTGAAATTTTCACCAAATGTTTATATTATCATTTCTTGCACATTGTTTAATTTTTTAAATATTTTAAATTATTAATAAACAATTTAAATTTTAAATGTTTTTTTATAATTGTCGAAAAACATTTTTCACTTAGTTAAAAACTTGAACATTTAATATAAGGCGAGAAACCTAATAAGTTCTTACTTCATACTGAAACCAAAAAATCTTAAATCATAATATAAATAACATTTTTTTATAAACATTTTAAGTTCAAATTGGACGATAAATATATCTTAAAATATAGACGACAGATCATCTTCACTTAGAATTTTTTTTTTTTTTTAATTTTATTCAAAGTTGACACATAAATTACAATGGCTTACTGACAACTGATGAGGTACACTCGATACCTACTATACATCAGAGTGGTTTCTTGTTTTCACATTTTTTTATAGGATTATTTTGATTATACTTTTTTTTTCATAAATAATGTCTTTAAATATATTTTATATTTGCTAATATTGTATTTTTTATGTTGGAAAATTACTAACAGATCGATTACAAAATGTTGGGTATCGTTGTAAGTAGACATTTGTTACTTATGGTATCACTAAGTGTTGTCAGATTAAGTTTTGAAATTTTTTTATACATATAATCAGATAAAATAGGTAAAACTATTTTATAGTGATTGTACATTTAATATTTATATCTAATATTTCCATTTATATTAAATTTATACCATAGATGAATTTGTGTATAACTTATAAAAGTAATAAACATATAATTATGTTATATTATATATATTATGTATAATATTGTATAGATACAATTGGATTTTTAAATTACGCCGTAACAAGACAATTTGGTAAGTAATTTAGAGTGCTAATATTTTATAAGTTAAAAAGGTGCCATATGCCCATTAAAAAAAATTAAATACATATTCTGTTACATAATGTTATAATATTGATTACCAGTGCCTGTATCAATGTGAATAACGAATAAATTATAACCATTTTTTTTTTCATAAATTTTGTGATAATTCATATTTTCGGATCATCATAAAAAATTGTACGCCCCAGGTACTGAAACTGAATATATTGATTCCGTGAAAAAAGCGTTGAACATTGAGAAGAACGATATTCCATCTGATGAATATGGTAAATTTATTAATTTAATATACTAATATACTGAAACTAAGAACAACCTCGTCTAAAATTTAAACTATTTAATTAACTATAAAATCTTTTAGAATTAAAATGTAACGTTCAGTATTTTTACTTCTTTAATTTTCAATCTAGATATTATAAGTACCTTAAAAAATATAAATTAATAATATGTTTATTTTTTTTAATTATCAAAATCAAATATATTTTGACTTATAATAGATTCACATTCAATTCACACCAAATCGAAATTTTCAAATGATCATTCTGATAGAAAATATTGAATTAAGTGATCAAGTCTAGTACCTTCATTTTGATCAACCACATTTTTTTCTAAGTTTGTAGTTACATGCAATAGAACATAATTTTCCTGTACTTTAAATTATAAATTATAATTATATGTTTCGTATTTTTTAATAAATCCAGGAGTACCTATTACAATCTCCTCTTGATTGCAGCTTACATGGCTGGGGTTAATAAATTCACCACTGATACTTTTGACAAATAAATACATCAATCTAAAAGCATCCACTATTTCATTTGTTCAAACTTTTATTCCTCAAAAAAACTTAACTAAAAATTCCTTTGTAGTGCCGCAACTAGGTTTTTTTATTCGTAAAACTTAATAAAATATTATAAGATTATCAATTTATACATATTTTGTAACAGTGAATATATACTGATAAGTAATTTTATATGGGAACCAATTCGAACAGTTATCTACTGGAACGTAATTTTTCGGAAACCAATTCGTACACTTTATTTGACCCAGTAACCAATTCCGCGTTGACCATTTTAATATTATGTTCCTCGGCATATTTCTTAAATTTTAGGTAGATAAATATATGGGTAAATATCCAAAGAAAAATTACCTACCCATTGGGTATTTACTATTTACTGGTGTCACATCATCATTATAGCCATAGATGAACATTTTAAAATTATGTTTTTAATTTATTTTTCCAAGCTATAAGCATAATTATTTATTACTAAATTATTAAATCAATCAGACTTTCGTTGATTAAAAAACCCTACCATATAACAACTGTTGACGGAATGGTCACACAGCTCAACAGCTGGCCATGACGCGCGCAGTCATCGGTTCAAACCTCGGCATAGTGTAAAAAATAGTACTTTGTATTCCCCCGCCATCATTTCAGTTACTCACACTGCCTCCACTGGACCCATCCCATTAGAAATAACGTCCACACATATAAAAATTCTCTTCATGAAAAAGGGGATAGTAGTGCACTAAAACACACTCTACCTCACTCTAGTGATTAGACATTCACAGAAACTGATTACTGATAAAATATGTCGCTTATTCAATAAACAAATAATGAAAAACGAAAAACGAAAAATATATGTATAACAATTAGTGATCCATATCCAACCTACAACTCGTCAAACTGTTTTGAAAACTCAAAATATAACTATATAATAAATTATATTAAGATATTAAAAAATACATTTAAACAAAATATATTGTACCCAATCAATATAATTATAATGTTTATAATGACGAGATAAACGATTCTAGTGATCACTACCAATAAACATTATAATATTGGCATGTGGCAACTCATCCAACTAAATTCAACGGAGTTAAAGGTTTAAGTAAAAGGTTGAATACGACTGAGATAATCACGATTGGCATGTGTCATGTGTGCCGGTAATATACCTTTTACATAAATAAATATTATTTTATGATTTATCATCAGTGTTATACATATTTTATCTAAGTACTGAGAGTAGTTATCATAGTTGTTATATTTTTATCAAATAATCAAAAACAATTTTAGTATACTATTAAGGATTTTATAATCTAATTTATCGGTTTAGTAAATTATTTGTTTCAATGGGGTCAATAAACATTTTAATAAACAATTAATAAAAAATAATACAATACGAATGAACATGATAAATGTTTAAAATTAAAATAACTATAAGTTCTAAAATGTATAAATTATAATATTTATTTATTCATTATTGGCAGATTGTATACTTAAATACTTTGATACCGCCAATAAATATACACCAGACGGTAAGTATTATTCTCAAATGTATCTGTTTTCATAATTATACATAATACATACAAATAATTTATAGAACTCATACAAAATCTGTTGTTTAGATATGTTTGTATTTTTATGTTTATAATATAAAAAATGAAAAAAGTTACATAATAACCAAATAACATATTCTTGTATCCGTTTTTTACAGCACCATTGGTATACACTCCACTAATGTTTTGCGGTGAGTAATAGTTAAAACATATTCAATATAAACTACCTATAAATATTATAAGCTCAAATTGTATAAATATAAAATGTTTGAGCATAATATTTTGTACCAAAGAATAGTATAAATAGTTTTGTAATATATAAATCTTTCCATTAATCTAAATATCTCAAACAAAAAATATACACGTAGACATGTAATGGTAGAAAATATGAAATATATGTCTTTATAGTTTATACTATTAGTTAAATTATAAATAAGAAAATCGTAATTTTTCATTTGAATATTCAATATCAAATGAACTTCAAACAATTAGGTATACAATTTAATCGCAAAAATGTATTTTCAAAATTTTCCAATTTGGTATCGTAAGAATAACCTATCTCTGTGAAAAACCTCATACTAAATTTTCAAATGTTTAGAACCAAGAATCATTTTTATAGATTGTATATTTGTATAGTTATATTTAGCTCCAAAATATGATACTTGTCAGATAAATAATAATGTAACATAATATAAAAAAACTAGCCGTCATTGAATATTCAATACCACATTCCTCCCAAAATCTAAAATGTAAATGATTATCTTTAGTAAATTTACAGTTTAATTAAAATAATAAATTGTATTATAATTTCAGATATAAAATGTAAGCCTAAAAATCATATCTAAATATATAATATTTTACAATTTATCAAATTATAACTTATAAGAACATTAATTATTTATAATTCGAACATATTGCTTTATTAAAATAATTATACGTAAATTAAATGTGTGTATAAATTATTAAAAATTAATTTACGTACAATTGATTTAATAACATTTTATAAATTAATACATAATATAATGACAACATAGGTTAGTAGGTACCTATTTTTTTAAACAATCATAATATAGAGACCGACAGTTTATAGTCAAATAATTTTGTATTTTATGTTTTCGATAAATTTCTTATTTAAATATGATCATAAGTGAAACACGATAACAACATTGCCTGCTAAGTTTGTTTAAAATGGCTTTAAGCTAACGCATTTCTCATAATATGCAAAGTACGAAACCAATAAGAATATCTAAACATCGCTTGATCAAAGTTATATTAAATAGACTAAATCAATATATTTTATTGTTCAAATATACAATAGATAAATAATGCAAATTGGTGTTGGGCAACGTCGCAACGATATAATATTGTGTATCGATATATCGTTCCGATTTTCCCAAAATTATATCACGATATTGTATCAAATTATATTTTTATAAATGTATTAATAAAATTTAGTATTTGATATTTTATTATTGGTATGCCAAAATCGTAAACTTTTATCATACGTACTTCCTTTATTCCTTATTATTTATTATTTATTATAATTATTAATTAAACATTGGTTACTAACTAATAAGAAATTACATTCAGGTAATTAAATTTTTAAGTTCAGTTTCAAGTTCCTCCCAAATCCAAGTTTTGTCTTCATCTGATACACGCTTGACAGAAAATTGTTTTTTATCTAATATAACACCACTATAATTAATTTTAAATCCAAATTTTTTCCAAATATCACTCCAGGTAGAGGCACCAATATTAATTCACTCATCACTTTAATTTTACACGTTTATGTCACATCGACGACTCAGATGACACTGTAAAAAAAAGTATAAATTAACAATAAGATACTACCTACACCTAGTATCTAGTACCGATAATGCTTATCGATACAGATAACATAAACTATAACAATTAATGTAATAATAATGTAGAAATATAAAATTAAATATAAATATTATACCTAATAAATAATAATTCACATTTACCGGGGAAACGTGTACAAACTTTATCACATTACATAGCACACACAATACAATTTACAAAAGCTTAGAATCTAAAAATAAAATGTATTTCTAAAAAAATGATTAAATTTGATATCACGATATATCATACAATTATAGAACGATATCGATGTCGAAAATGTGTTATGATATCAATATCGTATCCAATGATCGATATCGACGTTGCCCATCACTAGTGCAAATACTAATAACACATTAACATGAACAGTTTAATAGACAATCAATCCGTTACATAATAAATGTTAGCGACTACATGGAAACTATTATAAATAGAAACAGGAAAGGCTACATTAAGACACTTTGGCATTCTTCGACCCACTCATAATGAACAATATTTTTTCTAATAATTCGATCTATCATTTTGATATTTTTATAAATAAATATTACTGCTAGTACTAGCTACATTTATTAAGAAATTAAGCAATTTTTTGTGACTTATAGTATGTTTTTTAATAAAATATTTGTTAACTCAACAATTATAAATTTTGTTTTTTTTTTATATTAATTTTGGTTATAACAAATCATAGCATTATAATATTCACAAATATATTATTTATATTATTTATGCATTTGCAGATATCCCTGTCAAGAACCACCATTTTTTTTTTGGTATTATCTTAATACATTTATTTTCTATTAGAATAAATCTTAAATATACATTTTTTTTATTTTGAAGAATTCTATAACGTTATAATTCAAATTAATTTATAGTATCATTACATTTTTGAAAATTACAGTCAATTTTTTATTGAAATAATAATAGTGCTGTAACAAATATTTGTATAATGTATAATTTACTGAAGGCAGCTACTGAATATTTAAATGATAAAATGTTCATATTATTATAATTTATAATAGTTTATTACAGTTAACTTTTAATATTAAATTGTAACACTAAATAAAAAAATGAAAATAATACAATTTTATAATATTGTATTTGCAAAATATAATTTAATTACATTTATACAGGCATAATTAAGGAAGGCAAAAACAAAGCAGATAAATTAAGTGAGTTATTTATAATTTCTGTACTTATTATATATTCATGTTATCTAATAGCTAATACTTCTACAATAATTGTATAATCAATTTAATCGCTGAATGAAGCTTATGTATTTTTTTAAATATTAAAAAATGAATGAATGAAGAATTATTTAATCTCGAAGTATATCAATAGTCATCATTAACCTATAAGTAAATGAAATTTTCAAAAGATGTAGAAAGTAGATTATTGCATATTTATTGAGTATTGAGCATAATTTTGTACTATAAACCATATTTAACCATCTAATAAAATTTAAGATCAAAGTATTTTTTCTATTATACTATGATTAGTATGATTTATACATTTTACATTCAACGCTCGTATCAAAGAAACCTGAAACATGCTATTATTCTTTTCTATACACATCAAAATATTTATCATTAATCTTAAATATAACACATAAGTTATCAAATACAGTAACTTTTTCAATAATTTTAGGTACACACGAGTTTAGTACTGCGACTGTAAACATAGCATCATATTCTGGTGTGCCTTTTTTATATATATATATTTTACTGTTGAGTGAGTTACAGATTCTGTGGCGTTTTTGATCAATTTATTTCATAATACCTTGTCCTGATAATATTAAGGCATGTAGAGTTAAATATTTTAAATACAGGGACTAGATTGAATTTGTAAATAATGCCTAATAGATTTTCAATTATCTACTTCAACTAGTCATAGTCAATACTCAATATTAAAGTTTGATATTTATTTGAAACACGTGTCAATAAGTTCTGGATTTTCGATTAATAATTGTTTGTTCAATGAAATTGAACAGTTTAAATTTATTTGAGTAGTTTGAAGTGTATTATTAGATTTAGGATAGGTTAATTAGTCACGAAAATATTTATACATCTATATAAATATTGGTACAAAAATGTGATGTGAGAGTTCCTTTTTAAATCAGTGTTACCATATACGATGACTATGATATAGTAGCTTTGTTACTTAGAATTATATCGTCCTATTAAGTTGTATATTTGTATTTTATCATAAAAAATCAATTGAAGTTATATTAGGTATAAATTATATAATTTATTGTAATTTCGAGAATTATCTCATTAAGTGTATTCTTGATATAAATATATTATTATTTCGATGCGATGAGCATGTTGTTCTAGTAAGTTTTTACACATACCTAATTGGAATTGTATTATTTGTGAAGTATATAATATCAAAATTAAAAAAACAAAACATTTAGGTATAATGTTAATGAATTAACCGATTAACTAACTATATTCTAAAACCCAAATCGTAGTATGTCAATAATTTAATTACGACTTACATCTATACTTTCACAGGACATGAAAGTAAGTTTATAATAGTATTGACTATTTACTTAATTTATAATAAAACAAAGATCAACCACATTGCATAATTAATATAAAGCTATTTGATTAACTTAAAAGAATAAAATTAATTTCAATAATTTAATTACGACTTACATTTATACTTTCACAGAACTTGAAAGTAAGTTTATAATAGTATTGACTATTTACTTAATTTAAAATAAAACAAAGGTCAACCACATTGCATATTTAATATAAAGCTATTTGGTCAACTTTAAAGAATAAAATTATATATTTTTTAATCATCACCTCTGACATTAACATAACAACTAGTATTAGCTAACCTATTAGCTAGAAAAACTTACTTGATTTGACTAATAAGTAGGTAATAATGCTAACTCAAATTATCATAATTCTCCCATATTTAATAATTTGCTAAAAAAAGATATAATAGCTATTGAAAAGAAAAGTTATAATTTTATTCTGTTCTACTGTAAATATAATTGAATTAAATACTTGTACGTCTTTAAATAACTAAATATTTATTTTATTTATAATTTATTTTTACTTTTAGACTGTAAAAGTAAGATTAATTGTTAATTATTATTTGTTTAACCTAATCAGTAATCTTATGAACGATATGATAAATTAAAATATTTTATCAATTCCATAATAACTAATCATATCGGATCTAAAATCGAAAATGTTTTTTAATAAAGTAATTATGAATATAATAGTTAATAATTTCATATATTTCTATGACTAAAAGTTTATATTTATAATAAAGTTAATTTTTTTAAGAACCGTCATAATGGACTCTCTTTAAATTGAATTACTTATTTTTAAATATTTTGAAATTCTTATGATAATATTATTAACTAATAAAAAGTTTAAAGAATAGACTATTTAAATTTTTATAATATAATTTTAATAATATATTAGTTCAATATTATATTATATTTAATTTTAGTGCGATGAATTTAGGTGTACACTATGTCTTGTCAAACTTAATTATAATATTAAAATTTATCAATAAATGTTTACGTTGTTTAACAATTATTGTTAAAGTTATCATCCATTAAAATAGTATATAATTGTGTTTGTATTAATATTACATTTGTAAAATTATAAATTTTTAAACAGATAATATTACTGAAAAATTTGATGGTAAGAATGCTCATTTATTTTGCTACCATTAACCATTCTGTAAGACTGTAACACAATTTTACCTCGATAACTTTTTTTTAAATTCAATATTGCATATCGGATACACCACAGCAACTCTTCAATATTATTTTTTGGACTTGAAATTTTCTCAGCATCTAGAAATAATTGTATGATAAAATATAACCCGAAATGTTTCATATTGACTTAATAACAGGTTTACCAATAAATAATTATTGAGTGAATGATAGTGTATTGATTTCAATAGTATTGGATACAATACCAACTTCCTTGGTTTTTTTTTATAAAAATGATAAATATCTATTTTAAGGAATTCAATATAAGTAACAATTGTATCTTAACTAACACTACAATCTGAGTAGTTCTATCCCACAAAAAACAGTTTTTGCCATAACTTATATGTGTAAGACGAAGGCAACACATGCGGATGTAGCGTTCGGGATTGATAAATTAGGTCCCAAATGGGAGTAAATTGGGTCCCGGAAAAAATCGGAGCTATTGATTTGGCTCCCAAGCACAGGTAATCGATATTCTTATGCATTGAATTGGTTCCTAAAATATATGCTTTGAGTTGACATTTAATTTTATAAATTAATGTCTATTGGTTATCAAAATTGTTTGAAAATAAATTCAAATATACATAATCTAAATTTGTCTGTCTATAAATTGTATTTGGCTTGAACATTTTTTTTTGTGTGGTATTTCTACATTGGAGCTTCTTATAATAATTTAAGTATCCGTTTAAATACCATACAATACATCCATGAAATTATAATTATTTGGGTGTGTAGAACAAAATTGGGAATTCAATTTTGAGTGAAAAGATTCACATGAATTAGTAGTACGACAAACACTACTGCTTTTTTCTACCCAAATTAGAGATAGGAATAAAGAATTATTATCAATATAATTTTCAACGTTATCGGATTAACGATTAGATAATAGCAAGCCGTTACTCGGCACTGTGTCGCTAAAAATATTAAAGTTGCATATTTTTTCAATTTTTATATTTTGAGAACCACTTGTTGAAAATTATATCGGGAGCCAATTCAATATTGCCTTTCTTGGGAGTCAATTCAGTGTTTGTTGAGGTACTTAACCTGATATTGGGAGCCAATTCAATAGTCGCAGAAAAAAATAGGTAGTATAGGTAAATTGAGTATCGGAAAAAAAAAACATAAATTAAAATATAATATGTGATTTTTATAATATCATGTTCTAGATAAGTAATAAATGGTATAAATAATTAAAAATTAAGTCCAGGAAAAAAATGTTAATATGTATAAATATTATGTTTTAGGTAAAAACTTAAATGATAAACATTTAACAAATTCTAATCGGGTATTCGGGTTATTATATTATAAGTATATTTTGTCATTTGTTCCTTTAAGTGTTTTTCTTTACCGAGAGTAATTTTCTTTTTTTGTATTGTACTTCGTAATTTAATTTTTCTCAGACTATACTTGTAATAGTTCGTCCACAAAATATAATTATTCAAAAGTAAATTATATAAGTACAAAATATTATATTTATTTTAAGTTTTTATTATTTTAGACCTAGTTGCGCCAATGGTTTATAGTCGGGACCCAACTTACCTACTACCTTTTTATACCCGGAACTCAACTTACCGCTTTCAAAATGAACACAAATTAACGCAGTAACACGTCAAAATATTACCGATAAAACATCCCCAACAAAACATTCCTAATCCAAAATACCCCACGTAAATATTAATTCAAAATGTAATTTTTTTATAAAATTCACATAGATTTTATTACAAATAACTATTATTAACATTTATAAAATACGAAAAACAATAATTAAAAAATGTTTAATATATATATTATAAAATCCTACGCGTCCTCTCTGTCACCCCTTAATCACAGTCTGGTTATTACATTACTTATCCTCCGCGTCCTAGTAATTAATTGTAAATCAACAAACCTAATAAGTCGTCAGTCGTCTGTGATTGTATAACATCTTGTCAATCAATTTTTTTTTTTTTGTACTCAGTTCAACACCAAATTATTCTTTTTTCACTCTTTCAGAGTATATTGAATAGTATTTTTTAATTAAAAATTATAAAGTGTTTAATTTAATTTAAGACAAGAGTCTAACAAGCTCACAACACGCGTTATAGGTAATGGATAATGATATAAAATGACATACTATACTATTATCAAAATAACGAATAACACACATTCACTCTAGATAAAATTCGATTATTACTCTAATTGCAACTTTTATAATAAAGGTTAACATTTTAAATTATTATTTACGCGTGAAATTTTGGTTTAGGGATATTGTGTCGTGGAATCATAGAAATCATAAATTAATATACAACCTTAAATGTAAATTTTAGTAGAATAAGACAATTAGGTATACCTATTATTTGATATTTTGATATAATAATAAAATATATATGATTTATTTATTAGAGAACTATACATACAGAAATTTATTGAGCGCAAATGATTTAAGTAAGATAATTATTTAATAATTATTATGGTTTATCTATAACTTTAATTGATTAAATAAACTAGAGAAGTTTCAATAAATCTAAGATTATGTTAAAAATAATTAAATAAATAGTTAAAAAAGTATATTATTGTTTCAAATGTGAAAAAATAACCAAATTTTTCATAAATAGACAATTCATCTCTATGTTTTTATTGTAAATATCAAATGTTATAAATTTATAACGTTTAAATATTTATCGAATTTAGTAAACTAATGATAAAGCGCAATGTAATAGAATTAGGTACGTAGTAGCATTGATTATAAATACTAGTATTTATAATCAATGGTAGTAGTGTTATACGTCCGCAAACAAGTTTTTACTTCTATATATTAAATAGTAATAACTACAAAATTCAATACAAAAAGTGTCCATACTATTAAATGTTACGTATACATTCAATATTTTAATAAAAATGAAAAAATAGCAAATTTTTAAATAATCATAAAGTTTACATTTAAGAATCGCTTAACTTAGACATTAAGCAAGAACTATTAATGATAATTAACATTTTCATATTTTTCTGAAAGGTATGAATATGGAAGCTGTAGACGGTAAAAATAAAATATAGACTATAACAGGGCTTCAAAATGTTATTTATAACCTTATAACGAAAAAAAATGAATACCATTAAACATTAATTATATCATTATCAGAGCCGTGCCGTGGGGGGCCTAGGGGGCATGGTTTAAAGGGGCGCCAAAAAAATTGAAATGCATTATGATAAATAAAATTGAGGCGAATATTTTTAATTTTGCCCTAGGCCAAATCTTAACGGCACGGCTCTGATCATTATCATTAATCATAATTAAAGATGAACAATAAACAAAAAATGTATTTGTAACGTAAACAATTTAATAACGTTATTCGAATTTTTTTTGGAATTAATCTAATAGTCTAGCCAACATATACTATAAGTTTTGTAGTTCTTACATTACGATTACGGTCAGTTTAATTATACCACAAATAACAATATAATTTAGAGAAAAAAAATGTATAATGTATTTATAAGTTATGACGTTAAACAACATTAAAAAACAAAGAATTAAAATAACGTTAAACATTAAAATATTATAAATTTAAAATAACCAAAACGGAAAAACGATATATTTTTTTTAAATTTAAGCCCTGGACTAAAATACATATATTTTATATGAAATGGCTATTTTAGCGTCCGATGTAATTCTACCTATTTTAGTACCATTATAATATGGTACTCGTGTAACATATTATGTTATAGTTGGTCCATACATAGATTGTATATACCATGAAGACTATAATAAGGAAACCAAACTCATACGGCCGCCAACATGAAAAAACGTACCGAAATGAGTCGCACGATTAAACGGGCTATATAGGTGGCGCTGCGTAAGCTAAGATTGCTACTTCAACCCCGCGTAGTATCTATAGGGATTATTCATGTGTTTTGCATTTTTTTTAAATATATGCATTATTTCGAACTATGACCCATTATAAATTTTATAGCTCGTAAAATTACACATTCATATAATATGTGCATATGTGTATATTTCATTACATTTTTTTTATTATTATATGAACAATCCTATTATTATAATATAGTCAATCATTTAACACTATCAATATTTTTCACTAACAGAATAAAATCTTGTACCCTGTGCACTGTGGTTCATTACTCAAATACTTAATACCATTGGCGAAGCGTCATAGGAGACAATGAGACAGACCCACTAAGAAATTAGAACACAGGACAAATAATTTTGTTTTATAAATTTTTTCCAAATTTTAACGTCATTTATATAATAAAAATGATACATGTTTTAATATTTGTTAAAATTGGTTTTTCGTTGTACAGTTATAGTCTTTAAGAATTATTAAAATAGATTAGATGCGCGCGATACGGCCGTGCGGGTCATTCCAAATATTATATTATACCAAAGAGACATTGCGATGTAACGTCTCCCAATTATTGGCGCGCGGGTACAGGGGGGATTTTTAATGTAAGTGGGGTTTACTATCTTCGCTATGAGACGCGTCTCGCTATTCGGATTTCTTCAATTATCGACATCGCCACCGCGTTGTCACACCATCGTGCCTTGTAAATCGCTATTACTGATAACCGATAGGTGCCTACGTGTTTCTTAATATTGTTGTTTTTATATTGTAGTTTGTACTCGTGGCTGATGATTTAATTTATGTCTATATAGTCTCTTACGGATGTCGGGAACTGAATAATAGATCTGATACTATTACTTGTATGCAGAGTATACATGAAATATACACACATATGCACATATGTGGATGCGTAATTTTACAAGCTATACAATTCATAATAGGTCATGGTTCGAAATAATGCATATATTTTACAAAAAACGCGAAAAACATGAATAATCCCTATACTACGTGTGTTAAAGTAGCAACCCTAACTTACGCAGCGCCACCTATGGCCGTTTAATCGTGCGACTCATTTTGGGACGTTATCAAAAGCGGAGTTTGGTCTTCATCATGATTTAAAATAATACTGGTAAGATGACGAGTAGAGATAATTAATTTTTTGGTGACTGGAATTATTCTAGTCTTCATGGTTATCTACAACTGTTATCTCATCACCACTGATTTGATTACCACGCTTTAATTCAAATTTAAATTATAACAGGTGTAACATTTAAGAAATGAGTTACCTCCATCCTAGATTTGTCTTGACCAATTTTATAACAGCTGAAATGGTGATTTGGAGATTATAATCGTAAGTTGCTGCCAAAGTGTCAAACATTCATAGTAGGCAGTAGCAGATGGTGGAAGACTGAAGGTCAAGTTCTCTTAAATGTTAAAAATATTCCTCTAAAAAACTAAAGACTTAACAATTTTACATAATATTTATAACAGTTTTTAAGGGTTTTTTAATACTATATTATAACCTTTTATGAATCGAATATGGACTTGAGCTTTAGCCTCTATCCCTCAAATCTTAAACACATTTTACACCTATGCATTGAATGTCCACTGTAGTAAAGAAAAATTTGAAAGTAAAACCTAAATATACATAATTAATTAATGTGTTTGTTACGATCACGATTCCCATACATAATTTGCTTATATTTTTAAGTATATAAAATAATTGTAATTTTAAAATTCGCACGTATATCAAACAAATATTGAAATATAATTTTAAAAGAAAAACCAATAGACAAATATAAATAATAATTCTTTAACTTAAGATGTAGTATGTATTTAAACATTTAAAGCAAACTAGAATCTCTGTATCACTTTTAATGAAGGTCTCTAATTTGAGAATTTTTTAGTATTTTATACTCATCCTTAAACACAAAATTTGGTCAATAAATTATCGATTAATAGGATCCAATATAATTTCATAATATTTCAAGTAAATGTATGTATATATTTTTCAAATAATTAAATCTAGTATTTTGTTTAGTTATAATTTTTTTTCATAATAATATACATACGTATACACATTTTTATATATTACTATTAATTAATACCTATCGACTATTGCCTGAACATATTATTTAAATTTTGAAAAATCTTTTTTATTTTGTACACATCATGTCATCATAATATATGTAAAAATGTAATATGATAAATTCTCAATGATATACGTATTTAAGTATAAAAATCATAATGTATGACTGACCAATGGTACTTCCAATTTCCAAGTACCAAGAGGCAGAAACATTAACGAGATACAAAATTAATTATATTTTTATCTTTATAAATTTAAATCAAAGTTGAATACCTACAACCTCAATAATGACTAACTATTAATTACTTGACACTGTAACAGAAATTTACGATATAAAACCTAGCCATTTTAGGAATTCTAAAAATGGTTGGTAGCTTATCCCCATAAAAATCTAAGTGAAACAAATGTACTTCTCAATTGACGTCCCTCTCAAATTGAAATTTAAATTGAAGTGGTATTTAAATCGACGATGTTAAAATTACGATTTGTTTATTAATATTTGGACCAATTGTAGAATAGGACATGGAAATAAATATATGAACTAGCCATTTCTACTATATTTAAAGTAAAATTTTTTTATCTAAAATAGTGAACAATTTATGATATCAAAATTATAAGAATTAGAATTTTATAAAATAATTTCTGGCAACGCATTGAATGACTTGATTTATTATTATATTTTTTTATAGAACCTAAAGACATGAAAAGTTGGAAGGGTAAATAATTGTATACAATTTGTATTATTACTTTCATCTCCTTAAGCTTGGTGGTACTGCATAGTGCATAATATATACTATATATCTGTAGTCAATAAAACAGTTATATTACATCAAATAGCGAAAAATTGTTAGATTTAGTCATTTAGATTATAAAATTATTTTAGAGTGATAATAAATCTATATATACTTGTATTTTGTAAATAGGTAAACCTTAATAGTGCAATAGTTATTACTTATTTTACGTGTTAATATGGAATGTCGTAAAATTTGACTTTCCATGAAAATTTTGTTTTAATATAGGTTGAAAATGTATGAAAAATCTGGTTTTAAATGTTCAAATCTATTAAATATAAAAAAAAATATAAATTTCTAACTAAAATAATAATTAATAATAATAATTTGAACATTTTTGAGATTTTACGAATTTCATCAAAATATTAAATTTAATCGATTAAAAAAAAATACTTTATGTATTTTCAATATGTTTTAATTAGCATATGAAAAACTTAGAAGGCTCTTTTGTTCAATTTTCAAACATAAAATATTCAGTTAATCCTTATTTTTTTGTTCATTTTTCCCGCTTATTTTAACCTCTCTAAAATAGAAACTGAGTCCAATTTGCTATCTAAAATCACCCTCAAAGTGGACATTTTTTGGACTTTTATTGTGTATACAAAAACGTGTATAAGGTACTATTAAGACGTTTGTGAATATAATAAATCCTAAACTCTAGAGGAAAAACAATTTCAATGATTTTAAAACTTTTTAACATTACAACTTAATGGTACCTAATTTGAGACAAACAGATTCTTTCACTTTCGTATGAAAAAACCTGAAGAAAACCCAAAAACTTAAGTTAAAATTAATCATTTAATTAACATTAAAATTTACCTTAATAATCAATATTTATATTTTGTGCATACAAATTTTGCGTTCAAGGAGAAAACGCACTAATTTTACGTATCTCTATGCGGCCCATTGTCATCGAGACAAGTTCTGCTATGGTAAGGTGTTGTATAGAGATGCACAGATGAAGAACTAGCTGATTTTCGTTGAACCGTGGCGTTTTCTTCTCTAGACAGAGAACCTTATGTGGAACCTTATTTTTATTATAATTCTAAAATTAGGTTTATTATGTCAGAGAACAAAAATATGTTATCGTTTGGTGTAAAATTCAAGTCTTTATAATTATTACTTTCTGAATTTTATAACAAAAAATAAAATAGATTTTGTCAATAACTCATATTAGGTAAATATTCCTTGTTTCTTATTAGTGTTTCACAAGTATTAAGTATTAAGAATTATCTTCTTAATTTATTTAGTATTGAAAATAAATAATCCAAAAATATGAATTGCCTCTTAAAAATGTCAATAATAATACTTTATGTAATTCTAATATATTATATTTTTTTCTTATAGTAGAAACAAAGGCTTACTTCGATTATCTTGTCACTGTTATTTTAGAGAATCATATAAGTACGTAATCTAGTGTACACTTATTAATAATAAAATCTGTATTTTTTACTTAGTTAAATAATAAAATAACGATACTGCATGTGTGGATGATAAACCTAAAATTGACTAATTTTCCGAGAATCGGTTGTCAACGATTTGTGCCGGCTATGGAATAAATACGAGTATAGTTGTAACGTATTTACGTATACACTAATATAATATAATAATATCTCTAATATGATACTAGATACCATATACAATGAGCGGAATATAAACCTAATAAAAAAATAACGAATACAATAAATGTGTCCTCTCAATAGCAAACAGCAATGAAAATAGAATTTTAGTCCGTGCAAGAAGTAAACTTAAGACAATATCGCAATATCTTGCATATTAATTTGTAGCGATTTTTGATTCTTGTCAATAATGGTCATATTAGTTTGTGTTTTTAAGTTGTTTCTTTTTTTCGTTTTTACTTATTTATTATTTTTTTTTAGATTCTGAACGGAGTGATGACTGTATTGATTTTACAATGATGTGTTTTTTTTAATTTTTATTTTTTTTGTGTGTCACCACGTTTTGGAGTAGGTAGTAATAGTACTTTAATTTTTAACTTCAGTCCCTCTTCGAAAAGGAAAATGAATCTATATGATACTTTGTCAAAAGTAAAATATTTCCAGTAGTTTTCAAATGCATCATAAATCCCTAAATAAAAGTAACAGGAAAACAGGAATTTTTACGCATAACCAGTTTTCGACAAAATCGATTTTTTATTTTGCTTTAACTCAAAAACCAATCTTTGTAAATACTCTAAATTTTCACCAAATGTTTATAGTAGCGTTATCTATTTACGATTAAATTTTAAAAATATTTTGACTTTTTTTAAGCTATTCGCAGACAATTGAAATTTTCGATTTTTCTTAATTTATTTTCTTGAAATGCCAATAAAAAAAAATTTGGCTTTCCAAAAACTCTTTAAAATTTAATACAAGGTTTATTATAAGTTGTACTTATCGTAGTAAAAAAAAATCAAAAATCGTTAGTCATAATTTTTGTTTATAGGCATTAAAAGTTCAGATGTTTACGAGATATGTAAAAATCGCGAAAATTTGCAAGGAATTTTGAAGTTTAAAATTCATAACATTTTTGTTATTTATACCTAAGGTTAAAAAACCTAACACAACGTTCTCCATAACTTTTTCTTCAAATAACTGTAAAAAAGAACTCCAGCGTCAATATAAAACACATTTTACGAGCGTATGAAATTTAAATTTTTACGAAATCATGTAAAATAACGATATATTACAATTTAAATATAATATATCCTAATAGGATAATTATTATACTAGGCTGATAAATCATCTCCGTTCAGGGTCGTTTTTCGTATACTATGATACCTGCCATTGCATTCAAATTTAACACATCCATTATAGTGATCTTCTGTCCACTTCTACTATACAGCAGAGTGATACCCACTTGCCCACCCCCCTTTTTTAATATGTGTCAATATTCATTATCAACACAATCAATCATACAATATGATTTTATTTAATGTATTCGTACATAAAGCCTAACAGACTACTAAATATTTATAAATTTAGATATATTGAACTTTATATAAATAATACAAATAAAATGTACAATGTATCTTATACATAAATATAAAATACAATTTTATTGTTGATTGTAGCCATGCCAAACATGAACGTTTTTAATTACTGCAGTGTATTTTATCCCAATGGACTGAAGCTAAAAGAACTATATGTTATTTTTAAAGAACCAAATTATAAAACGTAATTATCCTGTAAGTATATTAAAAATTATAAATTAAAAATAAATGTTATTAAATATCTTAAAAAAGAACCCGTTTCTTTTGTTTACTTTACTCATATAGGTTTCAAACGCAACTTGCAGCCAGTTTTAAACTATTTATTTATCTAATTTTTATTATTTAATGATTGTCTATTTTAGTTTAATTTTAACTTTTTCGATATTTTTTTTTCTTTTTAATTAAACTAACTTTTACGCACATTTATAAAATATATAGTATTGTTTAACATTTAATCATTAAAAATTATGAATAAACCTAAATTAAATTTAAATATATTGAAAATAAGACATCAATCAAAATAAAACACTGATTTTATATACCTACTCTATATAATATTATGTTTCCAGAATACTTCGATATCTTTGTAATGAATTAATTCAACTTTAATTTAATGATATAAATTATTGTTTCTATACAAAAACAATATGTTTTGAAAGTAATTTAGGTAATCAGCAGATTATTCATCTAATCGTAGATGATTAACATTAAATATTTCAGAATAAAAAGTTTTTTCTAATAGAATTTTTACTATGATCAAAGTATAGTTAATTTATGTTACATTTAGGCAGTGGCGTATTTATGAGAGGGGGTAAATTCCCTTCCCCAGGGATTAATGATTTACCAAATAAAAACAGAAACTGTGATTTCATTTTATTATTTGACTATATTTAATATTTATACATATATAAATATTAATATATAATGTAATAAGTAATAACTAATAAACATTTTACCCCCCCTCCCCCCAAAAAAATGAGTTGTAAATACGCAACTGCATCTATAGGACACTGTTTTCTCTAGAAAATGAGTAATAGCTATCCCAAGAGCTTTATATGTTATTTAATGAATAAAAAGATGAAAGTAGATATAAATAGTTTGCATAGAAGTGAATATCAGACTTATTATTCAAACCCAGTAAGAAAATACAGACCAATGAGTAATCACTAATAAATCACTGTCCACAGACTACAGGATGTTAATCTGTTCATGTACAATATTAATACTGATAACGGATTGATTAATTATTTACACATTAATAAAAAAATATTTATGAAATATACACATGTTTGAATGCGTAATTTTACGAGCTATAAAATGTCATAGTTCAAAATAATGCACATATTTAAAAAAAAAAAAAAAAAACATGAATAATCCTTATACTACGCAGGTTTAAGTAGGATAGTAAGGACCTTTGAGACCGCTGCCGTGGCCGTTTAATCGAGAGAACGGCCGTATCAGTTTGGACTCGTTATTCTAGTTTTCGTGGTCATACGTCATGTCTTCATGTTATAAAATGTATCTTACAACAATTAGTTCTAGGTCTATGCTTACCTTAGATCAAATATTCATAATAATATACTAGTATATGATCTAAAATGCTTACAATACTTCTTGCCTCGTGGTAATCGGTAATGGCTGTTAAGCATAAGCGCAATTTAAGGGGGTCTTGGGGCGGGGCTAAGCCCCCTCAAAATCAACCATAGCCCTCCAAAATGGTTTGTATAATATATCCCTTTCCACCTTACATATCTCAGGGAGCATACTCACAGTACATACTACATACATATAAATTAATATAGACCCCCCCCCAAATTTAAAACTCAAATTGCGCCTATGCTGTTAAGTCCTAAGTATATTATTATTTTATACGTAGGTACCATAGTCTAGGGCAGTGGTGGCCAAACTTTTTTTAACTCGGGCCATAAAAAAAAAAAAATTTTACCGCGGGCCAAAATTAAATCAGCTTCAATTTCAAAAATTATTTTTAAATAAATTATTAAAACACATATAAAAATAAATATAAACTATACAAAATATCGTTTTATATTTACAAAACATATTTTAAAATGTATTAATTTGTTAATGTGAACTGCGAGCTTGTTTCTGTTGACAGAGGAAATTAATATTAGGTTCTAATTTGGTAGAATTTACTCGGAGAACGAGCACAGTAATATAACTATAATACTACTATCGTATGAAAATAAGATAAGATACGGTAATGCTATTTATATTATTAAATGACATTGTAACAACAAAAACGCTACGATATGGCGATACGGGATTAAATATGAAGAATGTATACTTAAATTTTTTTTTTACGTAAATGTAAAATATTATATTTCTTTCGCGGGCCAGATATTAAATGATGGCGGGCCGGATTTGGCCCGCGGGCCGTAGTTGGCCACCACTGGTCTAGGGGCACCACGAGCACTTTCTAAGGACACCGCGGTCTACGGCTCTTAATAAATAATTTATCGTTATCAATGAGTATTCTTTTGTTCTGTCTTTCATGGAATTCACAGCAGGGCACCCACCGCAGCTGCTGAATTTGGTTTAAAAAAGGCACCACGGAAAAAAAAGTTTACGAACCGCTGGTCTTATCAATGGATAAGTGCCAAACCCACAGGTTTTAGATAGTACTATCATCATTGATTATAAATGTACTACTTCTAATCAATGGTACTGGTACTAACTGTCTACAGCCTGCTAAATGTCTAAATTCAAACGTATAAAATTATAATAATTATTACTCTAGGCTTAACGTATGTATATCTCAATTCGTGATCTCAATCAACCAAATCAACCATCACTGTAATACCTATGTATTAATGTGACATATATGAAATATCGTTTTTCAGTACTTCAGTAGTCTGTAGGTACTTACGTCGTCTCACAACATTCATGAGACTTCAGGTTTAAGTGTACAATAATTAATGTCGTTTTCTGTTAAAAAGTACAAATCGAGATGGCTTTATTTTTATTCATCGTGTCATCAATTATGAAACGCATTATCATAAGCGTTTAGTTTTTGCGCAGGTTCAATATATTTGTGTGCTAGGTAAACATAATATGAATACATCAATTTTAAAATGAAAGATAAAAAACTGAAGGTAAGTATCATGTTATTAATTATAATACTCGTAAAAATATATTCTACCTGTAGCTGTGTATCGTAGGGTCTTCAAATCGATCAGGCGTTATATCGATCCAGTGTATGGCGGCTTGCGGCTTACAGTCGAATGTCTATTGTGATTTTGCAGTACATCTTCAATGCTCTGATTCCAGATCACCAAGCTCAGGGAGTGTTCATATCGCCGGGCCTTCGTGATAGTGATGATACCAGTATTGGCCGTTCTGTAACTGCTATCCTAGGTGGTTTCCTCCGTTGGGACGCTCAATATTTTCATCACATCTATCGATATGGTTATACTTATGAAAATACATTGGCTTTTTTTCCACTATATCCCAATGTTTTACGGCTGTTAACTGCAATCTTTCCTGGTCATTCAAACACCATGTTTCTTATAGCTGGAGTCATCTTCAATAATTTAATTTTTGTTTTCACTGCATTGGTGTTATTCAATTTGACTTTACGCATACATAATAATGTAGAAATGGCATATAATTCAACAGTCCTGTTTTGTTTTAATCCCGCTAGTGTTTTCTTCTCAGCTCCCTATTCAGAATCACTGTTTGTATTTACAACATTTTATGGTATGTATCATACTGCATGTGAAAATATTTGGAAGTCTTCACTGTTATTCGGTTTCTCTGTGTTGAACAGATCCAATGGCTTACTGAATGTCGGTTTTCTATTATATTATATGATTCAATCAGCCGTCAAAAAAAGAAAAATATTATACAAATGTCTTATTGGTATATGTTTTGTTTTTGCATGTTTCAGTTTGTTCCAAATATATGGGTATTATAAATTCTGTACTCTGCAAGAACACACATTAGATCCCAAAGTTATTGACTATGCAATTACAAATAACCTAATAACACCAAACAACATTAGTATCCCATTGTGGTGTGGAGTACGTTTACCATACTCTTACGTTCAAGAAAAATATTGGAAAAATATTGGTCTCTTAAGTTATTTCCAATTTAAACAGATTCCAAATTTTTTGTTGGCTTCACCTTGTATTTTTCTACTGTTAAAATTCGGTTTGGAATATTTTCGTAACAATAATATAATTTATTTAGGTCTTAGAAATCAAGATAAACCAGATTTTGTATATGTTGTCCATTCAACGTTTTTAACTATTTTTTGTTTATTTTGTATACATGTTCAAGTGACCACTAGGATGTTAGCGTCTTCAAGTCCAGTATTTTATTGGGCTTGTGCAAATTATTTCAAGTTTCCACTAAATTTCAATAAAATTACTTACAACCGTATAATGCATGATTCTAAATCTAAATTGGTGGCTTTGTACTTTTTTACATATTTTATTGTCGGCACAGCACTTTTTGTGAACTTTTTACCATTTACTTAGTTCACAAATGTTGATAAAAAAATTATTTTAAATTTAACCATCAACTACTAAGTTAACTACATTAACTTTTAAGTATAATATTGTTTATGAAGAAAAATGTAAAATATATATTATATGACCAAAAAAGTAAACTGTGAAAGTATTTTAAGTATACAACTATTGTTAATTGTATTGAATTTAAAAAAAAATGTATTTTATGTTATTCATTGTTATTTTTTTTTAGAATATATTTTATTATATTTTTATGTATACAAATGTTATATAAATATTGATGAATAATTTATGATGAAACAATAAAGACTGACAATGATAATATTAACTATTGATTCAAAATTCATAACTTCATATTTCATAAAACTGTATTTGCAGAGAAAGTTCATATTACTTGAAATACAATCAAGTACAACAATTGCTTCTGACGCTTCTGTATTTTAGAATATTATACATAAATTTTATAAAATTTAGTAGTTTTTTTTTTTTTAGCTAAAATAATTTAATTCTAATGGTATTATATTTAGTTATCAGATATAGATAAAATAAAATACAAATTAAAAATTTTAAATGAATATGATGATTTTAATCTTAGTTGCAATTATTGTGTATAATGTTTAAAAATATGTTATCCATAACTTAGCTGATGAGTTAAAATTTTTGATTGAAAAAAATATTATTTAGAGCAAAATCAACTCATATGAGCAATTATAACTTTACTGTAGAGTATATTAAGGCATATTTGTGTAATTGTTTTACAGATATCTAATATAATAAATGATACTGAAGTATTAAAAAAACAATGATATATTAATACATAAGTGATTTTAGTGAACTTAGTGAAGTATTCAAAATAATTCTGTGCCGCCCTAACCAGCTGATGACGTTATTGTACTGTTATTCGTTGTACAACAGTCCTAAATATGCATAATATAATCAATTATCATAGAACACAATGCATAATATCGTTTTAAAACCTACAAAATGTATAGCGGAGAATATTTATTCTAAAAAAAACCAACAAACATTATAAAAGTATGCATTGGATGAATAAAAAAGCCTGACATGAGTGTGCGGTGTTTTGTAGAACTATTTTTTTACGTGCAAAATGCCAAAGTGCAATACGAACTAGAATTTGGTCAGCATGTTACTGATCACGGAGGAAGAAGAATTGGCCCGTTATCCTATTTGTAATGATTATTGATAATATGCAACTAGAGATATTAGGGCGCGGGGCAGTAATATCCAAAGAATTAAAGATCATTAATTTTGCTATAATTATAATATTGATATTGTGAGTTTGTGACGGGAATTCATGGGATACCTCCACAATAACGGAAATCGGGCAGGTCGGCCCTCGCCACAATACAATAACGTCATTAACCAGTAACCACCTTGAATCTTGATAGTGATTTTAATTCATGATAACACTTATCGTGAACTTGAAACGATAACATATTTTTCAGATGATAAAAGAAAATATATATTTTTAAATTATAAGAACTTATGCCCTTCCTGGTTATAGGTAGCTCATAAATAATTATAATGCATTGTATTGTATAACGTTTATGTCTTAAGACTTCGAGATAATACTCAACTACTAAGGTATTGTAATGTACTATTATATAATCTATTAACTCCAAATGACCGCTGATCGTGAAAATTGAATCATTATCAACTATTCAACTGTTAAAACCGGACACCGCTTATATACAAATTATATTCCATAATGATGGTTCTAAGATTTAATAAATTACTCAGAAATTGTAGTTCGCTGTACAAGAAAAACCAAACACGTTATTCTTCAACAGAGGTATGATATATTAATATGATGACAATTTTATTGCAATTAATCAATTCATTTTCTTAAAGTTGAGGTTTGTTAACTTATTTGAGCATTTTTTTAGTATTAAATTTACCATTTTTATGAATATCAACCAAATCTAACTTATTAGTAGTACCTTAAAATTACAATATTATTACATAGGTATAAGCAATAAATATATTACATTTATCAATATTTTTACTTACCCAATGATTAGAAGAAATCCCAATATTTAAAACCTTCATGTTTACTGACCTTGTATAAAAATGTTAAATTATTAATCTTGTGCTATTAAAATCTCAAATATAGGTATAGCCTAAAAATTAAAATTATATTTAATTGTAACTAATTGATTACTTACTAATACTATAATATACTTGCTATATTTTTAACATAATATCAGTTGTCAAATAAAGTTAATAGTTTATTTAAAAAAATTATATAAAGTTTACATTGCATTTTTATTTACAGAAGCAAACCAAAATCAAAGTTAATGATATTGAAATTAATTATTTAAAAGTTGGAAATGGTCCACAGACCTTATTATTATTGCCAGGAGCATTAGGTAGTTTGCTTTGGTCATATTAAGTATTATACAGTTAATTTTCACAACTACAAAAATATATAAATATATAATAATATTGCCATGCATAAGTAATAAACTCTGTTATTTAGGTTCAATATTTACTGATTTTAAGCCACAAATTGAAACTCTTAATCGTGAAAAATATACAATAGTTGCATGGGATCCACCCGGTTATGGTTTTAGTCGACCGCCAGACAGAAACTTTTCACCAGGGTTTTTTTATCACGATGCTGACTATGCCATTTCACTTATGAAAGTATTTACATTTTACTACGTGTGTTCATAATATTTTTCTAATCTAAAATATGTTGGTCTTCCTAGTCATTGCAAATTGATAAATATTCACTACTGGGTTGGAGTGATGGTGGCATCACTGCACTTATAATGGCATCCAAGGCTGTGGACAGAGTGGAAAAACTTATAGTTTGGGGTAGCAATTCTTATGTTACTGAAAAAGATGTTGAATTGTATGAAAAAATACGAGATGTCCAAAACTGGTCTCCACGCATGAAACAGCCATTTGTTGAACTGTATGGTGAAAAGTATTTTTCTGATACTTTGAATGCTTGGGTAGATTCTTTTCAAATAATTCTTAAAGAAAATGGAGGGGACATTTGTCGAGAAGCACTATCAAAAATCAATGCACCTACTCTCATTTTACATGGAGCTCAAGACCCTTTAGTACCTATGGAACATCCTGTTTATTTACACAAAAAAATTAAATATGGATCGTAAGTTTATGAAATTGGATATAAAATTTAGCTTTTATTAGAAAACAACATCATAAACAGTAGCAGATAACAAACTTAGTCATAACTATAATTTTGAAATTATTGCATTGTATTATTATATTATTCAATTCAATAGAGGAGTACTTACAAAAAATAATATAGTGAATGATTAATTAATAAATATTCTAGAATTTTTTATGATTTGTATGATTCAGAATTGATTCTAAATTATAATTATTATTTATTATTATAATAAAGAAGTAGTTAAGGAGTAGTGGCACTTAAATTGAACTAAAGAAAACCAGTACATTTTAGAATTTAAACATCCTACAAATGTATACATAAATTGATAACTAAAATAGTATTAAATATATCTAAAAACAATAATTGATTGTACTTAATCCATTTTCGTTAATATTTTGAGACAAAAATTGAATTACCATCTGGCATCTGTGTAATTTTGTTCCAAGCCTCCCCCCTTCATATTTGTACCACTATGACCGCCGCTGATTTATACCAATTAATATTATTTCCATTTGTGTGTTGCAGGCTTAAAATCTATCCGGAAGGTAAACATAACATTCATCTGAGGTATGCCGAACTGTTCAATTTGGAAGTTGACGATTTCCTTGCCGAAGACTTGTAACAAAAATAAACCAAGACTTATAAATAATAAATTTAGTTCAAAAAATATAAAAATAGAGACTATTATACATTCATAGCAGAGGGGTTGCTAGTGTGTAGATGTAAACGCAGTCGTAAAATTTGTTTGGAAGTGAAAATATGATCGAGCCGGCAGCGTGGGCGACGGGACTGATGAAATCTCCTGAGCAGTTGACGTTGCGCGACAAGGTGTGGCGTTACAAGAGCGAGGGCAACGCTAACGTGGTTTTGTCGGTGCCCGCCGACGGTACAGTGGTTCGGGTGATGAAAGACGAGACCGATGACGGCGGCGGTGAAACTGCGGCGGCAGTGGCGGCCGAAACACTGTCCGTGCGATTGCGGTTTTGCGACGCCGTGAGGCGTTCGTTTTTCGCCGACGGCCGGCACGTCGACGTGCCCGTGCCGATGCGCGTGGCCGCCGACGAGTTGCGCGAAATTGACCGGCTCGTGCGGCCGGACAGGCCGCCGGGCCGGAAGCACAAAGGTCTCGGGTGGGCCGGGTGCCTGGTGGCCGTGTGCCCGGACTACACGACGCTGCCGCCGACGGACGTGCCGGGCGTCTGGTGTGTCGAGATCAAGCCCAAACAGGGATGGGTGCACGAGGAGGACAGGGCGTGCGGCCCCGGCGGAGTGCGGGTCAAGTGCCCGTTCTGCGCGCACCAGTACTTGAAGCTGTGCCGGGGCGACGTCCGGAGGCCGAGCGGATACTGTCCGTTGGACATGTTCTCGGGCCGCCGCGAGCGGGTCCGGCGGGCCGTCCGCGCACTGCTCCGGGACCCGCAGAACAATCTGAAGTTGTTCCTGGACGGCGAGCCGCTCGTCGCGCCGGACGACGGTTTCGGGGACGCGGCGAGCGAGGCGCTGGGCGACGTCCCGCGGTTTTGCGCGTTGGTCGCGGGCGCTCTGCTCGGCGACTACGAGGACGGCGGTCGTGACGCTCCGGTGATGGACGGATGGGACGATACGGACGTGGACCGCATCGCCGCTGCAGCTTCCGGGGCGATTCCGTGCGACTTCCGCGCCGTGCCGATGCCCCGGCACTGCGTGCTGCACGAGATCCTGACCATGCAGCGGATGCAGACCGCCGGTTTCGCGGCCGTGTGTTCCGAGTACGACAACGGACTGCGGTTGTCGCGGGATCCGCATCAGTTCGGCCACGTCGACCGCATGCGGCCCGACGGCGGAGACGCGGTTCCGCGGAGCCCGGTGGACGGATACCTGGTGGCCGCCACGGCCCGGGACTGTTCCGTGTTCGTCACGTTCCGCGGTCCCGGCAGTTCGACGCCGGCGGTGCGCGTCAAGGTGTCCGATTTGGACCCGAAACCGTTGTCGACCGTCGACAAACATCGGATTCGCGACGCAAAAGTGTCGTTGGCCTGTCAACGGTATTCGGTCGGATAGTGTGTGTGTGTGTGTGTGTGTGACGTGTTGTGAACTGCGCGTGTCGTCATCACTCTCCGGTTGTCGTGTGAAGGGATTAAGCGGGTGTTGTGAATGCGATTATATATACATGTATGTGTGTGTTTGTGTTTGATTCACGTCAATACGTCATGCGCTGCGATTCAAAATATATTATGTTTTACTCTTGGATATATGCTGTACATTATATGTAACGAAGAATTAATTAAATAAACGCCAATATAAACACGAAATAATGCGTTTACACTATAGCCTCCTATAAGTATACATTCAATAATAATTATGCATTTATGTGGTTCTTAACTTGTTTCGTCGATAATATTCCGTATCCTGTTGGCTACTTTTGACGATCGGAAAGACTGAAGTGATGGAAGGTATAGAGCATAACCCAGCGACCCGTTGCGTGACATTATTTTATAATAAAACAAGGCATGATGGTATCTACTGCGATGGTATTATATTGTGAATCCTCCCTCATATATATATATACATATATGTATTGCAGTGTGTACGCGCAATAAACAAGTTTTTATTCAATAAAAGAGTAGTATTTTTAAGATTGTTCATTTTTTTTTTTAAATTTTAATTGGTATGAATAATAACAAGTTACTACAGTAGGTATAATTTTAATTGAACGGTTTTTTTTTAATGAAATATAAAATTTAGTTTATGAACTTTTGACCACTTTTCTTTTTATTTAATGCGATTTTAACATATAAATTATAATATCTCGACAATTACATATTAAACGTAATATTAAACTTTTTGGAATTCATTAGTAAAATAATATAACGAGTATTTTTTACTATTTTTTTTTCTAGTAGAAGCGATAGGTTGTTGGAAAAAGCTTGCCTAGGGTTAGATTAAAATAAATGAGCAAAATAAAATTATCTGTACTAAAAGTCTATAAAACGTATTTGTATATCCCTCTGCTGTTTTACTATATCTATGATGAATATGCAAATGATATAATTCCCAAACGATGGTAATAACATACAAATACTAAATAGGTATTAATGCATTGCTTATGTACACAAAATTACAAATTACCTACTGTATATAATGAGTACACGTTTATTACAAATGATAATGGACAAATAATAAAATACCGATTTACAAAAGACGATGATAGCTCGAAAACTTGTCACCTAACAAATTAAAATAATTTAAATTTGAACAACAATACAAATTATATATTAAAATAATAATGATATAAAAATGATAAATAATTAGTAAAAAATATATTTACCGCCTTTATTATATCTACCAAACATAAAGATTAACATGACACAAATAAATAATAACAAGTTTTTATTGTTATATCACCTATATTAGTTAATTATACAATGAATAAAATATAATACAATTAATATTAAGTAGATACCCGTTGTATATTTTTGTAAATTCAAGCGTAATTTAGTTTTGTTTTGGGTACTTTTCTCAACAAATTTTATTAATTCTCTTAAACAGTATTATACTGATATCAGTCCTTATTCCAATAATGAATAAATAAATATCTAAACAATACGTCAATACATATTAAATATAACATAATATAGGTTAATATTACTATTCGAAATTCAATGAACAAAAAGAAATATAAATTAAGAAATTGTGGAATTTAACATAGCAGTTTTTAATTACACTAAAGGCTAAGAATTAAATTACGGAAATTATATTATTTTAAAAGTTAATAAAAAGTTATAACATAATGTTGATTTAATTTCAAACTAGGATAAAATTGCTCATACTAAAGTAATCATGAAGTTCTATTCGAACAAAGAAGAATTTTTGGCTTTTAAATCCTACCATTCCTACCTAATCATCAACAAACTTTATGGAGAGTATGATAAAACAAGACTTATCATTTTTCAGTGATTTCCAGGTATTGAAACAGATAGTTGAAAAATTACCAGAAACATACATGTTAGCAACAATGAATATTTGGTGTCTAAGTACCTACCTAAATAAAGACAAATCTGATCATTAACATTTAGACAAAAATATATTTAATAATATTATAATTTGTTAGTAAAAGACAAATGTTGATCTTAAATTCATAAAATAAACTCTTTAATTTGTTAACTCTGGTGTTGAAACTCTAATGGTCCTAAATTTTTCTTTAAAATAATTAGAAAAATTAGATAGAACAAGAGAACATTTCTATAGAATTTGTTCAATAACTTCCGTTGTATCCATCATGAATGAACAATAAAAAAATTTACCTTTAAATTAATTTTTTGAATGAAAATACGTTTGAATATATTTTTAGAAATAAAAAAATGCTTAAATGTTAACACTATAGTAGCATTAGAAAATAAAGAGTGAAATCAATTACAAGGGGATACAACAGTTCTAACATTTTAGATAAGTAAAGAAAAAAATGGTAGAACTTTTTATTTGAAAATGAGTATTCTCTGTAAACAATTAAGTTTTTTTTTTTTTTTAGGATGTTGATTAAATATAAAATAAGTTGAGAAAAGTAGACTTTGCTAAAACATACAATAGATATCTATCCATTAATATATCATAATATTATACTGTAGTGTCAATGATAACATAGACACATATTGAATATAGTTATCAATTTGCATACATTTCAACCACTGTTTTAAAGTTTAAGACATTCAATAAAAATAAATTTTAACTGTCGATTATTATATTATTATTACATGGAAATAAATAAAATAAAGATAAATAAAAAAAAGAGGTATAAAATAATGTAAATTAACAATAAATAATTACTAATAGTCACATTTATAAATGTATTGTTTATATATAATATATTCAGTGAGAATTTTTATTAAGACAATTATTAAGTTTTGTCTAGTAAAATAGAATACAAAATAAAAATAAATAATTAGGATAAAAGGATGGATCACATATTAAGTTAAATTATTTATAAAATATGATAATATAGTAGTAATTAAATATATTGTCATACTTAGAAAATAACGATATAATGATAATAATAATAATAATAATATATAATATTATATCATTAGCAAAGCTAGTAAGTTATTATAAGTTAATAATATGTTCTTATAGAACTATCAGGAGAGTATAATGTAGTAAATATAGTTAATTTTACAATAGTTGAAGAACTATGGTTGAATATACGTTTATAAAAAGTTGGATTACGATTTGATGAAAATATTTTCTTTTGAACATAACAAAACAGTATTATATAATAGGTTCTTATAGTACCTAAAACTTGAATACAATTGAAGATGGATTATTACAAGGAACAGAGAAAACTAACACGACCGGGAATATCAATTGGTTAAACGATACAAAAATATTTTTATTTACTTTTATTTTAAGAAAAATTAATTTATATAATAATAAGGAAGAAGAAATCATATAAATGAAAAATGAGATTAACAATTTCTATTTTTTTTATAGTTCATTTTTATGGTGAATATTATTAATCAGACCCACTAGACTGTGGAACCGGAAACAATTATTTAGAACTAAACAAATTTCAAAAATAAAATTGATGATTATTACTTATATTGTGATGGTAATTAATATACAATTAACGAATGCGGTTTCTTTAATTTTATTACTAACCAGTATCACCAATTAATTTAACTTTTTAAGCTAATTAGAATGAAAACATAGCGCATAATTATAATTTATATTTTATAGAATCGTATAAATAGTTTAAAATGGCATAATAAATAAAATACTAGCCTAGTGACTAAAACAATATTTGTAACATAATACATAGATGTGTAATTATTTTTATATAAACCTAGGGTTCTATACATTACAAGATATAGTTTGCACAATAATTGTGTAGGATATATATATTAGTAAATGTATTTAATACTCTAATATATATATTTACAATGATCTGTAAGATTGTTTTTCCTAATTTCACAAAACAAGCATATATAAATGTATTTTGCTTTGAGTTTTTTGTGGTAACTTCTAAAACACTATTATAATCTAGTTAAAAAAAAAAAAATTAAAAAGGGTTTTATTCAAATTAATGTCAAGAAACTTTTTTTTTATTAAATTTCTAGATAATAAATTTTGAGTAGATTACAGTAAAAGAAAGAGAATCATCACATAATACTATTGTATAATAGTACTGTAACAGTATTAGTCTACTCATTACAGTTTTGGGATATTGAAAAGAAAAATAATGATGATGTTTATAAAATAATATAAAAGAAACCTACATTTTAATTATTATCCTTGATAAATAAATAAAAATATTTTTTTAATTTTACCACTTAACATCTTTGGGGTCTTGGCAACACTTGTTATCCGGATACATGTACACATACAACATAAAATACATTATAAGAAAAACAATTCAATAAATTACATAAAAATAATAATAAAATAAACTATACGATCTCAGACTTAGAACGTTTTATTTTAGGTTTATTCACAGATGATTTTAGATTTGTATGTGTACATATGTCTAGTGTGTGCGTGCATAATACATGTAAAACAATAATTCAAAATCACAAACAAAAAAAAAATATTCAATATTCCATGGTGTTTTCACACAACTATTAACTATTACCAGAATTTCAAAACTGGTCAGCCAAAAGATCACAAATTTCAATGGACACAGGTTCTTTGCTGGACCTTACTGTCAAACGATACATCTATAGAAAAAAAATTAATCAATAGACAAAAAAAAAATTCTTATATATATTAATATTAAATTTAAAATTTTAATTCATGGAACAATATTATTTAACCATTTTTATATTGTCTATTTTATTGAAAATTATTTAAAATTTCTATCCATTCAAATTTCTTATATCAATATATTTTTATTGAAAAAATGAAATCAATGATTATTTAAGATATTTAAATTAATAAGTACTAAGTTATAATAACAATATTCAAATATTATTCTAGATACGCGAGTTAGTTATTCCACTCTGTGAAAATATAAGCAGTCATAAATACATTGAATTAAACTATTACAGTGGTAATTCGTAATAGCTTTAACACATCAATCCTTCTAGACCAATTCCCTTTCCCCTAATAGTTACATAGCAATTAATCCTCATTAAATTTGACACAAGCTAGTCAAAAATTACAATTTATTAATAATAGAATAAGAAAATAATGAAATAAATTAAAAAGTACAGCATGCCAAATGATCAAATGGTCTAGTAGTATACTTTTAAAGTGTACATATAATGAATTAGATCTAAAAATTTTAAGTAGCTACAGATCACCAAGAAAGTATTTATTATGAATATATTTTTTAGGAAATTATATGTTATAATTACAACATATGTCTCAAAAAAAATGTTATTTTTAGTTGATAATTATTGACTTATAACAAATCCAACAAACGTACTAATTTATAAATAAGATCTTGTCACAAATAAACTTATTTGTTCATTGGTTGGCACATGTTAGTAATTACTAATTATTATGTAGGTACTTAACATTTCTCAATAGTAGCTATAAATACATACCTGAGCTTGTTTATTTGGTTCTAGACGTAGCAAACATCCAATCTGTTGTGTTTTTGTGTGAACAATACCAGCACAAACAAAATTGTCAGGATTTGGATCAATGCCATCTAGTAATTGCATACCAAATCCAGATAGTTTGGTTCTTGTTGAAACTTGATCCATTGGCTGTGATGCTTTGAAGATTTTCTGTGACTTTTGAGGATCATGATTACTAAAACAATAAAATTAAATGAAAATAAATGTTCAAAATAATTTCAATAAATAATATTAAAATAAACATTCAGTAGATGCAAATATAATTCATAAAATATATGCACATATATAATATTCTAATTACCTGCCTAGATTCTTCCACCGAGCAAAGAAAGACTCACTATTCATTTCAGTTGGTTCAAAAAACTTATTCAAAGTCACTGGCAGCTTAACGGAAACATTTTGAGGTACACCATTGTATACAAATGAAACATTTATAACAGGTGTGTCTAAAACAAAAAATGTACATTTAATATATTATAAATCATTATTTATGAATTATTAGTTTTGAAAAAACATAAAATAGTGAAAATACTAACCCGCATATTCTTCTACACACTCAATAATAGCCAATTGTTGTATTTGAGCTCCAGCTTCCAGAACTGGCTCAATAGGTTTAATTTGTATAGCCAATTTAGTGACCCAGAGATGTGGACTAGATAATACTGTGGAAAAATTCTAAAACCCAAAATTATACTTAAACATTATTTTTATGTTCAATACGAGGTTCAATAGTTATGAAAACTCACCTGTAGTGGAATTGTAGTTTTGTTGCCATAAAACAGACCTAAACGTCCCAAATTTCTTTTAAACTCACATTTCACACCAACTTGAATTAATTCACTTTCAAACAGTACTCCATTATTTTTACAAATGAATCTATAAAATGTTATATTAAATAATGTGAAACAACACAAGACATAAGTATTAAAGTAGATTTACTTTTTGGGGTTATAATTATTTTGACTGGCATTTAATGAGTTTGAACCTGTTGATCCTCCGCCACCATATAAATCTCCCAAGACATCGACCAAAACATTTGCGTTACTTGTATGTGTACTAGATGCTACTGGTGTTGATAAACCTAGCAGATCAGCAGAATTGCTATTGGACTGCAACATTTGTTGACAAATTAAAATTACAAAATATTATTTATAGGTATATCATTATTTCATTACATTGGTATGATTATTAACATGATTATTTTGATGATTTATCGGAGAAGGTTGAGGACTATGGTTTTCTAATGTTTCAGTTTCTGGCACTCGACCTGGTTTTTTCTTTTTTAAGACAGCCAATATTGATGATTCGCGTTCTGGAAAAGATGGCATCTCTTCCAAAACTGTTGCCTAATGGTTTACAATTAACATACATAAGATTACACAATGCCATTGAATTTTTTTTAAGAACATACCAAAACATCAGTTGATACAATTTTAGATAGTTGTAAATACTCAGATGCTCGTTGTTGAAGTTCAGCATCAGCACTTCGTAAATTACTGTCTTGTTTAAGTATTTCCTGGATTGTAGTTTTCACTTCAGGGAACAAGTTAATGAATTTTACATATGTTGACAGTAATAATGCTCGAGTCATTGGTGAACATAAATGATACTATTTATACAAAAATCATATCAAATATAAGCATACTTAAAATTTATATATATATTCATTTTACCTTGGAATGTAATAACTGAAACTGGACGTTTGGTGCAGATCGAGTATCACCAGCAATCAAATTGCCAAACTCTCCAAGGATATAACCACCAACTTTCACCATATTCTCGTGACAAGCAGGTGCTTGTAATGCCTAAAATTACCATAAGCTCAATAAGTGATATTATCCTAACAATAACTATAAACAACAAAAAAATACCTCAAAGACAGTTTTGGCAGCATAACCTTGTACATCATCTCTATTAATTACAATTTGAATAACACGATACCAAACCTCTTCAGATACATAATCTCCTGCTATCCTAATTAAATTAAGTATCACATCCACATACCACGTGTAATCAGTTGCATATTTTTCAGCTAATATAGCCACCTTCAATACCTAAACAAGTAATCGTAAAATAAAATAATATAATTATTATTATTATTATTAAATAAAAATTATATAGTAAATATTATATACCATTTCTTCTCTTATTGAATAATCAGCAGTTTCTAAATAATTCAACATTTCCTGAACAATTTCCTCAGAATTTGACTTGTCGCACATAGCATAAAGTAAGTCAACAGCTTGTTGTCTAACTGAAACATCTTTTTCCATCTAAGAAATACAAATTGATTTATTAATATATTATAAATATAATTACACAAATAACAATAATATCAAACTAATATTATGTAGATACTAGATAACTTACTTTCATAGACAATATAACAACTTCTTGGTGTTTTTTAACAGCTTCGTGTGAAAACTCAGAATTAGCTAGAAGACACATGGATTCCAAAGCTAAATATCTTAGGTTTGTTTCTCGGTTAGATAAAAATTGACCCAGTTGGTTACAAGCTCTCACAAGTAAATTTGGTTCACTTAAAAGAAAAATCCAATCAAAATTAATGATGAATGATGATAAATATTTTATTTTAAATTGTTATCTTTAATTATTGACTTACCTGTCGTTATGAATAATCAAACTAATAGCTTCAAATAGTACAGCATTTTTAGCATTGGAATGTTGCACTTTCTTTGATTTTGGAGCATCTTGAGCTTTGTTCAAAATAGCCTCCAAACACTCATTCAACCTAACTCTCACACCTGCATCTTCTATTAAGTACCAATAATACAATTTTTATAACATATTCAAATTTTGCAAACAATATTTAAATTAAATTTTTACCTGGGGTTGAATAATTTTGTAAAAGTCTAAGTAATTTAACAGACAACCATGGAGCTGGGACAAAATAATAAGTATAATCTTGAAGATCTGTATAACTAGCAGTCACAATCTGTATAAAATATCAAAATTATTACTACTGTGTATGATGTATAACTTTACTATACTTTACCCTGGAAAGCCTTGAAACTGCAAAACTAACACAAGCTTTATATTCTTTTGGATTTCGTTTTACAAGTGCATCAATAAGAGAAACAGCAGCTGTGACTACTCCCAAATGTTGATCATTTAACAAATGAACAATTCTTGATGTCCACTCACTGGCACCATTTGAATCTATGGGTATGACATCAGGGTTAGTACGTAAAAGTCGTAGAAAACATAATGCTGCTGATTGTTTGACCACATCCATTGTATCTCTATTTAACCCAAATACAAATAAGTTTCGAGTTTATGTTTTTTAAATATTTAGCAAGTATAATAAAATATACGTACCCTGATACCAACAGTTTTGGTATATCATAACCAAATGCTTCAGCCATATCTCTACTGCCAATATTTGCAATACACTGCATAGCTAAATTTACATGGATAGAATTCCTAAAGAAAACCATTACAAATGTTAGACATACATTGAATTAAATATCTACTAACATTCTAGAATGTAAACATACCGAGATTGCAGATCATTTTTAATACTTTGATTAATAAGTTTGATCAAGTCACTATTAGTATTTACTAATACTGAAATAAACAAGTAACCCTAAAAAAAAATATATATATATAAACAAAATATTATAAATAAATGTATATACTATATATATCAACTTCTGAACCCTACATATAAAGAACAAAAAATACAATTGCTTTATTTATTTTACTAAGATAATAGAATAGTAGAAAAAAAATTGAATTCAAGATAAGTAGAATTTTATATTAAAATAAATAAATTAAGTAATTATGATTTTTCATCATGAAATAATGTCATATTAATAGTACAAATTATTGTCATACAAGATAATAAAATATTATGAATCATGTTATTATTGAAAATATTACAACATTTTAGATAAACAATGCAATTATTTGACATTAAACTGTTGTTTTTAATAAATTGGCCAAATAATATAATAAAATGTAGAAAATCATAAATTTGAAATAGAGCATATAAATTAATTGAAATAAAAGACATATAGAGGAAAAACTCACAATTTGTTTTTCAGAATATTTATTAGAAGATAATAAGTTGACAGCTTCCATATGGCCAAAATCAATATCATGGCCAAGCAGAAATATGAATAAGAGCTTGCAAACATATTTCTTTTTTTGATATCCGTCTAATGTCTTGTCACCTTTAAACTTACTCCTAATATTGGCTAATTCTTTATTGATTCTCTTTATTTCAGCCTCTTTACTTTTACCTAAAAAAAAAAAATAATGAATACATATTTCAATATTTACTAAAAGATAAAAATATTTAAATATAATTACAATATGTTTTAGTTTATATTTTAATCAATTTACTATGTTAATATAAAAAACATATTAAACTTTAATAATATGCATTTGTTTCATTTGAACTATACAACTGTTGTATATAATACCCTTATCAAAAGATAAAATAATTATCTCTAGCTGTAATGGTCTGTGTTAAAAAATAACATTCCAATATAATAAATGTTTTTACCACAAAAATTACAGTTATAACATAATACATATATTATTATAATATAATAAAAACAAACTGTACCATCCTAAGTGGTGTGAATATTTAAAATCTCTATAATTTAATATTTATAATACTTAAATGATGACATATTGAGAAATGAATTAAGTTTATTTAAAATAACTGAAATGAAATAGATTGCTATAAAATGTCTAATAATGAAGTAATAAAAAAAACTAATTAACAAAACTATACAGATATTGATTTAAAACTCAAATGTAGGTATGTAATGTACAAAACAACAAATATCAAATTGTTTCTAATACCAATTAATACATTGTAAATTTATGAGCAGCAAAATATTTATGAAAAAACATTTACAATTTCTGATGTCTGAAATGAATACAGCCAATCCCCGCATACCATCTCCTCTGACGGCGGGCATGATTACGGTCGTGGAAAAAAGTGTTTGACAGTGTACTTTACATCTAGTTTGTCAAAACCTATAACACATATTAGATAAAAAATAAATAAAAATTTGTAGACTCAAAAATTAGTGGGTCAACTAATCGTCAAATCGACTAGATATCATACTTCCACTTTAAGAGAGTGAGAGAAAATTTACCAATAGGTATCTAAGATTGTGCCACAATGGTAGTAGAGTGAAAAAGAATTATTACGCTTAATAGATAGTTTCCTGTGCGGTCAGCGTGTCGGAGAAGCAGCAGCAACCCCCCCGAGGGACGAGCAATGAGCAAAGCACTGAAAACAAATGCCAGGCGGGCAGGGCAAAGGGGAAAGCGGCGCGGCGGTTATCAATGAACTGGCCCACGTCGTCCGACCGTCACCAGGTCACCTCCACCACACCCCCTAAACACATCCAAAACCGCCAATCGAATCGAAATGAGATGCATGTAACATGTATACTGTTTAGTGTTTAGCGGAATCGTCCCGAAGCGGCGTTTAGCGCACATACCATGAATATGATGGACAGGGGACTGAGACTTTTGCGTACAGGTACCTGGCGGTAGTAGTGTGACGAAGTCATTCAAGAAACAAGTCGCAAATCACACCGACAACGGTTCAGCCACCGGCTCTCTGCTGTGTTCGGACTAGACGCTCTGACCGGTCGGGGCTGATGGGGTATCAGTGCGCAACAGTGGCTTCAGTAGACATGACGGCGGATTTTAGCACAGAAAGCGTTCGTCGTCGTCTGCACCTCCTCCCGAGTTTTATTTGATCTCCGTAATCGTAGACCGTAATAATAATGTACAGTACAGTACTGCCGTAGTCGGCGTAGTCGTAATCGTAGTCGTAACCCGTAGACGTCGTCAACGTCCTACTACTCCCTTCCTGTCCACTCCAGGACCGCGTCCGCTTCCAACACTCGACCCGCTATCACACCTTCTGCGCGCGCGCTATCTACTGGACGGACATCGATTCACTTACCTCGTCGAGCAGCTGCTGAAGCTTAAGAGTTTGGCATTGAGATCAAGAAAGAAATTCCAAATTTGTCGACGGAAACGACCTAATGCTAGTCTCTACGTAATATGCACCTAGATATAACTTCTGTAGACAGTAGACACCAGACTAACGAGTTTAAGACTTATCACTTTAAGACTTATTCAATATTTTTTACCCGTGTCGACTCTTTTTTCCCGCGTTTACATACGAACACCGGGTACGTCAGTTGGTCACACTGTGTTATCATATTCGGTCTTACTGACAGAGCGAGCCAGAGGTGTACGCGCGCGCGCAATGGTGAATAATCCCGATAATGAAGGTAAATCGATTGGCCCGGATGTCAATTGTCAATTGTCATTTTCAGTTTGTCACTATTGTCACTTCACTTGTCAGTACTCGCCACTCGGCAGTCGGCATTCAGTTGTAGTGTACTACCTATGTCACTACTCACTTTTGATCCTGAAATCCTGACTCCTTAGTCCTTACTTCCTTAGATCTCACTCGGTCACTCCCGCCGCCCATCAACCAACTGACCTAGTTGATTCCCACTTTCCTTGTCATTATCTGATCGTGGTGATCCACTATTTGGGAGGGGGTGACCAGTGATCGTTTACATTTGGCACTTATTAATTTATGTACTATGATTGTTGTAAGATGTACTTACCACTTTTATGATAAATTCGATATAAAAAACATAATAATATAATATGCGATCAGCAATAGTTGTTAAAATTGTTTTCAATGATTAAAAATTGTGCCGCGGAGAGCGTCGGCACTTTTCGCTATTTATTCTTTAAATGTAATCTGTAGTACAGTACAACACTATATTACTGTATGCGCCTGCCGTATAGTGTGTAGGACCGTCGAAAATTTGAATCATATGGATACGAATGACATTAGGATTGAGTGACAATTTGAATCTCAAGTAGTCGAGTGGAGTACTCGGAGCCGATAGCCTCGCACCCGTACTATCTACGTTAGTACGTTTTAAAGATTCAAAATTATCAGGTGTTCTGTATTCATCGAATGAGCCGATTAGGAGAATTAGGATTAGCGGAAAGCGGAATATCGAAAAATGGCGAAGACGACCGACGCCGACTAAAACCGTTCCGACGGAACGCTGTTCGGCTGTCAGTCTGACAACGCGCTCTATCCGAATGTTCCGCGAATTGTATTTCGTTATGCTTTTGCATTTCGTCTTTCCATGCTTGAATTATAGCGATTTCATTTTCCCACCAAACGGCAAACCGCTCGACACTCGACTGCCCGATGATGACGTACGCAAACGTTCCTGCTCGATCAGCAGCTACAATACATTGCACTTCACGCGCACGCCGTTCAATCGGAATTTTCAGCAGATAATTCATATACTCATATTTACGTAATAACACAGTAACAATAAAGATTACATTTTCTAATTGACGTGGACGTCCACTCCTTGTTTTATAGCCTAGCGATTTGGACCGAAATTTTGGGCACCTGTCGAGCCAAATATATCTATATTAATATAAAACGGCGATCTTGGATCGACGATTTCACCGTGCACTAATACATCGAAAACGATAAATCTTTATATAGACGGTAAACCTATACATATTCTTATATAGTTAGTTTAATTATTATGATAGCATTCGTCGTGAACTCGTTAATAAGCTACCGACGATATTCCCCTCATCACGACGTACAGACGGTCCCGGGTCCACACGAGTCATTGCCACCGCTGTAGTGGTTCCAAAACAAATTTACAGTAATTATTATTCGATTAATGATTACGATCGTCCTACAGTACATCATGTTATAATATACACTATTATACACGAGTGACAAGGCTGTCTCCCATCGTATAAAACGCAATGACGATTTACATTACGTTTTGACATTGTTTAAACATTATTATAATAATAATATGTCGTTCGATACTTCAATCAGTTCAATCCTTGATTTTTGTCTACACTCTCGCGTTAAAATTGGAATTTTTTAAACTTTAATAACTAACATACAGTTTTTTTAAAGTCAAGTTTTGTGCTGAATATTTGTTTTCCCCACAATATTATGCACTTATGTCGCGATCACCAATCAGCTGCAACTATAGATATGGGTATATCGTATATACGTGGTAATAAAATATATTCCATCACTTTCTATACGCCTAGAACAAACAATTTTTATAGAAATCGCGAAAGTTAAAATAATATATACATAGATTTATAAGTTATAACATATTATTAATATATATTATATTATTGCACTTGGACTCTCGGATCTGTAATGACTGTTCATATCTAATTACTTTTAATAATTTTATACATAATACTATTAATACTTATAGGCTATTGGTACATAATATATGACATACCTATCAATTGTTTTTTTGATTTCCAAGTAGGTAGATTATTGTACCACTTACATATAAATTCGTCGTAATATTTTACGAGACGAATTTTCACCACCAATTCTGCAATTTTCCAAGCGGTATCAGCGTGTAAATGTGTAATGTAATGTGTTTTTATAGTCAGCAATTTTTGTTCATCTGAATTAAATGAAATCACATTCAAAACGTTATTCCCTCTTGTACCGCAATCATAATCCTAAGAGTAAGTTGTTCAGTACACACTTTGTATTCGATATATTATGGGTACCATAAGTCTATAAATCTATAAATATTACATTGCCAAATTTATTCTATTCGCTGAATCAAAATTTCCAATTCACTATACATATTCATATACAATATATACTTATATAGATGGCTATAGATACGCGTGCTTATGCATATATTATATTTACATATAGGCTATGTATTATTTATAGTGTGTCGTTTGCAGATATCTCATCGAAATACATATATATACATGTCGTTAAAAACCGAATTATTTTGAAAGCTTTTTATTTTTTGATAAACCGGATATAAATATATAATATACACAGTAACAATAATATACTCGATAAATCATAGACAATAGACCACAATTCCCGTAGGTATTTAAACAAAAGTTTGCTCTAAGTTAACTTACGTATGAATTGATTTTAATTATTTTTTAAGTAAAAATAGTGCGATTTCGATTATAAGTATTATAAGTATAGTTAAAAGAATTAAATAAATCTTTTGTTTTTTTAAATCGTGGTCGTACACAATAACTATTTATACACATATACAATAAACATGTGTGCAGGTGTGCTATATGTTGGATTAAAACTATATTAATTAGCTGTTCAATCTATGTACCTATGCTTATATAATATATGACTTAATATACCTATATACTATATGTTTGGATCATTGACCATTGACTCAAAGTCAATGGTTTGGATACATATATACATATAGGTATATGCAATCAAGGGCGGATACAGTGCGGTCCTAAACGGGACAATTTGTTAGTTATCAACTAAAAAAAGGTCATAGTCTATTTATAAAAAAAACTTTGTTGGAATAAATGATACTTTTTTTTGTGAACGGGGGGGGGGGCAATTGCCCCCATTGCCTCCTCCCTGTATCCGCCCTTGTAAGCGGTTCGATACGTTTAACGAAAAATAACAACAGTCTCGTATATTCATATCCCGTATATTTTAATCTCCATGATAATAAAGCTAAAATATGCATTTGCATGGAACGAATGTCTTATTAATTATGGACTATGGAGTATTGGAGTATCGACTTTTTCTACCTTATGTAGTTGGTGATTACTGATTATCCTTCCTATGATTATATCGATAGTTTTTATAATATAAAATATAATATATCTATCTTAATATACATTTTGATTTTATGATTTTTATTAAAGTACATACAAAAAATATTTAACGAAATCATTCTTAAATGTTCTCGTACCTAATTGATGTATAATATCAATAACATGAATAAAAATATAAAATAATAAATATTATAAGTTAAAATAATGGAGTTTAAAATAAGTGATAACATACCTATATACAGCCTATATATGTACATGCTTAAATAATAAACAACAACATTTAAAATTTATTATGTCCAATTTAAAAGTTAAATAATAATAACATTATGTATATTATTCCTTAGTAGTATGTAATATTGTAACATGTATAAGTATTTTGTTCTTTTACACGTCTTGTTTGAATTGTATTATTATGGAAATGTATACGACTAAATACTATTAATATGTAAAAATGTAAAATATCGGGAAAATATTTCATTTCACTTAATTTCGAAACTAAGCGAAGCGAATACCCTTTGCTGTATACCTACCTACATGTTAAAACACAATATACAGGTATTAGCTTCGAATAAATAGCTCATGGTTATAGACACTATTATATGTATTTACGTATCTCCTATATATATTTTTTCAAGACACAAATATTAACATAAATTATAAGAAATTATTTATAATGATAATACACTCATAATTAATTGATAGTTAAAACTCAAATTAAAAGCGTTAACAAGATAATAAAAAAAAATGAATTATTATTTTTTACCAATATATTAAACTTATTAAGTTTGGTAAAATTTATAAATGTTGTATAAAAATAAATAATAATAGCAATCAAAATTAAGCAAATAGGAGCTACCCATGTTCACTAAGAATTATAAGAATATCGATCTTGGCAAATATATTGTTTTCTTTGTATAAAAAATGTAAACATTGATACAAACAGTAAAAGCTAATGAAATAATTAAATACCTAATGAAAAAGAAAGGTGTACACTTCTTTTCAAAAAGTTTTTTATTAATTTGTATTTAACAATTTTTACTAAAATATTCAGTGATATTTGAATTACAATTAAATATTTTTTACAGAATAATACATTACATACCTGCGGGCTTAGAGTATATGAATTATGAACTTATATATTGTGCTATTTGTGAAACAAATTCAATCAAAAAATGCAGGTACATAAAAATATTAATATTTAATTTGAATAGTTGCCATTTAAAGATTATATATGTATACATAGTAGGCATTAAGCAGTTATTAATGTGATTGTCGTCAATATTTTTGAAAAGCAAATTTTGTATAAAATATAGTATTTATTTTCCAAATAATTATATGCGTCTATAAACATTAAACAATAGGTCATTAAAACTATTTAAGTACCTTTAAATTTACGAATTTTTGAGTATTTAAAAGTTCTAATGTACATATATATAGTATCTACATAATACAAGTAAAAAAAATACTGTATTTATATAATATATATATATCTGTTATTATAGATATAACTATATATAAGTAGGGCGGTACTACAGTAGGTAGTTGGTACTCAGTTGATTTATTTTGAACTATTATACATGTACATAATATGAAATTGTGAATAGATATTGATAAAAATAAAATCAATACTCATTATAAGTAATGACTGGAATTATTTCAATACTAAATTTATTATTTTTTAACAGGATAATCCCCGGTTACTGTTACAGTACATTGTACATAGGTATTTATTACAAATTACTGTTTAAATTAATAAGTAAAATACTTATTCTTTGTAGTTAGTAGATATGTATAGTTACTTATATTTACTAAGTAAATTTAAAAGAGCAACATCTTGTTCGGCGTGTAAATAAAGCAAAATCACTTTTTAAAATTCTATTTCTGTAAAATAAAATATAGTTTTATAGTTTCCCGGTGACTAAATTATTCTCTTCTTGTATTAATTGATTATTTTTTGTTTAATTGTATTCTAAATATATATGTATAATATTATTATGGACGGAATTCATAAATCATAATAAAGATTGTGTCGATTACCTACTCAAATTACAACTTAAATGTTCTAAAACGTTAAATCGTTAGAACAGCAGTTATAGACTTAAAAATTTTGATTCGTAAATTTCGGTAAAGCATCATAAAATATTGTTACATAATAAGTGAGTGGTATATTACAAATGTAACAATTATTAAGAGAATTAATAAATTATAATAAGATAACTTTTAGGTTGAATTGTCATGTCAATTAAAACAAAACCGAGATAACCAATAATAGCCAAATAATATAATTATTGTAGAGAAACGCTAATATACTTATTATATATTATACAAAGTTACATTAATTCTACTATGTTAAAACTTTTATTCAAAAATTAATGACGATGACAGAACACAATATGTTGGCAAGTTTACTATAACCTTCACAATCCACGTACAGTATTATAAACATTTTTGTTAAGATAACATAAACATAAATAGATTAAAAATAGTATTTTAATTTTAATTTTAGTATGTTAACGTGTAAATGTGTACTGCAAATTATGTGTGTAAATGTGTCAGTATACATCTCATCATTAGTGGAAACACTCTTCACGAGACCCAAAAGAGCCAAAAGAGGGTTATTGTGAAACAATTATCACACATTTAAATTGTGGTGGTGGGTAGTGTTTAGTAATGGATACAAGGTACATACTGAAAAAGTATTAGTTATTAGTTAATTTGTATTTACTTATAATAATATATAGTAATATAGTATAATTTATTAATAATAATTTATTGATTCGGAAGAAGTAAATTTTATTAATGCAAATAATAATATCGATGTAAGTTTAGTTGGTTATTAGGTATATCAAGGCTTATTGTTAGATATAGGAGCCATGAGCACAAGAGCATTATGCCCAAACCTTTACTCTTTAATGTAATTCAACTTCTAATATAACGTTCAGAAAAGAGACATATTATAATGATTAAACAATTGCACTGCAGTCGCATAAATTCTTACCTACTTTAAATATAATTTATTATATTATGATTATGCGAATTAGTCATGTTTAACACATTTTTTGGAAAATATTATATATATATTTAATATTGATTTATTATAAATTGCATAGTTTGAAAAATTACTCAATCATACAATTGCAATTTTTAGTAACATTATCTATGTATCTGCTGTATTATGTTTATTTCTTGTAACTAGAATAAATAAATAAATACGCGCGTGTGTACAATATATATCCCGTAAACGTTTTATGATTAATGTATAAATAATTAAATTAAATAATAATTGGCGCTATCATTATATTAATATTATGTTTAGGACACCAAAAGGTAAATACATTTAAAAAAAACAAAAAATTTAATTTAATTAAAAATTATCTTGTGGTTAAAATCACAGACAGCAATAAATTCTGATTTTTAAACTGAATAATAAAGTAACTATTAAGTTCAATGTTCATTAATGAATGATTAGGTAATGGTCACTTTCAGCCAAAAATGTAAACTTGTCACTTGGCATAACTTATTGGTATAATATATAATACAAATTTGAAAAGGAACAGGGTGGCCCTCAGCCAAAAGTATTTAAAGAAATAATAAAAAAAAAAATGACATATAAAAAATATAAAATTAATGTATACAAAATTTAAAAAAAAAATATATAAGTGATCCAGTAGCGGCTCCTAAAGATCATAATATATAATCTTACAAAAAAATTGGGGTTTAAATGCAAAAAAGAATTTTCTAAATCCGACTGATAGTTCCAGAGGATCAACATGATCAAACAAACATAAACAATTTTTTTATTTTTATCATATTATTAATATATTATTGGTACCTATAATATGTTTATTAATTATAATTATTATTCCATCATTTCCATCACTACTCGAGCATTGCAGGCGCGGATCCAAGCGGGGAGATTCTGCCACTGCCTGCACAGGGAATTCCCTCCGTAGATTCTGCCACACAGGTAAATTCTAGGATTTCTGTTTTTGCTATTTTTGCAGCAGATAAAATACGATACGCATATAGTATTGCCCTTCTCTCCATAAATATATTCTGGATACGTGACTGATGCATTGTACGCCAAAGTATAAAATACATGTCTTCGAGTATCAGCTTTTAGGTGGTAATACTTAACATGTAAATATTTACTCTTCGGGTGAGTGAACTTCGCGTCTTTACCGCTCAGATCTATAAGTATTAAATATATGTATTAATATTCACGAAAAAACACCGAACGAAATTTCCCTATACACTAAACCATTAAAGTTAAAGACATATACTTACTTGCGTAAAAACTTTTTATTACTTCTAATACTTCTCTCTCAATTATTGAAATCGTTATAAACGTAAAATATGTGTTGATGTTTGTTAAAGTGGAAAGCAACCAGTCATCACTCGCAAATATATATATATAATAAAAATAATAATATATAATAATTTAAAATGTAAAATTGCATGTTGAGCTGATAGTTGAGCTGCCAATCGGTCATCATCACTTGTATTATAAAAATTTAAAACTTAAATTTGTTGAATTTTCAAATTTGAAACAAATTTTCTTCAAATATTTTAATTGTGTAAGTTTCCAATTCCAATACGATTTATAACAATTTATTACCATTTTATATAAGCTATTAAGTGAATAGGTACAATAAGGTACATCTGTATTCTATTAATCTATATAATATTATACTATCTCATTTATATTTTGTAGGAATTATATATACACAATAAATATATTAATAATAATTTCATATTGTAAAAAATTACCTCAAAATTAAAATTTAAAGTTTTTTATACCTGAACAGAAACTGAAACCATTCAGGTAACCTTAATAAAATATCTTTTTTAAACGGGAACTAATTCAGTACGAGCTCGTATTCAATAATGCCATCTGACATAGAACTTTTTAAGTATTATTGTTGTTTTTAGAATGTCTCTAAGTCAATGTATTTATAGTCTTCTTACTCTTCTATATGTACATTACTGGGAAGTGAGATGGCGAATAATTATTTAATTAGGACTAATTTAATTTAAATTAGTAAAAAAAATAATATATATATATGTATTATTTTTTTTTTTTGATTTAACAATCGTAAGATTGATTTGACAGCAGTCTAATGACTCTAATGGATCTTTGGAGTGTTGTGTATTAGGAAATATTTTTATTGTGAACTGCAGTACTACTAGTACTGTACAATGGTTATTGGTTTTGCATTGGTTTTTGCACGAGGGTAATTTAATTTGACTAATTGGTAAAGGGAAGAATTTTTAGGTCTTAATGAAGATTTTTGTTAATAAAATACTAAGGAGAGATGAAATTAATGTTGTTTATTTGATTATTTCAAGCAGATGGATTGAAACGCTTAAAGTTTTTTAGTCGACCTATTATTAGAATTTGTTTTGTAACTATACATAATTATATAATATGAATATATGATTAATATGTAGTGTAAATATATCAATATATCATATTTGTAATATGTAACCTATATACACAAATACATATATTTTTTTGTTTTAGATAAAGCTTCAGCGACTATGACCATGCATTGACAGAATTAAATTACATATTATGTTTACACTTGTGATCTTATAAGTTACTAGATATATTGTATAGCCATTACTCATAAATAAATATTAAATTTTCATTTAATTTTTGTCAACTCTTTAGGTACTTTATATGATGTACTTATTACATATCAATTTAATATAAAATGTATATTATATAAATGTATAACTGTAACTATATATAACTATTTAAGTATAATAATCATACCAAGCGTGTCCAGTTCATTTGCACACATGGGTTAATTATATTCAATTAAAAAATATATACATACAATTAATATTATACATGCAATTGAGGATAATGATTACCTGTATCTATATTATATTTATTTTATATTTATGAGTTAATGTATAATTTCAACGAATATACTTTTTCATACTAATTTAAAAAGCATGTGTTTTATAATACATACATACAGAACACAGAAGCCTAACCTATTCGATAATAGTATAATATATTATTATAAACTGTATAGTCGTTTTAGGTAGGTATATACCATATGCAGTAAAACTCCGAAACATAATATTAATGTAATAATAATATATTACAATGATTATGATAATATGCCTGCTATACAAACCCATATGTTTAATTTATCGCAAATATACGAAGTAATTACATAATAAAGTAAAAAAGAATCGTATATAATAGGTATCATATTATTCATACTCGGCAAATGTTTACATTTCTTTGATTACCTATATAAATTTAAAATTAATTTACTTCAATAGAAATAAACCATTAAATGTATGGCTAAATTTGGCTTGTATAGCTATACAGTTATAGTTATTGTTGTGCCATTATTTATAAAATAGTAAGTACTATTACTATATAGCCTATTGCCTATAATATATTAGCAGTTAACAATACAGCATTTCTATTATAAGAGAAGATGTAACCATGTAATCAAACTGCTAACTGGCGTTATGTAATACTTGTCAGTTTTCAGATCCACGGGGTGGTAGATAATGAAATTGACAACTTAAACTCGACAAATGTCAATTAAAACTTTTCTCACTGCGCTCGAGATTTAGAATTTTTTCACTACAATTTCATAGAATCCAATTTTGAATTTTAAATAATTTTTTTGCAAGCATATATTAATAAAAATAAATAAAATATAAATGTTATAATAGTTGGATAAAAAAATATGTATGTATATTATGTATTTATAGATAGCTTGTAAGTTTTTGGTATCTATTGTGTCTTACCTAATCACTTTATCATATTAAGTAAATTACAACTTATGATAAAATAAATAAATAACCTAATCGATTTTTGATATTAATAAATATTGTACATATTATTTATTGTATTGATTAATAAAATTTAAATAAATAATTAATCTAACGTATATTATCTATGTCCTACATGTGTAGGTATAAATAAAAATATAATTTTGCTTTTATTTAAGTTCAACTATTTTAACTTCATTATTCGAGTTATATACAAATTTATTATTTATAATAAATAATAATATTATATAGTAGTCACTTGATAATTTGAAAAATTCAGAGAACCAAGCTGAAAATTAGATTTATTGAGATTTTTGATTTACCGAGTGTTCGAATAACCGAGGGGACAAAATAAATACATTTGAATAATAATTTTAGGTGAAAATGTTGTTATCTATATACATTTATGTAAATATATATCGTATTTATTAATTTATTGTTTATTTTATTATACATACATCCATATTACCTATTACATGTTATTTTGATATATTTTTGGGGACACAGAAACGTAGAGTAACATCTTTTTTTCACCAGCTTCAATTGCCGTGATCACTTTTCTTTGGTTGGCGATCGATAAATACTTATTCTTTACGGCCTACGGGACCCATCTATATCATCAGACCGACTACGTTTTATTAAATTTCAGCAACTGTTTAATCATTCCTGAGGTTTATTTTGGTAAAATTGTACGATTAAAGAGGTAGATTATTAGGTAGTAATAAACTAGGATAATATTTTATCACAGTCGTTATTAGTTTGATCACGTGTAGGTACGTCGTACGTAAGTTATTTATAATTTATATGTATAATCGCGTTTAAAGAAATCCGAATTGTAGAGTGTCTCCTACCGGCAGACATTTCGAATTATCGAGGGGAGCCGAAGTACATGTATTTTCTTTTAATTAAAGAGGAGACAAAGCGCTTAATTAGTTCGATCTTTTTGTAATGGTGATCCACAAATTTACTAATTGTTTAGTACGTGACCCTCACTAAAAAAAAAATACATTGCCCAGATTTTTATATATTAATATCAATATAGTTGATAAATGATAAAAATAGCAATAGCAATTGCAGCTTGTAGAGTTAACTAATTAGTTTACAAACACCACGAGTCGCGATCCATATAGGTTAGGAAACACTGACATAGGTATATAATACATTTTTTTTAGTATCCACTGAATATTTATTATTATTTAATTAGTACCTATCTAATTATTAATTAATACAAATAAATTACATAGTTTAAAAAATATATCGATATCCATCTATAAAGAGCTATAGGTACAATAAAAATTATACACAGTACTACTTAAATATTGCTGTAGGTTGTAGCAATTTAAATAAAATATTAATAAATATTTAGTAAAAATTATTCAATAGGTATGAGAATATGAAAAAAAAATTATAGGTAATTTTTCGCCCAATAGTATTTAAAAATTAAAACCCCATCGTGAAGATAAAATAGTGAATTATTCACAACCCAATACTTGATGAAGATATTTTTAATGATGGTATTAAATGTAGACCGTGCACGATACCCATCCGATTATGGTAGAAGATGAGAAAGACTATTTCGTAGTTTCTCAGTCATTCATGAGTTCATATTTAATTAACAAACACATTATTTTCTTATAAATCGTAATACACATCAATACACGAATAGGCTGACAGTAAAAATGTGTTTAAATAAGTAAGGAGTCGCCTCAACTTCTTGATGGTCTAATCCCTTGCTTCCGCCTTTGCTTATTAATTATTATACCTATATTATATATATAAGCTAATAGAAAATATCTGATGAATTTTTTAAACATTTTACATTAAATATTGTGATATCATTACCTACACAGCTGTGTATCCAACGAAACTACAAAAGTGCTCATTACAAAAATCTTATCGATACTGCGATAACAATAGGTAAATATATAGCTATAATAAGTAATACGATAATAAGTTATATCAAAGAACACCAAAAGATTTATTATAATATAACACTTAAAGACTAAAGTAAAATATTATTAATTTTAACTTGGTATTAATTTATACAATCGCATTGGTATTATAATATATGGGGCATGATAATTGTACAACGTTTAAGTTATATCGATCATTTAAATGAAGATACTACACACACGACACACGTATAGTTGTTTATCATGCTGTAAAATCGTAAATTCTCACAATTCTCACGTGAAATATGAATGTTGTATATTTTAGCAAGATAAAACTATAATGATTTTTAGTTAGTTGAAAAATAATATACAAAACTCGTATTCCTACACGATTTTTTTATAACGCATACATACATATTATTGATAGGAGGTTACCTATATACTTCAACTGTCACTGCAGGTAGATATATAATTTTAGTCTTAGAGGAAGCACCAATTGACTGATTTTCGTTAATTATTAACTTTAATCATGTATGACGCAAGTGATTTTCTAATTAGTACATAATATATCTATTTACATATTATAACACCATACTATTATACCTGTATACTGTATAGTGTATATGTATATTATAATCACTGAAAAAATCGAAATAAATCCTAAATAGATTAATAATTTTAAGAATAGGAAAACATGTATTATTTGCATTGTTCCTATAGTTATATTACTAGCCGTTATCAAAAGGACACACATAATAATGAAGAATTCGTACATAGAGCATATTATAATATCGTATATAGATAAAATAAAAATACACCAAATTATTATCGTTTTATTTATTTGTATAATATGCAAAGACGACATCGTACAGCTTTGGCCCTCCATCGACCTACTCGAAATTTAAAGACATTATGTGTGTGTGTGTGTGTGTGTAGCAGTCAGCAGGTAATCACTAATCCGTAATTGACATTATTATAAAATATATAATAACGTAACAAGTATGATGCGCGGAATGGCGGAACGATTATCGTTATATTATGTACGGTCGTCGATCGTTCGGTCGCGGTTGTTAATTGATTTTTTTTAATATACTTCTAATTAAAATTCCGTATACCTTTGCCACAGCCACAGCTGCAGCCTGCAGTGTACCACGAACTCTATACTACTTTAATAGTAGCCACTAACCACCAAGTTAAGACATACAAATAAAAATCAACACAATATTATGTTTTTGTATTACGTGATACGACAATAATGTGGAATACTTAATTAATATACTGAATGATACTTTTATCGAACAACACTCATTATTTAAAAATCTATTAATGTTTTTAGTTTTTAAATGAAAATATACATTTTTAATTTCATTTTTTTAAGCAAAATATTTTTTAGAGTAGTTTAGTAAGTACACAAAAATTGAAATTTGGACGAGTAGCTTATAAATTATAACTTATAAAGTTATATATATTTACAGCTTTGGTGAACGGAGTAGTAAACCAACATTTAGAGGAGTATTCCCCCAACCAATCCACTTTGCACAACAAAACTTTAAACACTTTTAACTCAAAAACTACTAGTTAGAATTTCGATTTTTAGGTATCAAAAAATCCCAAAAAATATTTTGCTTCGGAATATAAAATTAAAAATGTATATTTTAATTCAAAATAGTATACAACTTAAAAAATTAAAACGATAAGAAATATTAAAAATTATGATTAAAAAAAAAAATGTTTATTTTTACTGGAAATAATGTAAAAAACATATATTTTAAAAACGTTTATAGATTTTGAAATAATGAGTGCTGTTTGATAAAAGAATCACTCTGTACATATAGATACTTTAACATTATGACATATGTACTGCATAAATCAGTCGTTAAAATTAAAAAGAAAATACAAAAATATATACTAATGATCAATGATCAACTGCCACGGTAAACACGCATAAATTATAAAGAGATAAAACTAAAAAATTTCAAGTAACAGCAACACATTGATTAGACATTATTTATTGTAGAATTAGGTAGGCATTAAATAGTGCGTTATTTTTTTCTATATATACGTTTCACGTGTAGCAAAAAAGCGTGAAATATTTAAATATTTGTTCACGGTCGTGTTATAGAATGTCATTTCAACTTAACAGCTACGTATTATACAACAACGATATTGTAATTTATTATATTTTCAGGAAATATATAATAAAATGTCATATACTTAAACTATCCGCGATTGTAAGATATTCGTAAGTAGGGGGATACGTCCGTATAAAAAAATATAAAAAATTAATAAAACAACTGAACGGTGATAATATGGACCTCTATCCAAAAATCACGTGCCTATTCATACAATAACAATATATATTGTAGTGACTGAAAGTCGTACATTTCCGCGGCCGGATAGAGATCAATGTGCGGGCGCGCGTCGACCGCGGTAGAATCGGAAGTACGATGGATCGGAAAACCAAATAAATCAAAAAACGTCTATTCGTAAATCCGTTGAAGCCAGGTTATGGCATAAATCCCGGAGGACGGCTTTTAAAAATTAGCGCGGCGTCCGTTTTTGGGCGTGGACGATTTTGTATTTGGCGCGCTTTCTTTGGAGGCCGTCGATTAAAGCCGCCGCCGGCCATTTTGAACGTTGCCGAGCAGCGTTTTGCAGGCGGCAGATGGCTGTCGCTACCGCCGCCGCCGCACCGCCGCGCCACAGGTACTGCCACCACCGCTGCTGCCGCCGCCGCCACCACTCTAACACCAACTGCACCGCACCGCCGATCGCGTTTTACGTCCGTCACGGTTGGTTTTCGTCGTATTTTTTCTATTCCATTTCCTAGTTTCCTACTCTCGTCCACCCGATCACTGTAGCCCGTTAGTTACTGGTTTCGTAACCGGCCGCCGTGCGTTCAGTCTGTCAATTTTTTATCACCATCCGCGGAACGCGTCGCTCGCTCATTCCGCACTCGCAGTTCGTACCCGTACTCACTCACTCCACACACACACTCGCACACACATACAAACTCGAGCGCGCCGCTCTCGCCCGGTTGGATTTATCTATTTTCCACGCGCCCGCGAGTCCGAACCAAGTCGGCCGCACCGTACACGTCTCCGTGTCAACCGACCGTCACCCTTAGCGTCCGACCGTCGTCGTTTCACGCCGGTGTCACTCTCTTTTTGGATTTCCGTCGTTTGTCGCTACACGTTCCCGGCACAACCATGAGCAGCTTGGCGGAGACGAATCCGATTTACGGGCCGTTTTTCGGCGTCATGGGCGCGGCATCAGCCATCATTTTCAGCGGTAAGCATAACGAGACGACCACGGTAACAGCGATGCTGTTTGTATTATCAACAACAAACGGCACTGTAATTGACGCCGTACCACCCCGGGGCTAGTACCCGCAATTTGCCGCCCGACGCTTATGGCGGATAGGGCGGCGTTCGATCGATGTGGCGCGGCGGGTGCCTTCCTCGTTTTCGTCGAAAAATGCGGCCCCAGAGTGAAAAACTCTCACGGCCGCCACACCCACCCGCCGCCGCCGATGGTAGCCGATATGCGAGATCTTCCCGTTTCGGGATAGACTCGACGAAGGATCTACGTCGGTGGCGGCGACGGCTGTTTGGCCTAAACGTAGCCTTTGATATTGTCACGTCCTATATGTTTGTGGGGCGGGTCAACAAACAATTTTTCCGGCCTCGTTTCGCACGCACGCGTTTCAAGACTCACACGAGTGGATGTGTTTAGGCGTGGCCTGATAACCGAGGCTTTTCTATTCTCATAGCACTTGACGTGTATCCACTACGCGTTCCCCACCGATCGATTTTTCGGAAAACTCTATGCCCCTAGCACCCTGGTAATGGAGACGCTGATTTTAACGAACCGCAATTCGTTCTCGAAACAGAAAAATTTCGGTCAAAACCCGTTTCTCTGCCGTCTTTTTCGGCACGATTTTCATAATCTTTTGGCTCCCATAGTTCACAATTTGGGTTCTGCTCAGTTCCGACGGTGAATAAAGGTCGAAATAAAATTCATCATTTGTTCTCCCATTCTCGAGGCCACCGCCGCAACCTGTTCGAATCGCGTGTCCCACATACGACTGACACGCATGGGCGTGACCCGATCGAGTTTTTCGAACACTCTTGAATGCTCCTGACTTTCGTCCCCGGTAAAATGTCTGCAACTTAAAAGTCCTGGACAACAGATTCGTCGCGAATTCCATGATTGACGTTCCCGATCATTATTCTAATGCGATAATCGTCAAATCATGGGCGCGGCGCGTGAAGGTCATTTAATTAGATTTCGATTTGAATGATCCTTATCTCTTTCTCTCTTTTGCCATCCCGTCTGTGGTTAGTCATATTTTTTGAATTTCGATTTCCCACAATTATAAGCAATAATATGTGACATTATGTTCTAATAACGTTTTTAACGTTTCGAAAGTGACACACGTTGCTTTAGCCGGACCATAGATTAGACGTTATCTGTTTTCAAATCACAAAACTTATCGTGATAGAGTACAAAGTGTGTTAGTCCAAAGTCTTCTAATATTATTCTGTGTGTTAAGTATATTACATAAGTATCACAACTAATAGTACTTGCATATATTTAATATGTAACACAATTTTCTGTATTTTTGAGATTGGAAATGTTGACAAACCACACCCTTTTTTTTACAGTTTAGACCATTTTATACATATTTCTATTTACCTACCATAAATGTTTAGTAATGTCGAGTCATCGATATTATAAGTATTAAATGCATATTAAAATGCCTAACTTAACCTTATTCCATTTAACGCATGACTACTGAATTATAAACGGTCATTACTATAGCCGTAAAATCATTTTAATTTCTGTTCAGAATCTTGTTAACAACTATAGTTGTGCACATTATTGTTAAGATTCTTCCTATAGTAGCTAAAGGCTCAGTTTTGTTAGTACATAATTATTACATTATAGGTATTCTTAGTTTTAAGTTTTTCATTATCTACCTAATTACAAATCAATTTGAGTTTTACTGATGGTGTAATTACAATGATATATTTAAAGTGATCAAACATTAGGAAATTGAACATGACAACTACAGCGGGTGTTTCGTTATAAATGTTCAACCTAATTAATTAAACTGTTAATAAATTTTTGTAATGACTTTCAAGTGTTTTGTTTAATGAACATTCCATACAGTATACGTTTAAAAAAGACTTACTAAATGTGGGAGTGTAGCGTATAATAAACTAAATAGTTACCCATAAACAAAGTTAAATTATGCTGAGAGCTGATAAATAATACTTACCTAATAAAAATATTGCTACATACGTGGTATTATTAGATCATATTTTTAATTTTATATTTTCAATAGTTGTTGTAGAGTAAATTTTTGAAACTAACTTTTTTACACTAGGTGAATCGATATAAATACAACTGAAGAATTCTCTTTCATTTTGTGTTAGTTCTTAATTTTATCATAGAATGACAAATTATATAAACAGGAAACCTTGTTTCATCATTTTATTTATATTTAATTAATATTTCACAGTATGTATCATGGGTAATTTGTATCTAAAATGATACTGTTTAAGCATACAATGTACAATTCTATTACTACCTACACTATAATTAATTGCATGTCTTTTGTTTTTTAGCTCTTGGCGCTGCATATGGTACGGCAAAATCTGGAACTGGTATTGCCGCCATGTCAGTAATGAGGCCAGAACTTATTATGAAATCCATCATTCCCGTTGTCATGGCTGGTATTATTGCTATTTATGGTCTTGTAGTAGCTGTCCTAATAGCAGGTGCTCTGGAAGAGCCCTCTAAATACTCCTTGTTCAAGTAAGTTGATAAAAAATGTATACAACAATTTGATAAATGATGTAGAATTAATAAACAAAATATACAAGGATTACTAATTTTTTTTTTTATTTTTTTTTTATAGGGGATTCATTCATCTAGGTGCTGGCCTTTCCGTAGGCTTCAGTGGTTTGGCTGCTGGTTTCGCAATAGGTATTGTTGGCGATGCTGGTGTCAGAGGCACAGCCCAACAGCCCAGATTATTCGTAGGAATGATCTTGATCCTAATTTTCGCTGAAGTATTAGGATTGTACGGACTGATTGTTGCAATTTACCTATACACTAAATAAACAATTTTCCCTCTGAATAAATATAAAAACAAAACAATTTTTTTTTTTTGTAACAAAAAAAAACAAACCGTGAACACCTATACGATGCCCAGTTGTTGTCATCAATACAAACAATATACTACCATATTATTATAAACATTTTAGTTGAAAGGAAATCAAATATTTGTGCCCTTACGCCACTCACCCGAATAGTTACGTGTATTCTTCCTTCCCCCCAGCTTTCTAAACCATTTTCCATTCACGTAGCAAAATAAGTAATAATAATTTTAAAACTATTTTAAATAAATATATTTAAATTAAATAAAATGATGGCCATCTCATGTATCAAACGTTATATTTTGTGTTTTATTATTATTATTATTAATTTTTTTTTATGTTTCAATGAGTTGTATTATTAAATATTGTTCCCCCCCTTTCACTTTTAAATGTTACTTAACTAAGAGGGGACCACCCTCAAACATTAAGTACTCTATGCGATGTGATGCAATCTAAACTTAGGAGTGTACGATTGTTCTCCATCTTATTGAGTAACGTACACTAATAATAATAATAATATATTAAATTATTTAAATTAATATTACTGCAGTTCAGCACAAATTTGTAGCTGTACAATTTGATGAAAATTCGTAGTTAAAGTATTATTGTTTGTTTTTTTTTTGTCATTCTTTTTTTTTCTTACATTTATTGTAAAATAAAAGCAGGCTTACATGGTTACTGGTTATTTTAAATTTTTATAATAGAAGTATATAAATTTACAAAAAAAAAGTTTAAAAAACAACTATTAGTGTTTTTAATAATTATTTTAAGTGAGCGTGCATCTAAGACGTGTTAAACATTCCAATGTATTTGTAATTTAATCGTTTAATCCAATGGAAGTATATTAATTTTACTTACAATTAGATATTATATATTCATACATAAATACATACCTTTATATATGTATATATATATATATAAACACTTATAAAAATCTGCCATTAAATTATTGTTCGTTAGTTCAAATAGTTATTATTAACTCCTGTCAAATAACACATTTGTTTATTTTCCATTCATATCAATCGCGTGTTTATTGTTTCTCATCATTATCAAATTATTCGTAATTATTATTATTATAACTGTTCAAAAAAAAAAAAAATTTAAAAAAATCCACTATTTATTTTATTATAGTTGTGTATAAATTATGTGGTTAACATTTGTTTTATTTTTATTTTATTTTAATATATATATATATATAAATATTTTTTTTTTTTTGGTTATTTAGTAGACACTTAATGCAGTAAAACCGATTTTTTTTCAATTGTTTTTAGTCGTTTTTAAACAAAACAAATTTGAGTCTGTAATATATTATTACTTAGACTTGAAGGAAATTCTAAGGGAGTAAATTAAACCTATCTAATTTTCTATACCTACAATTTCCTAGGAATTTCAATTATTTAGTAATAAAACAAAAATTGTTGTTAATCATTGCGTTTGTTTATTTATTTGTTTTCGTTTTTTAAATTGTTATTTCAATATTGAAGTGAAATGTTTTACCGGACCGTTATACCCAAATAGTTACAGTATAACAATATATTAGCATGGCAACCAAAATCCAGACAGAGTTTTGATCACAAGATGATGTTTGGAAATCAACATAACGTATCGGTACTTCCGACATTTTTGTCTGTTTCACTTTGGAACTTGGAAGCGATCGTGTGCCAAAGATGATCTGTCGCGCATGTGCCATGTGACCTTAACGCAGTATAAAATGTAAGGTGTGAATAAAAAAAATTGAACACGAACGTCACGAACATGAATAGCCTAGTGATCACCACCTGTTGACACTGAGAGGATGTGGTGACCAACGTTTTATTAAAATACTGTATTATTATTTGTGTTGTACTGTGGTGTGTACTACTGTCCGAAACACATTTTTCAATCGCCGAATTACGTTTTAAACGTTTTAGTACATAAAATATATTACACACCAGTATGCCATCGCCTCTATAATTGGATAGATAATATCTGATTGACAATATTACTCGAAATTAGGGAAACCAAGAATACGATTGTACAGCTCTAAATATTTTTAATAAATTGGGCGTTTTAGTGGTTAATATAATAACATAATCTTATATTAAAGAAGTATCTTAGCGATCTGCGTTTTATTTTTAATCGTAATATAATAATACTAATGTCGGGTTGTATAAAAAATTGAATTTTAATGGTTCGATACAAGTTTACCCGTTATTGATCTCATAATTGATTCAATAAACATTATTCGATTGTCTATGAAACTCGACGTTAGTATAATATCTAAATTTGTGTTAATCGTTCCCAATGTACCAACTATACAGTAATATTGTAATATCCTACACATAAACTAAATCAGCAGCTTGTTATAAACTATAATTTGCAGCGCTTAGATACAAGTAATATGTTTCGTATCGCATAGGTTAAAATGGTTGAACGACATTAATAATTTCATATTTCCACTTGCAAACACAGTATAGTCGGTCGTATAGATGTACCTATAGTATCGCTATCGCATTTAACGTGTTGCTGACGCAAGTAGGTATGCTAAATGCTTGAATTGTATAATATGCAGCTGCCGGAATGAGCTGCACGCCTGCACAGTTATACCAGTACGGCAAGATGCAAATGCATTATACGCGAGACAGTATCAATGATAAAAGGGGGAGGGGTTGAATTTTATTTAAGGTTTACAGTGTTGTGATCAATGCGTGATGGAACGCATATGAAGACGTGTGTGTGTGTGTTCGGCGAATTGGGTACAACGCGCTCGAGCACTTCTATTTACCATCACTGCAGTAGTGCAGTGATAAATTTAGATGACAAAAAAAATTCTATTTTTCTGAATGTACTAATTTAAATTTGAATTCAACTTGGGCGTGAAGTGGGGAAATCGATCCGCACTGCCACGCATGACCCTTCTGCGTCACGATGATCCGATACTAACACAGTAACACCTACTAATTTAAAATATAAGGTATAAGTCACTGCTGCACACTTTTTAAATTATTTTCTTATCGTAAACGTGACTGTGAGAAATACGCACACGCTAACAGTTAAAATAATTGTCTAATATACAATAATATGTCATAACAAATTGCGACGTTTTCTAGTATATCTCCCAAATTCCAATCGGTATTCCCGTGCCCGAACTAGGTACCTCGATAATTATTATACACGCGAAGCTTATGTCTTCTCGTCCGCAGTGGCGCAATCTTCACCCGACTCGACCACATAATTTCACAATGCGACAACGATTAAAACCCAACGGCCGACGGTGGGTATCCGCCATCGCTGTGCAGCCATTTTAACTTTAGCAGTTGTGATTTATGAGTAACGGCTTGTACGATATTGTGTAAACTGTACAATTTAAACGCCGGATGTCGACGCACGCTCGTCTGTCGGTCATTGTTGTGCAGCTATGTAGAACGGTGATAATTATTATAATATTATAAAAATGCCAAATGTGTAACAATAGCGCGTAATATTTCACAAGGTCCGGGGAATATATTCTTTGTTTATTTCGCAATTGACTCGCGCGATGCCTGATCGTCAACAATAAAAATATAAAATACATATTTTATTATAGAAATATCAGTAGGTTACCTATCGTGTAATTTAATCAAACCGAGCCGCTACACGACACAAGTGACGGGTCTCTAAAATTTTTGGGACGCGCGACCTTAATATCTTCTTATTTCTGTCCACGTGACTTAAATGACACAAAAATGCAATCAATGTTGAAAAATGTAGGTATATGATTATATTAATTTTTTAATCAATTTAGTCGAAAGTGTATTCCAATACTTTAGGAGTTTTGGATCACTAGCCGCAAAGGCATTCGTGTAGCAGGTGATCTATTGCAGAACTGTGAATTCAGAACGAATGATCTACTTACGTACAAATTAAATACATATATTTTTTTAATAGTATAAACAATAAATAGCCAATTATAATAAAAGTACGGTAAACATTTTTAGTATCTATCTTATAAAAATTTTAAAAAAATATGTTTAATTGACCACCATGCTTCATAAACAGATGATGTAAAAGTTCCGATGTAGTGCCGTGAATTTTTCGAAGTATTTTAATTTCAAGATATGACCAAATGCATTCTATTGTCTGGATACCGGATGGGTATACTACCAAAAAGTCATTGGCAAAAAACACTGTGGTTAAAAATTTCGAAACATATGTTTAAATATATTATTTTTTTTAACGATGGTTAAATAAGCTGGTAAATCATAATATTAGTAACATTAATATCATTATAATTATAGCAATTTTTTTGTAATATTATACATAAATAATATATAGATATAGGTACCATACTATTTAGGCTTGGGACTTATCTACAGCGAACTTTTTATGCCTTGGACTAGTGGACTTTTTTACCGCGATTCGTCTGGGTGTTGGCGCCTGTTAGCGGGTCAACAAAATTTTTATAATGGTTTGCAGTCAAGTGATTATATTCTTTATTTTATAAAACTTTATAGGGTTTCTATAGGGTTTTCCCAACATAATGAATCCACTGCAGCTTGCAATAATGTGCATTTGATAACCATATATTAATAATAATAATAATTGTAGATTGTCATCTACGCCTATATAGTACCTATAGGCTATAATACGATATAGATCACCTGATACAGCTAAAACGAGGTAGCAAATCACCCGCTACACGAATGCCGTTACGGAGATCTGAGCAAAACATATTAAATGATGATCAAATCATAAATGGTATTTTGTTATATAACTCATTATTATAATAATTTGAAAAAACAAATTTTACCTAAAACAAAACTAGTGGTCAATGGACAGTGGTGTAGTCAAATTCATTGTAGTTACATGCAAACTCCACCTGTTTAGTTTATTTGATAATAATACATTGCAACAAAATAAATAAAATAAATTCTAATCATAGTATTATATACAAGTATAGTCATAAAGAAATTGTATTAAAACTATTTAGACTGACAAAAGCACAATATAATAATACTTGCCTATCTATGTATTTTATTACTAATTCCATCAAATAAAATAGTTTTATATATTCAAAAAGTTGTATTATCAAAACCTAAAAAAAGTTTTCATCATTTGAATACCTGTGTAACTAATTTAAAGTTTCCAACTCAATTAAAAGACAAATTTGATCTGATATGGTTTTTCTTCATTCAAGACTCGTTTATTACTGAAAGTACTTACGTTTAATTCAAAACAGAGATTATTTAAGAAAATTAATACATTATAATATATTATAGAACTTCTTAACACTTATAATTTTCATACAACAAAATTAAAACATACAGTTTTAAAAATAAAATTGTTTATTATATCTTATTATTGTTGTTTCTGTACACTTCATATTGCTGGAAAATGTTCATCGAGCATTAAAAACGACCACTGAAAAAATTTGATTAAGGAAAACTGTACTAAGTGTTTTGATTAAATTATAAACGCAATACGCCAATACAATATTTACATATAATAGTATTTTCTATTCAAAATGTAGTATCAAAAAATATTGCCACATTAATATTTAACTTTTTGAACAAATAGTTTATTAGATTAGTTTGAATATTAATGAAGCCACAACGGAACAGCGAGAAAATAACCCACATTAGTATTTTTATATAAAGTAAATAATGTATAAAAAAAATAGCAACAAATATATGAGCAAAATCAATAACCTGAATATTTAATCTACAGATTAAATTATTAATTAAAATATTGAAAAAAATATATTTTATTCTATACAGTATACATGCATAATTTAAATAATTATACTGAATAAATAATTGGATTTGTTTTAATAAATAATATGTTAAATTCAATTTATTTAAGTAGTATATTACCCTAACAAAATATAATAAAAAGTATTTAGATCAATAGATGGAAGTACTAGGCAATTAATTTAATACATTTTCCTATTTAAGTACATTCCCGAACCTTTAGTTTACATTGAAATAAAATAAAAAACTCAATATGTCCATTTTACAAAAGTTATTTCAGATTTTATAATTTGATTGTTTTTTTTTTTTTTATATATATATTATTCAATAATTAATTACCTTAATAGCAAATCATTAATAATAAAATTAGAAAATATTTTAAGGTGGCAAAAATAGATAAATCAATAGCCAATAATTTATTTATACTATTAAGTATGCATAGTGTAAGCAGAATAAAAAAATACAAGCAAGTATAATGGAAAACCAATCACTTTCAACTTTGAACATAATAAAAAATACAGCTTTTAGTATGTATAAGCTTTTAGTATACAATAATTTAAATTATTTGTAAACCCCACAACAATAAACATATGAATTGAATTGTGGGTAAGTTATAAAGGGCTCAAAACATATTTGAAAATAATGGTTAATATGCTTATAAAGCTGAAATTATAATATAAACCAGTATTTTTCAACTTTTGTATTATGACAACACATTATTAAAATATTGCATGCTATGCACCACTAAAAAAATAAAAATAATTAGTAATATTTAAAATTAATTTGATAATGTAAAATTAAAAATAACAAAGAAAAAATATAATATAAATAATAATGATAAATTTCTATAACATAACTTATTTCATACATAATCATCATAGAAATTATATCAAATACCTATTAATTTTTGTAAATGTAATGTTATACTTTGCGACACATTTGGATTTATCCAGCGACACACTAGTTTAGAAACACTAATATAAATAGTAAATGGTGTTGTTGCACTTAAATTGTCTATTAAGCACAATAAAGCACATATAGTTCTACAGTTAAAATTCAAAAAAGTTATTATTAGTTTGCAGCAAACTCTTAGATGATATTTGATTATAATATTGTTTACCATTAATTAATTAAAAATCAAAAGCAAAGTAAAAGAAGAAAAATTACCAAGTACCTAGAAAGGTAAATAACATTAAATCATTTAAACTTTGTTTATTTATTTTTCTTGTATACTATTTGTCTAATTAAAAAAAATATTTGTCAAGAGATGACACCAAATTGTGAGAGGGAGGTGAATATCTTTATTGCCGATTCATAAAGACTCATATGAAATAGAACATTATTCCAATAAAATGAGTATTGAGTATAATATAATAGTGTATTGAACAACACTTGAAACTTGTGAGTAGCTGAACTATGTTAATAAATAAAAATGTGTTACAATAATGAAATTGAAATAAAAAGTTTTAACAATGACTACAAGCTAAGGTAAAATCTAAGAAAAATATTCATATTTATTGTATTTTATATCTGAAAACAATAAACTATTACACTAGAATAATTTATTTAAAATATATTTTTATAGTTTTAGGATGCTGGATATATTTATGTGTCCAAACATTGAATTTCAAAAATTATTTTGATATTAATAATTGTTTATTAATGAATATTGTTGTATTATTAGTTATTACTCAGATTAATATGGGTTAATTAGGCTACATTGTTCTGTACAAAAGTATAATAATTTAATTGAAAGTTGCATCCAAGTTATGCAAACAAAATATAATTATTTGCTAAGTAATAAACCAGTATACCATTGTCAATTATCAAGAAATAATTGTATAGGAAACTATCCATAGTTTAGCAGAAAATTAAAAATAATATTATTGTCCAGTAAAAATTGTATTTTATAACACAAATAAATTTGATAATATTTTTTTTGTTTTGATATTTGCATAAAAAAATAATTTAAAAAAAAGTAGTTTTATTGTATGTACGGGTTTAGCATAACATACTAATACATTTTGGGAACCGCTGACTTAATTTATTTGATAAAATGTTAGTTTAAATAGTTAAAATGCAGTTATATTACGTAGACTGAAAGATTAGGTCATAACCCAAAACCTTGATGAACATACAACTGCCCAACTGCCTACTGATTTGATGTAGTGGATAAAATGTTTGTACAGTTACCATTTATTTATAAGTTGAACACAGAAAGCTTAACACTCGACTTGTTTAACGTACTCAATTATCATAATCACAGTAACAAAGCGTACACAATTAAATGTGTTAAACTGTTCATAATTTCAAAAGGATACATCTTTTTGTTCGTTTCTTGTACATGATTCGGTAACCACACTCTCTGCATCGGATTGGGTCTTTAGGTTTCATTTCGTTTTCGGCCTGGCACGCTGTCGTTGTTCACATATAATAAACAAAAATAAAATATCAAAATAGGATCAAAAACGGAATTGCCAATGACTGTAGTCGGTACAATAACAACAGATGAAAGTTGCTGTCTAAAGTCTAAACACAGCGAATATAATGCATTTTTATAATTACCTCCACAAATGTAAATGAGCGCTTTTTTGGGGGCATCGTCTGGCGTTTCATTTTCGGTGATCATCGTGTACGCCGGTTGTCGTCAATTGTTTATAACTAATAATAACGTAATAACTGTAATAAGCATTAGTTTGTAATGCTTGTATTTGCAATTTGCATTGCCGGGAGTCGCGACGCCGACCACTGTTATCTATGACATTATCAGTTATCAGTTTATCACTGAATCGTCTGAAACGATTTTCAAATATTTACCACACGTGCGAGTGTGTAGTTGTTTCCAAGGAAGTGGTGTCGATAGGGCGGGGAAATTTAAAACAGTGTTTTGTACGTGAGGATCAATATTATAATAATATCATATTAAATAATAATTATTAATTACTAATAATATGGGTTTACAGCTTTTAAATTTGGAATCATATTCGTAATACGGAGCGAAGTCATTAGGAATAATTGTCGTTGGAGGGTAGCCCGTAGTCCGTATCAGCATTATTTTTTTATTTGAAAAAAGAACCAAAATTAATTTAAAAGCAATTTTATCTTCTTAGCATATTTTCGAGCTGACATAAAATAGTTTTGTAGAAAAAACTAAAAATATATTCTAATTATATATGAAGTTTAAGAACATATATTCGTATAGAACTTGCGCATTTATTTTAATTTAATTTAATCAAAGTAATTCAAAGAATATTAACAATCTATAAGAACTTTTTTTTTATGTTATTAGTTAATTTCTTATTAATTATTATATAATATATTATTTTAGTTTGGTAGGCATCAGTCTCCACTATGTTTCTTTTTAGGCTTTTAAGTTGATAGTTAGAATTTATAGGTTGTGTATTTGATAAAATATGTAATATTAATACTGCTTTGTCTTTTGTTCGAGTTCGTAGTACACTATGTTAACCGAATAAACATGGTTGACTGATTTGATTTTAAATTCTGTGTGACGGGTGGAATACACGGCTGAAATCAAAATACGAGTACATTAATATAGTTATCATATACACGTATTATTGACTGATCGATTGAAATGCTTGTATTGTACCTACTTACGAACTTGGGATGTTTATGCACAGCCGTGTAGTTATAATGAACAAATTTACCAAGTTAGAAAATGTTTTAAGTGCTAATTAATTTAATTCGCCACAGGTAGACTGCCAACCTCGGCCGAACTAGTTCGCAAAAGCGATGTACACCGATATCGATTTACCCATGAACTGCTGTGGTAGGTACCTACACTAAACCGAGATACACCGATGAAGGCATGAAGCTCCGTACGTATTTTACGTTTGTTCGTTTGAGTCGGGATATACAGGACACAGCTAGTATTAAATAGATATATAAATAGTTGAAATTTAAGTTGTCTGCGCACAAAATGAATTCGTGTGATTTAATGCTTATATATGTGTGCATGATATGCCATATAACTGTGTAAGTATTAGGTATTATATAAATACCTAAAGATGACCGTGCTAGCAAGCAATATAAATTATTAACTGATAATGTACAGCAAATTGACATGATACAAGCAGTTAAGAGAAGGCATTTACGTCAACAAATCGTTCAAAGTCGTCTTTATAATATAAATAAAAGTCAAGGTCTCATCCCCACCCAATTATAATGAATAACAATGTTAATAAGCTGCACTTCTATGACTTTATAACGATGACACGGTGACACGACGGGTACTCTGCAGGACCACATTTACGATGATTGATTCAATAATATTTCAATTATTATACAGTATTTACAGTGTAATTGTGTAATATATCAAATAATATGGTTACACGGAAAACGGCTATAGGTTAGATCATTAATATTATATCATGAATTTTAGCTTAGTCTTATTGTATATTTGCGTATAACCAGATGGCCATCAAAGCACTCTGAGGACTGCTAGATGCACGTTTTTGTTGTATATAACTATATAGAATTATTAACTACGGTATTGGTCGATTTTTTTCCAATAAAGGACGTAGCTGATCACTGAAGGTAATATTTTCCTCAAATAACTTGAATTGATCAATGTTGATAATAACATTATATTTTTGGATTTATCTAATTTGAATTGTGATTTATTATCATCCCATTAAAGGAAAATCAGTAGAATTTATCTTTTACATCGATATTCCCTTAAATATTGACTGTCAAATCATCAAAATCGTAAGTTTTTTTTTTAAATTTTGAAACGTTATTGTACGATATTTTTATTAATTGAACAATCATAATGGCCGGTAGTCTTTCATTTATTTTTACTGGTCAAAAATGTTTACTACCTAAATAGTTTAATACTTGAAAATCGATGGAACTATTTACACGCACGCACGTCGCACGTAATATTATATACCTGCTGGGTAATAAGGAAATACGTTTTTTTTTTTAAAAAATCTATCTTTCCGCAAATTTTACAATCAAGTATTAAGATAGGTAATCCAAACGGTAAACGAAATAGGTAGAGTTTAATATCTGAACTATACAACATATAATAATAAAAAAATCTATCCTTGTAATTTTATATTTATAAACCTACAACAATTTTTCGTTCAATTTTCTTTGAAGCAAAACAAATGCATAATAATTAGTATATTATTACATAATATTACTTTTGTTAATTTTTCTTGTTTACGTAAATAATGTTTTTTTTCTATATCTGTTTCGTCGTCTGTTTTTATCTGTTCTACGCTAATTATGCTTAGATAATCTTCAGTACCTTTTTCATATTAAATGTTAATAAATAATAATTATAGTTACCAATCTTACGTATTTAAATATATTCAGGGATTGTTTTTATTTCTGTATAATAGTATATAATTATTAATTATAAATAATACATTATTATACATATCATATTTTAGCATATATATACTATTAGTATATACGTCATTATTATTCGTTCCGATTAAATAAGTGAGTGTCTAGTGACTGTGACTGTATATTTATCTGCCGAGTTGAGAGTAGGTACGAGTAAATTTTTTTTTTTTTTTTTTTTTTTTTTTTTTTTTTCTAAAAAGGTTTTAACTTTTTTTTTTTTTTTTTTTTTTTTTATTTAAAATATAATTACAATCTATACAACAGTTTGGTACAATAAGTAATTGAGATGAAGTATTTACATATCGAGAATAACAGATGGGGGAGGGCACTCAGTAGTGCCACCCGACAGATTAAATTAGAAGGTCTCTAGGCCAGGAGCGTTTTAAACGTCTCTGGGGGTTATCAGGGATTGTTAGAGAAGATATGCGTTTTATTAATGGATTGTAGTGTTGGATTAATTTGGAATGAAAGGAGACGTAGTGAGACTTTGTTAATTGAGAGAGCAATGGTATATTTAGATCTTTGTGCAGATTATTATTTGTGATAAACCATGGAGCAGAGACAATTTGCCTCAGACAGATAGACTGGAATGCCTGGATTGTTCTCGTGTTTGAGGGTTTGGCAGAGCCCCAAATCTGGATGCCATAGGACCAGACAGGTCTGATGATGGTTTTGTATATTAATAGTTTATTTTTTAATGATGTCTTGGATCTAAGAAGTGGGCGGAGTAAATGGAGTCTGGAGTTGACTGTTTTTCTTTTTGTTTTAAGGTGTTGGGCCCATGTGAGGCGCCTGTCAAAGATCAAACCTAGGTATCTTATTGTCGGGGTGATTGGGATTTGGTTATTATTAAAAGATACAGAGGGGCAGTCACCTGGTCTAAGAGAGAAAGTGATAAAGGATGATTTAGCTTCATTAATTTTGATCTTCCAGCGGTTTGACCATAGTTGAATCGAGTTGAGATGATTTTGTAGTCGGAGAGATACTACCTGGGGGTCATGGTTTGAAGCCAGGATTATTGTGTCGTCAGCATATGTACCCAGTGATGTATGAAGAGAGGTCGGAGTGTCGTGGGCGAATATAGAATATAAGAAAGGAGCTATGTCACTTCCTTGAGGGACTCCAGCTAGTATTTGGAAGTTTGACGAGTAGCTGTTGTTAACGCGAACACAGAAGGTGCGATTTTCGAGGTATGATTTTAAGAGAAGGTAGTAGGGGGCAGGGAGGAATTTTTTGAGTTTGAAGAGAAGTCCTTCATGCCACACCTTGTCAAAGGCCTGAGCCACGTCAAGGAGTACAGCCGCACAGTAAAGTTTTGATTCCATGCTGGTAGAGATTAAGTCGACAGTGCGGTGGAGTTGGTGGATGGTGGAGTGCTTGGACCTGAATCCAAATTGATGGTTTGGGATGATGTTGAATTTGTCCGATAGTGGAAGTAGCCTTTTGAGGAGTATTTTTTCAAAAATTTTTGCGAATGTGGGGAGGAGAGAGATTGGTCTATAGGAAGACGGGATATCAGGGGGTTTGTCCGGTTTTGGAATTAGGATTATGTTTGAGTGTTTCCAGGCTGTGGGAAAGTAGGATAAACGAAACATAGAGTTAAAAATTAGTGCTAAAAGAATGATAGATTTTTCAGGGAGGTGTTTGACAACTAAGTTGCTTATTAGGTCGTGCCCAGGAGCTTTTTTGGTTGGGAGTTTGCGGATGATGAATTTAATTTCACCCGGGCTGGTATGTTTAGCAGGGAGGGCCATGGGGAGAGGGGATTCAAGAAATCTAGTAATATTTAGAGTATGAATTTTATTTGGGATGATATTATGTGGTTTGAAAACGTTTGCTAAGTGTTTGGCGAAAATGCTGGCTTTATCGGAGTCAGAGGAGGCCCACGAATTGTTTGGCATACGGAGTGGGGGGGATGGTAGCTTGAGATGGATTAATTTTTTAGTGGCCTTCCATAAAGATGAGTCTTTAGTTGAGAGGTTTTGGATGTAGTTTTGATAATTATCGTTTTTGAGTTTGAGAATAGCTTTGTTTAGTTTATTTTTCAGATAATTTAAAGTTGCTTTGTCCGATGGGTATTTAAATCTATGCCATTGGGTTCTGGCTCTGCGTTTATCGGCGAGTAAGCGCATGATATGGGCAGGAATATTTGTATTATTCCGGGGTGGAGGATGGTTACTCGAGGCAGCGGAGGCAGAATTTTGAATATTGGAAGTTAAGGAAAGAATAGCGCTGTCGATTTCAGAGGTAGTTTTTAGGGAGGGTTTAAGGTTTATATTGTCGGTTATTAATTTTTTGAATTTAGGCCAGTTTACTCTGCCACAAGTAAGGGAAGGTTTAATTTGTTTAGTAGCCCAGGCACCCACCTCAAGATAAATTGGGGTGTGGTCAGATGAGAGATCGTTTAAGTTTGATATGGTTGAGTGTATGTGGTTTGGAATTTTAGAAACGAATATATCAAGGATATCAGGAAGTCTGTTACAGTGAGAAGGCCAGTAAGTAGGAGAAGGGGGGGAAATTACTGAGTAGTTCATAGTGTCTAAGACAGATTTAAGTGCACGGCCTCGGGTATTAGCGGAGCGGTTTCCCCAGTAGGGGTGTTTTGAGTTGAAATCACCTCCAACTATGAATTTTTGACCTAGGGTGGAAAAAAAGGTTTGAAATTCGACAGACAAAATTTTGGGTCCAGGGGGACAGTAGATTGCAGAAACGGCAATGGGGGTAGAGTTGTAAAGGTTGACTTGGATTGTAGTGGCTTGTAAGTAGGGTTCAGAGTGTGGAGCTAATTGATGATGGGATAAATTGTTTTTAATGTAGATAGCGGTACCAGCGTGGGCAGTACCGTCCGGATGGCAAGTATGATAAACTTGATATCCAAATATTTTTGAGTGAGATGTGGGGGTAAAATGCGTTTCGGAGATAAGGGCGATGTCGATATTTTTAGCTTCGAGAAAGCATTGAAATTCGTGCTTATGTTTGGAGAGACCATTGGCGTTCCAGGAGATTATGGACAGGGGAGAGTTTAGATTAGAATTCAGAGTCATTGGTAACAACTAATTTATTGATGAGAGAGGAGAGGAGGGTTATTAGAGGTGTGATGAGTGATTGGAGCTCATGAATGAATGATGTCAGTTGATTTGAGAGAGGGTTTTCGGGAGGGGGTCGTTAATAGGGGTTTGAGTTTTACCTTTTGTTGCGCTGGCGTAGGAGTTTTGTCGGGTGGCAGAACTGGTTTGTACAAGGTTGGGGTTGGTCTGCCGAGAGATGTCCGAACTGGTGAGGTTTACATGGCTGGTGGTAGATGGGTTGCTTGAGTGTTGATAGAAGTTGGTTTGAGTGGGGTTCTTGAGTTTGGAGTTTCTTGATCGCAGCAGAGTTTTGTGTTTGATGCATCCCTTATAGTTTGCAGGGTGTGCTTCCCCACAGAGAGCGCAGGAAGCCGGGGTGTCCTTTGATTTTTCACAGAGTTCAGAGAGGTGACTTTGGCCGCAGCGGACACAACGAGGATCGCGATTGCAATAAGTTTTGGTGTGGCCGTAGTCCTGACATCTATGGCACTGGGGAAGGTCCTTCCGGGAGTGAGGCTCTTCGACTTTAATTTTGGTGTAGCAAAGAGAGGTAAGTTTGAAGATATTTGGGTTTTCAGGAGCCGGGTCTAGATCGACGAAAAAAAGCGGGAGAGGAGATTTAGATAGTCTAGCCTGGATATTAGAGATGTTTCTAAACATGAGTAAATTTAAATTATAATATATAGGTTATAAGTTTATAAATTATATATAACTATATCCTGCTCAACTGTTGTGCATTGTTAAAGCTATTTTGAATGGTACTCGTATGAAAAGTAAAAATTAAAATTTTAAATAGTATAGGACTTCGCAGGTACCATTAATTCAACGCACGATTTTATCGAGCTTAACGGTGTGTACGTAATTTGGAGTACAGTCGACTCGTCGCGTCATCATTATTCATTATATAGATGATATATATATATATAATTTCATCAGAATATTATACTTATTATATTTTTCTTTAAAAAGAACGCCATATGAACAGTCTATAAAATATAAGGTACCAAACCGTCGATCAAAATTAATGACAGGTACTTAACCTATAGTTTTATTTGCCAAAAGCACTGTAAGCAATATTTTAGAAAAGTATGCTCATATAAATATATAATACTTGTAAAAAAAAAATTATAATACGAGAAGTCAAGACATACGGATATACACATAATGATAATATACAGTAAAAATAACAAATGTGTACTTAACGTATTCGACTTTTTAATCATAAGATATTAATAACTAAGGCTGTGAATTTAATGCACTTAAAAACTATTAAATATGCATGCATATATATGCACTAAAAACTGACAAAATATGCTTACAAATATGCTCTTATTTTTCAAAAATATGCAAAAAAATTATTAAATTTTAACTTTTATTCTTAATTTTTTTTTATTAATTTTACAATTAAACAAAGAAATCAACTCGAATAAAAATAATATTCGAACACAGGCACGACGCGTGTTGATAAATGGATCACACCATACTAAAAACGATTGTCTAACAATTTTTGTCATCTGTTATGTACGACTTATACGAGATTTGATATCAGTAAATTAATTTAACCTCGCCATCAATAGTACAATAGTCAATAATACACGTTAAATACCTGACTAAAAATAGAATAGTATGAAAAAAAGCATTTATACAAAAAAATCATTAAAACATGCATTTATATGCTCTAACCCATGAAATATGCAAAAATATGCAAAATAAGATTTGGTATTTGCACTATAAATAAATCAAAACAAATTTTGGCCAAATCCATTTTATTATAAAGTGTAGCAAAAAAAAAAAAAACATGCAAATGCATATGCATTAAATTCACAGCCTTGCTAATAATGAATTTAAAAATTAATAATTTTATTTCATAGATAAATAGTATAATATCGTATTTTGTTTTTAAATTCAAAATTTGAAATCGAAAAAAAATGAATAATTATTTTATTTTTATTTGTAAATTAAAATGAATATAAATAATATATTATTTAATTTTTATTATTTTTATATTGTATATAATATCCTATAACTCAAAATATTATAATACAATTTTACAGTAAATTACCGCAACTAATTAATATTTTTTAATAATTTATAGACTATCAGGGCACTATCAGGGTCGTAATATGCTATGTGCAACTATGCAAGACTAAAAATCAATACGAATATACGATTCTACATATAAGTACTAGCCTAATAACAGTGGCTTAGTCGTAATAGTTTAAGGCTTATAGACTATAGAATAAAATATATTGCATGTCATTAAATCCTTTTATTAAATTATAATTTATAAATTCAAAACAATTATGTAGTTACTAGATGGTAGTCACTAGCCGATAGGTATGTAAGACTGTAGGAGCTTTACTACTGTCGGTTGCATACGAATGTCGAATTGCATCCCCGATATAAAAATTGCGATTAGTTTACTATACCAGATAATAGGTTATGGCCGTTATGGGTATGGTGACTAGATATAAAAATTTAAAAAATAATTTTTTTTGGTAAAAATACCATGTGTAAAATTTGAATAAATAAATACACAAAATTGTTAATATGTAGCAAACATATTAACAGATAACAAATTAAATTAACTATGCTACCAACCAAATAGATTGCATTAACTCAAACCATGAAATATATTACCTATATAAATTAATATCAAATTCTAATAATCATAAACATATGTATTAGCCCATAATATTTTCAAAATAAAAGAGTACAATTTTATATACTTAACACTATTGTTAAGGAAATAAGGACACTAGGACATGTATAAAAAAATAGTACTGTCCTACGAAAAATAGTACGTCTGGTCACCATATAGTTATGGGTACTATATAGAGTTAAGGGTTGTAGGCATTAAGGCATAGAATAAAGATTAGAGTAGGTAGTAGGTAGGTACGGTAACCAGTGGCGTATCCGGGGGACACACAGGGGCCATGGCCCCCCTCATTGGCCGTATTTGCTATTTTTTGTTTCTATTAAAAACATAAAATAGTTTGTTTATTTTTTTCTTTTTGGGAGCATATTTGGTAAAATGTTTTCATGTATTTTTTGAGCTATAAATTACTAATTTCAATTTTGTCCCGATTTCGACAACCTGTAGTCACTTGGTCCGTCGACTAGAGCGCGTCAGCTGCCGTACTCACCGGTCAACGATCAATCATCGACGCGAAATGATAAGTGATAACAGATAACGATTAAGGGCGAGCGCGCGCGCGCGCAAGTGATCGAACGACTTCCACCCGCGGGGCGCGGGCTGAACGACTGGTGTTTTGCGTAGGTTGTTATGCCCGTGGGGTTAATGTGTTTTTTCTAGATCATTGACCCCTATTATTATATTACCCCGTTCGCGTTTTTTCCCTCTACTTTTTTTTTATTTTTTATTATTACTATTATTCCATTTGCGCACATAATACTTACTCGTGTCACTCCGAGACAATGACAAGTGCGAAATAAACCGTCTGGGTTAGTGGGTTGTGCCATTATTCCCGATTCCGAACTAAGCCGCGCATAAAACCATCATTATAATTCTCAAAGACACGACATTTGTTAGGTTTAAATATTTTCCACAGTTTTTCATTTTCTTTCGTCCGCTGAACTATCTACGCGGGGACATCATTGTTGTTGACAAAGTCGACAGCAAGATGGAATCTAACTGTTGACAGCTTACACCATACCGTGTTGGTGTTCATCGAGATAAAGTATGATATCTGTTGGGACGAATTCAAAAATGGCCAGTAACAGGACTAATGCTGCCACCTCCGCTGCCTCCAATGCTGATTGTGAGTATTTAACACTATTATTTATACTTAGTAAGCTCTTAGCTCTTACTACTTTAGTTACCTACTTAACTTAAAAAAATAATAGTACCCTGAACCCTCATAGTGTTGACATTTTGTAATCATTGGGAACCTTAATAATTTTAATTTATAGCTAATAAATGCACTACTTTTATATTGACCAATCAACACTAAAAAAAAAAAAAATTTATTAACACTCATAGTGAATCCACTGCTAATGATTATAGTTTATTAGTAATTATTATGTGGGATTGTCTCATATTGCTTTAATTCAATTGTATATATAATTTTTTGTTATCAAGTTTTGAGGATTATTAAGGATTTTATTAAAATATTGTAATTTATTATATTAACTACATTATTGATTACATTAATATTTCAAAATACAAAAATATTTAAAGAACTAACTTTTTGAGGTAACTATCAAACTAGTATTTATAAACTTAATTTTTGTTTTATAGCAGAACAAGCAGCTGAACAAATTATACGTAAAAAAACTATAATATCACCAGAAGATGTATTGACTTTGCCTAAAATTACAGAAGGTAATGTATATATTTAGAATATGACTAGTATGATTTCATTTATTTATATTATTTTATTTGTACAGGGTATTTATGTGCTCCAGATGCAAATATATATAATATAGACTTTATACGTTTTAAAATACGTGACCTTGATACAGGCATGGTTTTGTTTGAAATTGCCAAACCTTCTGTAATACTCGGTATGTATATACTGATTAAATATATAATAATATGTGTATTGGATTAATGTTATTTATAAGTATGATATTGTGTATTTAGAAGACAATCAAACTGAAGGAAAAGTAGAGGAAACAGATCTAAATAGTGGCAGATTTGTACGCTATCAGTTTACACCAAAGTTTCTTAAACTGAAATTGGTTGGAGCAACGTAAGAATTGTAATAAATATTTTTTTGCTTCATTTTATTCTATAGTACATCTTTCAATTAGAGTTCATGAATTAAATTTTATAAAATCTTTTAGTCTTAAATTATAATATTAACTTTTTATGTATTTAATTTTCATCTAATTTATAGTGTGGAGTTTACTGTGGGAAGTAAGCCAGTTAACAAGTTTCGAATGATTGAACGTCATTATTTCCGTAACAAATTATTAAAGACATTTGACTTTGAATTTGGTTTTTGCATACCACATAGCAAAAATACATGTGAACATATATACAAGTTTCCAAATTTGGATCCTGAATCAAGTATATTTTTTAATTATTAATAAATATCTAATTGTATGATTTTAAATAATGTTTTACCTTTGTATTTGCAGTTAAGGAAATGATCCAAAATCCATTTGAAACTAAATCAGACAGTTTCTATTTTGTTGAAGATCGACTTATAATGCACAACAAAGCTGAATATGCATATAATGGTGGAGTTTAGTAGAACTGAGACAACCTATTTTATGTTCATTGAACATGTTAATATTTCACGGTTTTTTTACTTAATATTTATTCTAACATGATTTTACATCTTATTGTGTGGTCACTTTTGTCACATTTTTTTTGAAGTGGAGTCGCACCTTATACTCCAACAAAGTATGCTATTCTTTTAAAATATATTTGAACTCAAATATCACAGTGTTCTATGAGTATAAGACATAGTATTATACATTATTTATTATTATTGTTTAAGTTAATAGAGTTGTTAATTGTTATGAATTTCATTATAATTGATAAAAATCAATCACAATTATATTTTATTTCTGTGAAAAAAAAAGAGATTCACTTTTATTAATAAATATGTATTATGGAATGTATAAAATATTAAACAGAATAAGACATTTTTGCAATTTATTCAAATTGATTTTTTGAGTAATATATATATATATATTATATAAATTTAATTTTTTTGTCTGTATATTATAAGATCAAGTTTAAACTATCTAATTGTTTTACTTAATCTTCATTAAATTAAATTCAAGTTATGTTAATTCAATTTTGAATATTGGTAAGTCTTAATAACATATTAATGCTCTGAAATCATACACATTTATCAATTATTTATTGCATACTTTTAATGTGTAGTATGCTCTATTTATTTTGTGATCTCTTAAAATAAAATAAAATAATTACATTCCTAAAAAAAAATGTGTTATTTATTAATCATGATTCATGGCACATTATAATGCGTTGTCAAGTTTATAAGTTAAATCAATTTTAATAGTGTTAAATTAATTTAACTTAATTAAAACATTATTAGGCCTTAAAACTTAATACCTTCTTTTAAAATGAACTTCTACACAATGTAGCTTTTAAAATCATGATAAGTGGTGGTGATTAGTGGTTACCATGCACTACTCAGCTACTGTTGGGTTGAAAGAAAGTTATCCACTATCGAAACAAACTTTAAGGGGTACATAAAATGTAGAAGATGCTTGCCATTTGGAAATATTTCAAGTCTGTAAAACAAAAAAAAAACCATGATCAGAAAATAATAAATAACTAAAAATAGTTACTAATTGGCAATTGCCATGTTATGTATAGTGTTGGTAATAATGTCTTAGCAGTTTGAAAGATTGTTGCATTTAGGGTATATAATATATTAGGAGCATAATCCTAATATTCTTCTACTTATTTTAACTTTTAAGTTTATCAATATTTTTATATTTTTCAGATTTATGGTGTCTAGTTATTTCTTTTTTACAAACACTGTGTTATATAAGGTATTCGTAATAGTCATAATTCTTGTTTTTTTTTTTTTTTTTTTTAATACTAGTTTACAACCTAAGATACGAGTAGACCAACAATTATAAAGCATAAAAATTACAAGTATATTTTATGATTAAGCTAGTCTCTAAAATAAAAATGATTACACTTTTTATAGGAGTTTACGGATTCAGTATTCAGAATGGAGTAGATATTGAAAGAAATATTAAGGGTTTTAAGAAAATTAATTAAAATGAGCTTTTAGCCTTCAGAACAGGGCATTATAATTTAATTAATTGAGGATGAAAATAAATACAAAGTAGGTATATGTGGAGATATAGATAGGAGAGTTGAAGTGTTTGGGATTTAAAGCTTGAAGGCATGGCATAAAGTCAATGGCTATCAAATTATTCGAGGAATTATATAAAACTTGTATGACGTTATACCTTTATAAGCCTTAGAAGTTAAAAAAAAAGTACAAATTTGATAAAATTTATTGAAATTACAAACCAAATGATTAAAAGTACAGTAATTTTTTTCCTAAGTCCCTAACACTAAAGTTAGTTACAATACGGGATATTAAGTAATTTGATTAAGAATAGGTAATAGAGTTATATGACGGGCATGAAAGATAGTAACTTTAATTTGTATGCAATTTTTTTTTTTTAATTTGTATTTTATTCATACCGCGCGAGGTATCAAGATCTCACATTCCCATACAAGATAACTGCTCTATACTACACAATCTATCTTATAAGCACGATATAAAGATTTCATATGAGTCATTAATTTAAATTCATTACAAATTGTTTTTATGAAACCCAAGGTCTTAAAAAATTATATTCATAAGTTATAACTAAGTTAGTGACAGTTTGTGGTATAAGGTGGGTAAATTAGTTACTTGAAATTCTTTTAGGACGTTTACATAAACAGCGAAATATTATAAATTAACAACTAAAGCAATATATACATTATATATTAATATATTATTATATCACCATTTCTACCCGATTTTATCCAATTGGCAAATATGTACTAATTAAAATTGTCAAAAATGGGTCGTCGCATATTTATGTGCACTTAGCCATAAAACACACATTGAACATATTGTGGTTAACTGTGATTACCACTATCCACACCTATTAATTATTGCCTTAAGTACAACTTGTACTTACGTCGAGCCCTTGATGTGATTGTGCAGGTATACCGCGTGTTCGACTGGTATGAGACCGTCCTCTGTTCCGTGCAGGATGAGCGTGGGCGCGTTTATTTCGGCCAATACTCCGCGGCACACGTCACCGTCATCGTCGTCGAGAATTTTCCGGAAGGCGTCTATCAACCCGTACCAAGTTTCCGACACGTACTCCTCGCCGTAAAATTCGAACAGCGGTAGTTTCCTTGCATCGGGCCACCCGCGAACGTCACGCGTCGTCTCGTAGAAGTCGAGCTCTTTGTCAGTGACATACGCGTTGCAGCTCCACACAACTACCTTGTTCACTCGGTCGGGGGCTTTGGACGCTGCGATCAGAGCGGTGCATCCGCCGTTGCACCAGCCCAACACCGAATACTTGTCGATGCCCAGAGCCTGCATTCGAAACAGACAATACAACCCCTCACCGTCACTACATATGTACATATTTAAGCGTACCAATAATAATTTAATGATATATTAGGTATTACCTCCATGAGGGCAATGGCGCAGTCGGCGTCACGGTATAAAAATCCCGGTGAAAAATCTCTGTTCGGCGGTCGACTGAAACCGTAACCGGGAGGATCCCATATGTATATTGTATATTTTTCTAGATCGAGGTTTTCCGTCAGCGGTCTAAAATTTGTAACTTCACCTACAGAAGTAAATACTTTGTAATATTACAATATAGAATATTTCAACATTGTCAAACATTTAAAAATTTTATTAGATTGAGACAATTTATTATTTTAGATGCTGTACCTAATGCTCCCGGAAAAATTAATAATTTCTGTGGTCCGTTTCCAATTTTAAAGTAGTTTATCTCGAAACCTTTGACTTTGATTTTCGTCGAAATCTGTATAACAGGAATTTGTTTAAAAGTATAATTTTTAAAATAAATATTTCATAAGATATTTTTTGTAAAAGACGACATTTAAATGCTAATTAAGGTACAATGTTACGTAACACTACCTATACAACAATTTATATTTTATTTCATAATCAGAAATATTACTTTACCAAAACTTATTGTTATTTAATCTTTTGATTTATTTACATAAGATATAACTAAAATGAGCAAAAATCATAAAACATTGTCCTCGCAGTGATTGTATAGTGGTCAATAAACCGGTTGGATGAAAATTGAAAATTTAATATGTTATGTTTTTTTTAAAACAATAATTCTATCCGGCGTAGAATCGTGACATATTTGCCCTAAAGCAACTGCTACTATACTACTACTACTATACATTCGCTGTATAGAAAGTTACATAATTATGCTCATTTTAATTGTATAAATAATTCATAAAAAATTGTATTCTATACAGGCGCGAATTTCTGATGTCAGATTTTTTTTTTTGGGGGGGGGGGGGGGAATCATCAAATAATTTCAATAGATATCAAGGTTTATTATATTAAAACTTTTGTCATTAGGATGATGATTGAGACGATTTTACCTCGAAATTATTTATTCAAAGTAGACCAAAATTAATAATATTACGTAGGTACTAGTGGTGACAATTAGTGCCTTAAACCATCATTATTTAATTTTTCATTATATTTTATTTCCTATAGTAAAATTTAATAGATAATTCATATTTTTGTTGTAATAAATAAACAAACCCAACGTTTTGAAAATATTTTGATTACTCAAGATTTTATTATGATTAGAAGATGCTGATACTAAATCAATGTTGGAATCAAGATCTTTTATGGAATTGTCTAACATATATGTTCTTCAGGTATACTGCTTTCAACAGTGATTTTTTTAAATAAGTTTTAAAAATGAACTTATTTTTGAAGAAGAACATTTTTAATCAGTAATTGTGGCCTACGGTAGTAAACAAGACGTAATAGTTTAAAATAATTTGAAGATGACGTTTATGGAGTCATTATAAAACTACTTTTGGTAAAAAATGTCAGTTGTATAAATAAAATATGTATTTAAATTGTATACGTATATTAAACGTATGTCAGCAAATAATAAATATAATAGACATTTTTTAAAAATGACGAAATTACATATTTGACCAAAATAGTTTTATTGTAAATAACATCTTTTTTTTATGTAAACGTGTTTTTAAAAATATTTTTTTTTGCCCAATTATTTAAAATATGATATTATTTAAACGTAACTGTGAATATTGATCTTAAGATAAATACAATAATTATTTGTTTTTCCTCATTCTTAAAAGTATAATTGAAAATTAATGTACTAAAGTTTCTTTTTATTTCAAATCATTGGCAATATATTACAATTTATAAAACGAATTACTTACCATTTTTAAAAACACCTGTTTCCTCGTTGCATGTCAATCCCGTAGAAAAATTTAATAAAATTAAAAATTATTTAAAAATTTTATATTTAATATTTTAACAATAAAAAAATGTCAATGTAGTACATGCGATTATGACACTAACGTAAACGGTCTAGGTATGTCGTTGATGGCCGGTGTGATTAGAAATTATACTGAACTATAAAGAAACATGACGTGTAATGAGAATATTTTCTGATGTAAGTTTTAATAATATCCTATTGAAGATATAAAGTTAAAATAGTAAAATTTATTAGTTTATTACTATTTATATATATATAGTATTGACACGGACACACGTTACGAAACGGTCGCCGGTACAAAGTACAGGCACTGCAGCGACCGGCTTTATAAACCGCCACCACGGTCAACGACGACACGACACCGTCGACTCCCCCCACGCCACAAAGGCACAGGGTGGGACGGGAAAACAAGTCAGTCCGGCCGAGTATAGGTATTAATTTGAGAAATTGTATGCTCACAAATGAAACTAATATATCTTTTTTGTATTTAAATTAAAATATTCAAGGATGAAACACTTAGGTAATACAGTGAAACTTCGTTATAACGAAGTCGAATAAGCAACAAAAGAAATTCGTAATATGGAGGAATTCTTTAAATAGAATTAGTATTACGTATTTATAACAATGAAGGTCATAGTTCTTAAAAATATTTCGTTAAACATAAAATTTCGTAAAAAGGAAGTTCGTTATATGGAAGTTTCACTGTACGTCTGTACATTAGTTTTACTAATTAAATTCGAATATATTTTAATAATAATGAAAATATAATCATGATACATCAGTAGCTGACTAGAACTGAGCACTAACTTTGAAACCGCGGATCGTTAATTGATTGCAAATACTAATATAAATGTGGTACACGACAGTTAAAGTAGGTAGTAGGTACGTTGTCGCTTGTACCGGAGCGTATTTAAAAAAAAGATTTGAATTAAACAAATAGCTTTATTACAAACGGGTAACGCAGGGCTTATCCTAAAAAATTTAATCAATTACGCACTTTGTTTAAATAAGCCTATCAAAATAGAACTATAAATCGAAATATAATATTAGATATTATAGTAAAAAATGATAACATTTTTAGCTTTGAGGTGGAATAATTTAAAATTTAACCTATTAATAATAAATAAAAAAAAAAATAAACATTCGCGTTTCGCGTTTAAAATATTTTATTTTAATTAATGTTTACTTTACTTTTTTCGTAATTAATACAACACAACACAATGCTAGAAGTTAGAACGTTATTTTTTTAAATTGTTTCCAGTGCTACGTGTTCTGATGTGCCATACCAATAATATAGTGATATAGTACACAATAAAGGATATTACGACGTATAGGCTCAAGTATTAGGATAACAATTATCCATATATTATAATAACATAACGCGTAATAAGAATACTACGACGTAGAAATAAACATCTACATGTAATGGGGAGTATCTACACACCTGGGCGGATATGTTAGGCCTATAATCGATATGAAGAATAATAATAGGATAATTAAAAACATCTATTACTTTAACCTTCGGAAATCGGAGATAAACGAACTCCACAATACATTGCAAGCTTATAATCGAAAATATGATTTTAAATTAATCTCGAGTTTTGAGAATCTCAAGCGAGGCTGACCACCCGCGCGTGGGCGAGCATCACAGGATTTGATATATAGATTATAATCATCGCACGTGCATCCTGAAATGCGGAATAGCGTGAGAACGAATGACGCACTTAGGAATAGGCCAGTGGATACATGGGTAGTTGGCCGGAGGACACAGACTATGTAAGGGGGCACTGGAGAGGAATCCGATAGACGTGATTTACCAGAGTTAGCGCGAGCACCTTAACGTCAGTCTACATCAGAATTTAGTCATTTGGACATAGAATATTTTCAATTAATACAATAAATGACACTTAGAAATATTTTGACACGACTTGTGTTTTCGACAACCAGTTGTTTCATCAGTGTACATCAGTTTGATCTTTTTTCATCATTAGATTTTCTTTTTGAAACTGCCATAAAAATCCCATTAAACCATTCTTGTTCTTTGGCTTCAGCACATGAGTCTTTGATGCAAAATTCATAATTTATCATTTAATTATTTTTTTTATTATTTCATAATTTCTATATCTATATTGCTGGTCTTGAATCTCAATTTTGAAGAGCAGGCGCCAATGAATAAAAAGATATTAATTTTCCGTTTCCAGTGTTTCTACATACAAACATCGACAGTGTATTGATTTATTAAAATTGCTTTTACTTATTAATTGTTCAACGTCAGCGCTGTGACTAACACGAGCAAGTAAAATAGTGATATTTTTTTAACTCATTGGACCTGCAGATAAATGTTACATTATAATTTAGGCAATGGGCCACTTGTTGTTATTTATTCTAATCTATTATGTTTAATATTTATATCTACTACCTTCGTATTAAGATCTACTAAATTTAAATTATTACCCAAAATGACAAATGAATTTCTAATATTAGCATTACAAATTTCAATCAAGGTTAGCTACAGGTTTAATGTAGTACTAACAAATTAAAAGGCTCTTGTCTATGATTTCTAATAATTTAATTTTTTTAAATTTAAAAACACATTAATACCTATAGGAACTAATATTTGCTGTATTATCTTAATAATATAGCAATATATTATAAAAAATCAACTACGCTAAAATTGCTTTTCCAAATACGCAAATCAAGCCCAAGTGCGTTTTAGAATAAGCCCTGGGGTAACGGAATTATAATATTAAGTTATGCACAATTTTAATTAGTCGTCGACACTTCGATGACAGTCATACAGCTCGGTCTGCATTCGCGACTAATAATCACTAATTATATGATTCGCGCGATACCATGCCGATCGCCCTGACCCGTGCTATATCGACATTTCGTTATCCAGTCGGACGGACGGCGGCCAGGTATACGCCACGAATCTACAAATATAATAATAACCTAATAAAATAATAATAATATAGCACAATATTTAGGCTATTAACAATAAATTACTACATAAATATGATGAATGGGAAATAATTTCCCACCAAAAAAATTAAAATCTTGAAGGTTCTGTTTTAGTAATTCATCAGTAGAGCGCGCTAAAGCAAATGTCAATAAATCACTAAACTTAGAAATTCCTATACTATATATTTCATTTTTTAATATTTTTTTCTCTATTTAGTTTTTTTATACGATTTAAAATATTATTATTATTTTTTGTTTTATTTATTTTTAATGCCCTATTTAGGGTTAATAATAATAAAAAAAACAATTATGTAGTATATTTTAATACAAATAATTTAAATTAAAGCAAACTCGTTATATACTCATATAGTCATAGGTCATATTTACGTTATAATTTTAAATTAATGCGAGTATGATGAAATAATTTTTGTGTTCTGAAAAAAGACAAAAAATTGTAAAATTATTGTTGTAGGCTGTCCATCAACGAATACCATGTAATCTTTGAATATTATATTGTTAAAATCAGATTGAAGCGCTCCATTGCTCATCAGTAGACGTTAGACGATGACTACGAATTTTCATAAATATTACTAGTTAAAAGAGTATGAATTATAATCGTACATTTACATATTATATAAAATGTATAAAAAACTTCAAAATTATAAAATTATAATTATAAAATGGATATTTATAACAACATTTATTTCAAAATGATTATTATTTAGGTACGACAGGTACGTAATAGTCTCTAAGGCAACTTTGCCTTTATAACCAAGCTAATAATATGTATATATTTATAATGCTAAGAGTTATACAAGCATTAAGATATACATTATTTGAACTTATTTGGTTAAAAATTTAAATAATTAAGACTTTTTTTAACACCTATTATTTCCCGTACTATAAATAATAGATATTACCAAATGGCAAATATATATTTAAAAGCTCAAATTTTAAACATGTTGATATTCAATAATATAATAATTTGATTATTTTTAAAATTATAACGAAAACAAATATTTCAATTTTAGGACACTCTCACCCAGTGCCGACGCTAGTCATTTGGATGTCCTGTGCCAATTCATAAAACTGCCGCCCTTTCGACCAAAAAATAAACTACTTCACATCAGTTAAATAAATATTTTAAGAAAAATAATAATAAACAATTTATAATTTTAAAAATGTTGTGTGTATAATCTAATACAATTAATACAAACCTAACCACAGTGCAACAACGACGCAGTTATTTATATATTCATTATTTATAATAATTTATAGTAAATGCTTAATGCTTATAAATACCATAACGCATGTTATGAATTTATATAAAATAAACAATATTACAATAATACTGATAAATAAAAAATTATGGGATATGGGTATTTTAAGAAATTATCTAGAACTATTTCATATTTTTTGGAGTTAATTATTCTGTTCCTAAACAATTTTAAGTTATAAGCATGATCAATAAAATACCCTACAAAGTATTGATGGTCTTTCATGATGGTCATATTGCCGCCCTGTGCGAATGCACTGCCAGTACATAATATGTTTGTCTTAGTAGTAAATATCCCACTGGTCATTACATCTCATATTTTTCCAAAAAGTACCTAGTATATTCATAATTTTATTCACAAAGTGTTATTTCAGTTTTACATCGTTTTACCCATGTTATTGATATAGCAATTTAACTATATTTTATACCAAAGGTGCTAAATAATTTTATATTAAAATTCTTTTATACATTTGTATAAATATATGATGTGGTTTAGTACACAACCAACAGTTTTCGCAGCTAAGACCTCGAAATGAGGCAAAGATTATTGTAATTAATCTTATTAATATATATATAGCTTTTGTAGTATTTTTATGAGTTATGTTAAACATAAAAATGCTACAAAAGTTTTTAATAAGTGCTTTTTAATATTAATAGTTTATTTTAATTTTGTGATTTATTATTTATCACATGATAACAATATTCCGGCCACAATTCTGGAATATCAACCATACAAATTCCAGCAATATTTATTCAATTTTTATTTGATAAGTATTAAAAATATATTAATGCATTGAAACCATACACTTTTATATGATATATCAATTATTTATTGGATACTTTAATATGTAGTACGCTCTATTTATGTTGTGATCTCTAAAAATAAAATAAAATAATTACATTCCTAAAAAAAAAAAAATGAATAAAATGTGGTATTTATTAATCATGATTCATGGCATATTAATATATTACAGTGCTTTGTCGAGTTTACAAGTTAAACCAATTTTAATAGTGTTAAATTAATTTGACTTAATTAAAACATTATTATTAGGCCTTCAATCTTAATACCAATGAAACACAATGAAGCTTTTATATACATGATAAGTGGTGGTGATTAGTGGTTACCATGCACTACTCAGCTACTGTTTGGTAGAAAGAAAGTTATCCACTATCAAAACAAACTTTAAGGGGTACATAATATGTATATAATGCTTGCCATCTGGAAATATTTCAAGTCTGTAATAAAAAAAAAAAAAAATTATGATCAGAAAATAGTAGATTAGATTACTAAAAGTAGTTACTATTTTTAATTGGAAATTGTCATATTATGTAAAGTGTTGGACATTGGTAATAATACCTTAGTCAGAATTGAGTTTGCAGTTGGAAACATTGTTGCATTTAGTGTATATTTTAGGAGCATAATCAGACTTATGGTATGAAGTTATTTCTTTTTAAAAACACTATATTATATAAGGTAATCATGATAGTAATAATTCATATTTTTTAAAAATATTTTTTTTGAATAGCTAGATTAAAATGAGCTTTTTAGGTTGCAGAGCAAACAATATAATTTAATTTATTGAGATTGAAAATAAATTACTTGATACAAAGTAGGTACAACTAAAGATAGATATGAGAGATGAAGATGTTGGGATTAAAAGCTGGAAAGTATGGCAAGAGTCAGAGACTATAAAATAATTATTCGAGTTATTATAAATTCATATGTTATAACTTAATAAGTCTTAGAAGTTGGAAACATAACTACAAATTCGATAAAATTTGTTAAAATTACAAACTAAATGTAATAGTGCAGTAATTTTTTTCCTAAGTTCCTAACACTTAAGTTAAGTAAAATTCTACCTTTATTATTTTATTTTATTACAACATGAGATATTTAATACCTATTAAATATTTAGATTCAGAATAATATAGTTCTATGACAGGCATAAAAGACTGGAACTTTAAAGTTTAACAATTTATATGCAATTTTATTCATACCGCACGAGGTATCAAGATTTCACATTCCCATACAAGATACAACGGCTCTATACTATACAATCTATCTTATAAAGGCACAATATAAAGATTTCATAGGAGTCGTTAATTTAAATTCATTACAAATTGTTTTTATGAAACCCAAGGTTTTAAAAAATTATATTCATAAGTTATAACTAAGTTAGTGACAGTTTGTGGTATAAGGTAGGTAAATTAGTTACTTGAAATTCTTTTAGGACGCTTACATAAACAGCAAAATATTATAAATTAACAAATAAAACAATATACATTATATATTATTATATCTTCATTTCTACCCGATCTTATCCAATTGGCAAATATGTACTAATTAAAATTGTAAAAAATGTATCGTCGCATATTTATGTGCACTTAGCCATGAAACACACATTGAACATATTGTGGTTAACTGTGACTACCACTATCCACACCTGTTAATTATTGCCTTAAGTACAACTTGTACTTACGTCGAGCCCTTGATGCGATTGTGCAGGTATACCGCGTGTTTGACCGGTACGAGCGTGTCCTCTGTTCCGTGCAGGATGAGCGTGGGCGCGTTTATTTCGGCCAATACTCCGCGGCACACGTCACCGTCATCGTCGTCGAGAATTTTCCGGAAGGCGTCTATCCACCCGCACCAAGTTTCCGACACGTACTCCTCGCCGTACATTTCGAACTGCGGTAGTCTTCTTGCATCAGACCACATGCGAACGTCGCGCGTCGTCTCGTAGAAGTCGAGCTCTTTGTCAGTGACATACGCGTTGCAGCCCCACACAACTACCTTGTTCACTCGGTCGGGGGCTTTGGACGCTGCGATCAGAGCGGTGCATCCGCCGTTGCACCAGCCCAACACCGAATACTTGTCGATGCCCAGAGCCTGCATTCGAAACAGACAATACAACCCCTCACCGTCACTACATATGTACATATTTAAGCGTACCAATAATAATTTAATGATATATTAGGTATTACCTCCATGAGGGCAATGGCGCAGTCGGCGTCACGGTATAAAAATCCCGGTGAAAAATCTCTGTTCGGCGGTCGACTGAAACCGTAACCGGGAGGATCCCATATGTATATTGTATATTTTTCTAGATCGAGGTTTTCCGTCAGCGGTCTAAAATTTGTAACTTTACCTACAGAAGTAAATACTTTATAATATTACAATATAGAATATTTCAACATTGTCAAACATTTAAAAATTTTATTATATTGAGACAATTTATTATTTTAGATGCTGTACCTAATGCTCCCGGAAAAATTAATAATTTCTGTGGTCCGTTTCCAATTTTAAAGTAGTTTATCTCGAAACCTTTGACTTTGATTTTCGTCGAAATCTGTATAACAGGAATTTGTTTAAAAGTATAATTTTTAAAATAAATATTTCATAAGATATTTTTTGTAAAAGACGACATTTAAATGCTAATTAAGGTACAATGTTACGCAACATTACCTATACAACAATTTATATTTTATTTCATAATCAGAAATATTACTTTACCAAAAATTAATGTTATTTAATTTTTGCGATTTATTTATAATGTATTTATAATATACAAAAGTTTCTTTTTATTTCAAATATTTTATTTATTTATTTCTGTATGAGATTACTGGGCCTCAGTGAGACACACTCGTGTGGAGGCTCAGGGTTATTTATATACATTACACATTTACATAGAAATTATAATTAATAGATATTCACAATATTTGTGTTTGATATTAATATCCTAAATGTAAAATTAGCAATATATTATACAATTTAAAAAACAAATTACTTACCATTTTTAAAAACACTCGTTTCCTAGTTGTATGTAAATCCCGTAGAAAAATTATTAAGATATATTATATTCAATATTGTAACAAAATAAATAAATTTCAATCGATTACGATAATCACGCAAATGGTCTAGGTTTATCGTTGTTGGCCGGTGCGATTAGAAATTATTGAAGTATAAAGAAAAATGACATGTAATAAGAATATTATATAATATGTAATAATAAGTTTTAATAATATCCTATTGAAGATATAAAGTTAAAATAGTTAAATATTATAATATTATTATTTGTTACTATATATAAAGTATATATAGTATTGAATCTCGCGATAGCAGTCGTTCGATACACACGTATTCTTGTGCTCTCAATAATTAATTATCTCGTTAATTAATTTTATTACCTACTGTAAAATAGCACTAGGTATATGGTACGTACCACGATTAAAGATAGTATCTTTAATCGTGGTACTTACGATCGAAATGCGAATTTTTGTGTGTGTGTTTAAATAATATAACAATCAGTATTCCCCAAGCTTCTTCAAATTGAAGTGAAAGGATTACACCAGTGTAAATTTTTTTTTTTCAGTAACTATTACTATTACCAACACATCTGGCGTAATCGATTCCTATCTTGACCGCTGCGGCCGCAAAGATAAGCCTAATTACCTGCGCACGCTATCATACAGAACTCTAATTCGTTTTCTTAAGGACGAAAACGCGGAATATTATACTTATCAGCTTAGAGAGGATAAACTTTTAAGCATTTTTATACGTAACTTACATTCTTCCACACCAATTAAAATTATCAAAGAAGAACTGGAGTTTAGACTATTTGAGGTTAGACAAGTATAACTAATGTACTTCACAAAGTAAACAAAAATCCTCTCCCCTTTTTTTTGTTGATTTAGATCCTACGCCTAAATCAAAAGAAATCTTTGAATTATCATCTAATTCTACGAATACCTAGTAATCTTTGAATATTATTTTGTTTAAATCAGATCGAAGCGCTCTATTGCTCATCAGACGATGTCTACAAATTTTTATAAATCTTACTAGTTAAAAGAGTATGAATTATAATTTTCAATATGTAGATTTAAAAATTAAATAGTGATGTACCTATACAAAATAATTATTACATACATATTATATTATCAAAATTTGTATTGCATAGGTATATTTTTATATTTTATTTATTTTTTAATATATATTATATGGCATATGCTACATTTATTTTGTAGATTAAAAATAAAAATAAAACTATCATATTATTTCAAATGATAATAAAATGTAATTTACCAATTTATCAATAAGATTTAAATTGTACTGAAAATAATATAAAAAATAATCAATTAATGATACGTATTTTTCAAGTTATAATAGTAGTAACTGATTTATTACTGTGTAGTCATAGTGTATAGCAGTAAGAAAGTTATCGTATTGAAGTAGCAACGTATTGAATTTTCTGGGAACGTATAAAATGTATCGGGTGCTTATTAATTACCATCTGGAAATATTTCAAGTCTATCTACAACACAAAAAAGCAAATTTATAATAATTAGTAAATACTTGATACAGTTGTTTTTAAACAATAAATATAAGCATACATTTGGTTTGTTACAATGGTAGTTTAAAATTATAAACATAGAACAGGCCCCCAAATATGAATTTTACAATTTTATCGTAACATTTACATATTATATAAAATGTAATATGTATAGAAAAACTTCAAAATTAATCCCAATAAGACTCGGAAAAAAATAAGGGAGCCAAAGTATACCCTGCGCCTTCCCCCCCCACTAATGGCGCCCCTGCTTAAGGTATTAATATAAATAACTTTGCAAACAACGGATGTGGATTATGCAGAAATCCAAAAGGAATTTATCAAGTTATTCATCTGACACTTCTCCTCTTAAAACCGTATCTCTGCAGAACAATAAACTATTTAATGACATTGTAAATTTACTCGTAAATTAATTATTTATTCTATTATTAAAAAATATTGTAATATTATTGTTGTAATCTTTGTGTTGTTTTTCGACTAGAATCATAATGCCAATTTATAGTATATAATTTAAATTAGGGTTTGTGGAAGGAGTGAAGGATGCTAAACGAATACCATGTGGATGAATGTAGTCTTTGAATATTATTTTTGTTCAACTAGGATTGTAAAATAAATAAAAATAATCACTCATGATTAGATCAATGATGATGTCTACGAAATTTTTTAGGTACATTTTACTAGTGAAAATTAAAAAAGTATAATTCTCAATAATATTATGTAGATTTAAAAATTAAATAGTGCTGTAAACATAATCTTAAATTCATAAAAAATTAATATATATTTTATTACTATACAATGTTGTACAATATATTAATATACAATTTTTAACATTTATTATATAATGCTTTAATTTTTTGTGAAGTCTAAATTAAAAAATAAATTACTATATTAATTCAAATAAAAATAAAATTCTATTTTTCAATAAGATTTAAATTTAAATGTAGTAAAAATAATACAAATAATAATTAAATATACCTAATCTAAATTAATGATAAAAGTATTAAGTTATAACTAATAAGTAGTAACCGATTTATTAATGTATAGTAGTAAGAAAGTTATCCACTAACGAATTGAATTTTTCTGGGTACATAAAATGTATAATATGCTTGCCATTTGGAAATATTTCAAGTCTGAAATACAAAAAAAAAAAACAAATTTATAATTAGTAAATACTTGATATGGTTGTTTTTAAACAATAAATATCGTATACACCGATACACTGAAATCATAATTTATAATCAATTTTTAGTCATCATAGCGATAGATGATATAAGTGGGAACTCGTTTGAAAAATTATTTTAAACTCTTACAAAAACAATTTTCCACAATTGTTGACAAATTTTGAATCCCTTTAATCTCAAGAACAACATTTACTAGTCGAACTTGAGGAGCGTTAAGAGAATGTCTCACCTAAATTTGTCTTCTGTACCTCATTTCAATATTAATACCGAGAAAAAATACTTCCAAAAATAGTTTAGTTGATTATACTTTTAATAATATAATAATAATTTACTTTAATATAGCTAATACGTAGTTAAATGTGATTTTATGTATATAAATAATTGCTATGCTACGCACTTGTGAGATGGATACTATTAATTTGGACGAGACATCCTCTTAATTGTTTAATTAAGAGATAAAGATATTATATAGATTTATAAAATTAATACCAAAATTCAGAACCGAAATCTTAACGTTATTACTTCGTTGGTTTATTTTCACTATGGCTTTTTAAATTTACTTAATTGTTGGTCGAATCCTAAATAGTTTTCGATTTCATTTCTACAAAATACGAATGGTGAATAAAAAATATAATACAGTCTTTTCACCATTGTTTTGACTTTCTTTGTAGATGATGTACACCTATTATTAAAAATATATCTCACTCACGTCGACTTCTTAATATTTTTGTGTAGATATACGGCGTGCTCGACTGCTACTAACACGTCCTGTGCTCCGTGAAGGATGAGCGTGGGTGCGTCTATCTGTGCAAGCGCGTCAATACACACGTCGCCGCCACCATTGTCGAGAATCGTTCGGGATGCGTCTATCCACTCGGACCACTTATCCGAAACGTACTTTTCACCATACATTTTAAACTGTGGTAGTCTCCACTGATCGGGCCAGCTGTGGACGTTGCGCGTCGTCTCATAGCATTCGAGATCTTTGCTAGTGACGTACGCGTTGCAACTCCACACCACCAGTTTGTCCACTCGGTGAGCAGCCCTAGATGCTGCGATCAGTGCGGTGCATCCACCGTTGCACCAGCCCAACATTGAATACCTGTTGATGCCTAACACCTGTAAGTTAGAAAACAATAATTACTTTTACCATCGTACGTTGGTGTATCTACCTATATAATATTACCTCCATAAGCGCTATGGCACAATCCGCGTCACGGTACAAAAATCCTGGTGAAAAATCTCTGTTCGGTGGTCGACTCGAACCATAACCGGGTGGATCCCATATGTATATTGTATATTTTTCTCGGTCGAGGTTTTCCGTCAGTGGTTTAAAATCATCGACTTGACCTAAATAAATGTATTATAATAATATAATATCACTGTTGTTGAAGCAGTCTATTGTCAAAATTCAAAACTTAAAATCTTGTAGAAGACTTAAGAAAAATTATTTTATAGTTATATGGTTGACATACCTAGTGCTCCTGGAAATATCAACAGTTTCTGTTGGCCGTTTCCGACTTTAAAGTAGTTAATTTCAATATTATTGACTTTGATTTTAGTTGAATTCTGTTAAACAGGAATTCGAAAGTTAAATTTTGTATTTGCTTTATTTTCCTATATTTTTATTTGATTAAAATTATAATGAAGGAACGAGAATAATTAATGTATTTATGTACATTCTACACTAATACTAGAAAACTGATCCCTTCACATTTTTTGTTAATCATCACTCTTAGATGATCATTTGTTCCTTAACAGTAAGTATAATAAATGGAAGACTTAATTGTTACATTGATACAATAGTGAATATGGGAGTATAATTTATTCAATTTTTAAAAACAATATTTTATTATTCGTTTACATTATTACACATCATTTTTGAGTCCGTCAATAGGTAGAAAATGATCTTATTTGACAAAAACGATTTATTTTAAAAATTAATAACAATTAATATCTATTTTTGTTGTCACTTCACACTTATAGGTTAGTAAATTAATATCTATGTACAATAATGAAAATTTTAATGATTTATAATATGATAAAAATATTAATTTAATTATATATTTATATGTCTTAACAAATCAACTTTGGGCAAATTAACTTTTTTCAATGTTTCTTTCCACGACCAGAATAAGATGTAGTTTGTTTCTTTCATTTGATAAAAAATACTAGTTTTTTCAATATGCTTATGCATATAGTCCATAACCTCTAATGCTGATACTGCTATGTAATTAGCTAATGCTTTTTAGAAAGGGGTTTTTTATGCATTTTATTTGGTGTTCTATTTGTATTGCCAACCCATGGTCTATATTATGATATACAATATTGTTGATGTTAATTGATGAAATAGATATAGGTAATATAAGAAATTGTTATTAATATAATAATATGACATTGTATTGTTATATAAGTGTTAAATATTAATGATGTTTATACTCGTAATTGTTCGATTTATATAATTATAAATATATCATCGTGAATCTATTGTTTGTTTGTGTTTTTAATCATTTATTAATAGTTTTGTACTGATAAAATGTATATCAATATATCATATTACTTTAGTTAGTTTTATAGATAAAATAAATAAATATTGTTAGAGTATGACAATAGTCTTATATATAAATTATAATACAATAAACAATATTTACGGTATTATTACAAAGCATATCAGCAGTAGATAGTACATAAACATAAGCATACTATAAAATTAATCTAAAAACTTTTTTACAAATTAACATGATTATATCTTGGTATTTTTTTTAAAGTGTTTGCAGAATTTGCAGGGAAGCGTCTAGAAAACAGAGAGACTTGAGCAAACATGGTATTAACCACATCTCAAATATTAAAAATAATCATAATATATCATTCATTAGTCATTACCATTTCTCTTGAAATGGCGGATCGTTGGTTCATCGTGAATGCCGATAAATATTATCAGTTTTCTATACTAAAAGATAATTTTATTTAATACCTATATTTTAATACGAGTAATTTAAACAAAACATTAAACAATCACATCACATCTAATTAATAATTTGAATTGGTTTCGAAATGTTTTTTTATGGTTTTAGTAAAATATTTTTCTTTGTATAATTTTATTGTCTGCATTCCTACGACGTCTCTTACTTGGTCCCGACTGACGACTAACGAGCACTGATCAGTCCGACCAATGCGATAAAAACGGTCAGTGTGTCCAGGCATTAAACTTATTTGGTTTAAAGGTACTAATTTCTGGATGGAGCACGGATACCATATAACTGAATATAGTTAAAAATCTTTGAATTTAATTTTCAATCAATTAGGATTGTAAAATAATTAAAAAGCACTTAACCAATGATTATCAAACCTGTAGAAATATCGACGAATTTGCAAATTGTGGACAGAAATTAAATCAACTTAGCTAATAGATCAAAATAGACTTCTGACTTATTTTGAATATACCTAAATTGAATATTCGAGTGAATTTTAAGCATATAGATTTTGATGTGGACTTTTATTAGTTAATAGTTATTGTATGGCATAATATATCTATCATTCATAAAAAAAATGTTGAAGAACAATTTACCAGAATCTTTGGTCACGTATATGGTTGAAATTTTTATATATTTGCATGTTTTTTCCTTTAGTTTAAATTGATTGGTTGTCAGATATGTCTACGATTTGGTTTCTCAATTAAATACGACAATTGTTTTTCTTCGTATCTTTGAATATTCCAGATATAATACATTTAATTACATACTTAGATATATGAGAATCTTATAAATTTTAAGTGGTACTTATATGAACGTCTATAATTATTGGGTATTTGTCGAATTATCATAAATATGTAAGGTATATTAGTGGGACAACCTATTAAATTACCTATACATTATTTTATTTTGCATTAGTACAACGTGAGTTGCCGTGTATAAACTATAGACGTATGGAGTGCAAAGGAGTTTTAGTCAATCTATTCTTCTTTCCAATCACTGTCGTTATTATTTCAAATTTTGAAATAACATATCATTATAGCATGTAATACTCAATGTAATAATAACTAGTTATAAGAAATAATTACATAAGTTTTAAAATTTTTTATTATTATATTTTTGTAAATATAATGTATATTTTATTTTACAATTTTTATTGCCCTAATTATGTATATTTACATCTTCTCTGCTGACAGATATAATTGTTTTTTGAATAAATATTTTAAGTAAAATTAATGAATTACTAAAGTAATCATTTTAGTACCCTAGTTTTTAAGATAAATCATTTTAATTTTCGGTTAGTATTAATACTTTAAATGATTAATAAATATATATATAGCTAAAAATAATTAAAATCAAAATGTATCATTAAAAATAGACTAGAACTATTAAAATGATCATCATATTGTGTTAAGAAAATATCTATAAATTTCAATATTTTCAATTTGTGAAATACAAAGAGCATCCGTGTAACAATTATATAGGATGAAAATGCACACTCTTGCGTCCTAAAACTACACATTACACATAAGAATATTTCAATAGGATTTTTTTCCATAGTTACAGGCTACATTAAACCACTGCAATAGTTGCTGTTAATTGACTTTGGGGTTGTAGAGAAATTTGTTTTTTAATTTTTTATTTAAACCACAATATTAACATTTAACAATATAAAAAATGATTCTATTTAATTAAATTTTTTCCTTACTTGTATCGGTACTTAACTTATTTTCCTATTAAACTCAAATCATGTTATTTTGTCAATGCCTATGGTAATCAACTATAGTTATGCAGCTCATTTCATAAAAGTTATTGAATAAAAAAAAATATAAATATTGCATACACAATACACATGATGTGAACTTGTTATTGAATTTTATAGTTATCGACATCAATGCATTGGGTTAAAACTTAAAAAAAATAATGAACTTTGCTGCACACGTCATATAATATAGGTACATTTTATCGGTAATGTTTACAACAAAGTGTTATATTCATTTAATGTTTTCCGATAGATACATGATTTGGCTACTACTTAATCATAAAGTTACATATGTTCATTCCAAACGATCGAGATGCATATAATTATTTTTAGGATAATCTCCAAAGAGTACTTTCCTCAACCAATTTTCTATTTTGCTCTACCATCGAATGAATTGTATATATATTTATATGTATAATTATAGACTATAAGTTTTAATAATAATAATAATAATAGTAATAGTAATATACGTAAAATAAAATAAAAAAATACTGCACATTTATCAAAAAATAAATAACACGAGATGCACATAAAACGCACAAATATTATCCGTGTACGTGGTAAAAACACGTAAATATTAAAATTACATAATATGTATTATATAATAATAATGAATTATGATAGTAATATTAATATGATGCGTACAAAATTCGATTGGAAGACCGAAACATATTATAATTATTATAAATTCTTCGTTTGTTACACGATCGAAATATTTTCAAATCACAGATATTCTTAGCGTTTATATAAAAACAACAAAACATAAAAAAGAAAAAAATTATAAATAATAAAAATACAATCAAAGACCAATATTTCCATCGATGGATATCTATAATATTGTATCATATAGTAATGATGATACTAATATAATATACATACATCACCTCGCGGAATAATAATAATAAAAAAAAAATATACGAAGACATATATATATACGTCCGAAGAATAAAATAATTGATTTATGTATATATAAAAAATAAATGGATATTAGTTTTAATTTTTGCTCGCTAACTCCAAGGACGGTCGCAAAGTCAGGCAACCTTCTACCCAAAAATTTGGCCTGTCCAACATCCTTTGCCACAAGGCAGTTTCTTTTTCATTAGAATCCATCCAGTCAACTGTTTTACCGTCACACATACCTGAAAAAAAAATATTTTTTTAAATTTACATAAAAAACATTGATTAGTATTCTTGTACTTATCAATTATAAGTATAGCAAAAGATCTACTTCTTTATAGATATTTATTAATCTAACCTAAATTGGTTTTATGCTTTACCAATTTCATATTACATGTTTATATAGGTGCTAATACATACTGCATAATATACAGAAATAATAATTTAAGGCACATTAGATTATTTGAGAACGCCAAAAAAACGTATAGATTAGAATGTATTAAAATAAATACATTTACAAAAGGTTTCGTGTCAATATCATTCACTATTCACAAATATTATTAACAAATAATCGCGTTATTACAAAATTATAAATAAAAATTGTTTTGTGTAAACTAGCATCACTTTTAGCTAATATATAATATTCATATCAAAATATGAAATGATTAAATTGTAGTCTAAATAGAAAATAACTATAACTGTAATTTAGTGTTCAATTTTTTCTATGATTCAACTCAGTGAATAATGTTTATCATTTTTTTTTTTGAGAAGGTGAGTTGTAATTTTATAACCCAATATGGAATGCTAAAACATACATTATGGTACCATGATTATAAATAGCCAAATAGGCATGGGGAATAATAAGGTTACACGAACTGAATAAAGGATATGTTAGTTGCTGTACGCAATACAGATATAATATTATAAATAATGTAGATATGCATCGAACTGATTTCTTACAAATATAAATAAATATTGTATTATTCGTAAGTTAAAACTTTAATTTCTATGTAGAAACTTTCATACAAGAACAAGCATATTATCAAATGTTATAGAAAATAAGCAGATAATGAAATTATTTTGTGTGTCTGTAGTTCTATCACTATTATTATTTTTTATATTATACTTTATCTGCATTTTAATACTCAATGTTTTTTAATAAATAAAAACTTCTTTACCACCAATTCACCAATTCTTTTATTGTTATTTTTTCTCCAAATAAGTTTAAGAATATAATACATTTTCTCAGAACCTCTCCCCAGTGCCGGCGCTAGGTACTGCGGGGCCCGGGACAAAGTATTAGCCATTAGGTACCCCAGAGTAGCCCATTCTAATATTATACATGTGTGATGTGTAGTATAGAATAATACATTTATAGACTTATACTTTGTAAATTTAAATTGTAATTATGTAAAATGTTAATGTGTCTCACGGTATTAAGATGATAATTAAAAATCGCGGGGCCCTGAACATTTGTCCCATTTGTCCTCCCCTAGCGCCGGCACTGCCTGTCCTTCAAATAAATACTCCACAAACTCATCTTAAAAATCTTTTTATATTATCATTATAATGGCGTATACAAAGTCGTAACTGGGGTGAGGGCCCAGGGGTCCGGACCCCCCGAAATTTTTAAAAGTAGAAATATTTTAGTGGTTAATATAGTTTATTGACTATAAATTTTCAGCATTTATATTTAAAAAAAATGTTGGACTCCCCTCCCGATTTTTTTTTCAGTTACGTCCTATAATATACTGTAAATTAGATTCGGAAACATCGATGATAATAATAATTATTATTGGAATTATAACGAAGTGAAAGAGAGAGAGAGAGAACGAGAGAGACAGGTTCAAAGGTTGTGTGTACGTCTCAAAACCCATTCTACGTGATTACAACAGTGAACTCAAGATGTCATCAACATCACAGAATAAATATTTGTTGTTGAAATCAGTTGTCGATGGGCTGGGTGGATAATTGCTAAGGTACATCTTTGCTACCAACGATGGTTTGTCACAAATCGGTAGTATATTTCGGCGTGGTTTTTATCAATTATATTTATCTAATATTATCATCGAGACCATTTTGAATTGTACGAGCTTTATTTAAAAAAAAAAAATCGGTAATTTTTCAATTAAAAAATAAATTACCAGAGCCCAATGATAGACGGACGCCTCCCAAAAACTCATTGCTGCCCAGCCGGTCGTGGTCCCAAACAGTCAGTTCCAGACTCCGCTCAGCCAATTCGTCCGGAGAAACGTCTCGGTATGTGAGCGTTTGGTTCCAGTTTGGGTTGCACGTCTTTCGGGCCACGTTAGTCTTCTGCTTGGAACTGCGACCTTTATCAGGTAATAAATAACTGGAAAAGGGGGTAAAAATAAATTAGCACAAATTACATTGATTAAAAAAATTAAAACGAAGGGTGTATTTATTTTTGTTGTAATTTAATAACACTAATATCGTTTCAACCGCGGCATTTCAAAAATTGAAATATCAGCCAATTACTCACCTTTTACAAAACGGATCTGATGAGCCATTAGACTTAATCGCTTGAAGGTTTTTTGCATCTTTTACTAGCAGAAGGAACGTGCCTTTAGTACGTTTTTTTGAGTTAGGATCTGGTGGTACACACTTTAGGCCGACGATAATTTCACCTTTGTTACTGACACACATATCATCTAAAGGTTCTATCTATAATATACAAAATCACAGTCATTAGACATCGATCTCTGTATTGGTCGTATATTTTAATAAAATAATGCTCACTCGTTCCTGAAGTGGGTAGAGCTTAGGTGACGGATCATCAAATATTTTGTTCTCCAGAGGAAGTTGAACTTCGCCCAAGAAGTTGTTACGTCCAAACATGTCTGAGTGCCACACGCTCAACCATAATGTTCTGCTATTGAGTTCTTCCAAGGGCAGACTGTATTTGAGCACCTCGTCAAATATCGGGTTCATCGTGTGTTTTTTCACTCGAGTCTTTCTTTTTCCAGCTTTGGACTTATCGGGCAATAGGTACACTTTTACATAGCTAAACAAGTAAAAACGATGAATACAATGGTTCTCGGGGATAATTTTTTTTTATTTAACTTAACGAAAACTAATATAAAATATGAGACGATTGACAGAAAAAAAAATAAATTGATTACGGACGAGCAAACTTAATAATGTTTAATAACGATTTATTTTAATAATATTCGTTGAAAGATTCAAATAAATACTAGAATCAAGGTTTTTGGGACTGAATATTTACTAAAGGAAATAATTTGGGCAATTTAAATTTACATTTTATGGCACGAATGTGACTAGTCCACAAGACGTGAGAGTTTTTTCTGTGAGGAAAGTACTTACACCTGTATTAAAAACATTTTAAAAAAGGTGTCTATTGTATCTTTTGGATTGCAGAAGATACTTTATAATACGATCGTCGTACTTACGGGTCAGATCTGTTTCTTTTTGGATCAGCAGCTGCCAAGTCACGACAATGTTTGATGTTGATTTCGAATTGTCCTGCTTTATAATTGTACTGAAGACCAAATTCTACCTCTCCTCTGATAGGTACGGTGCCGTACCTGCACTCTCCGGCGCCAGAGTACACGGATGCCATGGAATCGCTTCTAGTCTGAAAATGAATAAAAACTAAAGTTGAAACAATAAATTATATCGTATATTATGTAATAAACAACATTAATGTGTTATTTTCGGAATAAGTGTTATCACTGTTATCGATTCTTCGAACACATACGAAATTAAATCAGTTTACTCTCGGGAGACTTGAACAAAAAATTTAATTCACGAGCCAAAACTGAATATCTCCTTTGAAATGAAAATTACGAATGTTGTCATAAATCGTTCGTGGTCCGATGACGACGTGCGAAAATCAATATTGTAGGTCTGACAAATTATAATAGTCACGACTGTGTATCAGTGGTAGACAGCAATTTGAAGACACACACACACACACACACACACACCTTGTCATATATTTGAGGTAGGTCAGCGCGGTTTAATACTGCGAAAAGCGTCAAAAGTTTTGATAAATTAGTAATTAAAACTATCTTCATGAATAAATTATATATTTGTGAAACATTTGGTACACAAGGGATGTTACATTATTACAATATTTGGTCACGTGAGTTATTATATATTATATAATATACTACTTCAGAGTTCAGATTCATATAAACGACATTTTTTCGATTTATTTTAGGACGTGCAAAGTGCGTTCATTGTATGAACGGTATACTATTTTCAAGATTCAATAATATTTTCATCCTAATTAAAAATAAATTAGGAAATTTGTTCAGTAATACATAGAAACACTTAAACCAACGACAACACTATTAAGTACCCGTTTTTTAAAGTATAATCGCGTAACGACTATATTATGAACGCGTTGGAATCAGCAAACTCGTTAACGGGGTTTAAACGCGTGTAAGTTATAATATTATATGATGTATATATAATATATATATATATATATAATGTTACTAATGATACATATATATATAGCCTAAATGTTTATTATTATTATTTATTAGGCAGTATCGCCAAGTTTACAGAGAGAATTAAAGAACCGCGATAAAGAAAGATGGGACAGCGGTGGTGGCGGTAGTTTTAGTGAAATAAACGGTAGCATAGCTATACGATTAAATTAAATATACGACCACAGATTTTGGGTTCCGGCTGCAGTACGAGAGACGTTGTATTATTTTTCATATACATTAAACGTGTAATATAACAACCTCCTGGAAGCGAGGAAAATAATTTAATAATTTGAAGCATTTTGTTGGGAAAATCACCGGCGGTGGTATACGATGCGAGTTTCTTAGTTGTAGCAATAATCTCACAATCGTATAATAATGAAATGTACAAAAGTTCACGTTTAAAGTGTATGAGTGCACACCTGTATACACATACATAATATGTATGTACATGAAAAGTAAATCCGTGCAGTAAACAGCAAAATATGAGATGGGAAAACTTGAAAGTTATGTAGATTTCATTTCACGAGAAAAAAAAAATAATAAAAGCCTTCTACCTCATTCAAGTTCCGCGGAACGCGCACTTTAACATAAAAAAAAATAAATTAATCGAGTCTTGCCGCAGTAGACCGCGCAAGCGAAATTCCACAGAATTAAAAAAAATACAATAAATCCTGTGCAAAACCAAGACAAACGGCGAAAATGTCGTAAACACGTAAAATCGTAATTACGAGGGAAAACCAAGAGTGAAGATAGTACATCACTGTGTTCTGTCGTTTCAACTGATAATTTGCATTGTTTAAAATTTACGTGCCGTTTGGTAAAAGTAGTGAAAGAAATAAAAAACAGCAAGCGCGTGTGAAGTGCGCGTATTGGTTTACCCACTGAAAACGGATAATTTTACTGGGCGCTGGCAAGAGAACGTATCAATGTAAAATCAGATAATTATAACGGTGATCCGATGTAAATGTTTAGTTTTTAATAGAATAGTTTTAATTATTCGTTTGAAAATATTTAGAATTCAACTAATGACTATCGTAATTTTTTTTTAAAAAGTCGTGCAATACAGTTGACTTTAAAACTGTTAATACTATACACGTGTGTCTTTTTTATACAAATATCTCGAAAACTGACAGTCCTTTTAATTAATCTGTTAAATTTTCAATCTCTCTAAAACCTCAAAAGTTAAGTATTTTATAAATAAATCACATTATATGAAATAACCCAATAATGGATCTCAATTTTATAGATCCGTGATTTATAATCTAAAGTGTTGCTTATTACGACGTTCTATTTTTTAAACGTATAGAGATTATAGAGGCTCATTTAAATTAAAAATAATTCGCGATATAACTTACCCCAACCACAAAAGTTTACGGAATTTTCTCGTTAAATTGATGAGGAACAATTTTAACATCGGGGACTTCATCCAAATCGCGTAGATTAAACGCAAAAACATGTTCATAATAATAAATAAACAATCTAAAGTATTTTCGAATGCGATAAATCTTATTCTGTTCTACATAACAAGTTTAAGCTTTAGTAAGTATTGTTAACGTAACCATGAGCCACTCACATAAACAGTTCAAAACTTGATGTTGATTGATTCCCAAAATTTAATCTAAATTACACATTTGCATTATAGTGATACCCAAAATTTAATAAATCATTTAGCCTAATTAATCATAAATTATTGTTTAAAAAATGTTATACTTGCTAGGGAAAAATACTAAGCACTTCTTTTCCGTTGTTGGTAATTACTAGTTTTATATTCTATCATCAAATAATTTCAATCGTCATACAATATGCAACATCGAAGAAAATACATTTAAAAAGTATTTAGAATACTAATATATTTAAATATTTGTACTTTGTATTTCAAATACTTTTAAGTATAAAGAATAAATACAAAAATAAATATACTGTTATACATTTTTTTTATCAAGCTTCTCCTATAAGCTGAATAATGGTTGTGAACATTTTTAAACTTAAAGGATATATTCACTTTAATAGACTTTAATTATATATATAATATTGCATAATTTTTATTGAATTTTATAAGCATTTTAAGATGTCTTGTTTATCATAAGGATATTGCAAAAGTATATTTTGAAAGAGTTCATTATAAGTAATGTAAAGTGAGCATATTATTATGTACTAATTTGTATTAGATAACAAAATATATATACTTTTTATAAAAAATACTTTATCAAAGAGTATTTAAATATTTTAAAAGCCGGTATTTAATTACTTTGCAACTCTAACTGTATAAAAGTATATTGGTACTTCGATGGTGATTAGATGTCCTGGAGTTGTCAAAAATATATACAGCAAGTGGTATAATTTTAATATATTATATATATATGTCCATGATTTACTTTTAGTGTTCCCGAACCGTTATTTTTCGAAAAAAAAATACTTACTACTCCCAGTGAAGAGTTACTCCTGTGCGACAATTTTTCCATCTCGTCTTCGGGTTTTGAGCAAAACGCTGAATTAGCTAAAGGTTCCGAACCACTGATACCACTACATGCTATCGTTGTCCTGCAGTCGTTATCGTTACCCGTAGCACCTGCATACAAAACAAAAATGATAAAAAAAATTAATATTATTCTTATATAGTTCTGTTTCCTTGGGGATATTGTAGCGTGGAAGATTTTGTTCACCCTGTAAGCTACCAAACGTTTAATACTTATACCCGTCACAAGTCGTTTTACGAGTTATCGTTACACTACTTTACGTCAACCTATTGTTTAACGAATAATTATTTATTGTTAGTACCGACATTACTACGAGTTTCGATCGTAATTTTTAAAAATGTTTGTGATATATCTTATGTTACGTTCAAATCCATTACACCAACACCGCGAGTTATAAAATGATATTTCAGTTACGATTATAAAGAACACTATAATTTATGTACAGATATTATTAGAACGAATAATATAATTTATTTATTTCAATAACCGACATAATAGTATTGATTCATAATATATCACCGCAATAATTTTCTACGTTCAATGTTGTTATAAAACGTCGATTCTCGTTCATTATATTATGGTTGTGTTGAGAAATAGTTTAAAATAAGAAACGTAATGCATTTTCTATCGCAATAATTATATTTTATGTTTACATAGATACCCCGTGCCATTAAAACGTTGATATTTTCATAGTATGATTAAAATCGTTAAGATTGAAAAGTTACTAATGAGACAAATGTATAGAATAAACTAATTTGATATGATAATTATTACTAAAAACTCTTCAGTATGATTTGATTATAAAACTGTTCTAACCATACATTATATTCATACCATATATTATGGAGTTAAAAAGTTTAAGGAAAGTATACGAGATAAACGTAATATTATCGTGTACAAAATCAAAATCATATGGTTCGTACTGTAGCGGATTAATACACGATTTGCAAAGTAAGTATAGCAATATGATATACCAACATTGCAAGATGGTTTTTTAAAATGCGAACTAGGTAATAAATTATTCGAGAATCACACAATTTTATAAAAATATTTTCACTTGTAATAATATATTGTTCTACATTTTCAATAAATGTAATAATTTAGTAAGATTACTTAAATACAATTTCATACTCTAATAGAATACCTGATTTGCGACAAAATAAATAATCACCCTGTATAAAATACACGTCACTAAATATACATCATCATATACCTATACATGTACGATTCTGTTTTATTGCGAAACACACATATACCGTTGCGAATAATATGTACACGCCAATATAATCATTAATATCGTGTGGTTAGTGCCTAGTGGTTACAATAATCAACGAGTTGGAACTCCGCGCATTTCACCTCTTTTAATTAGTATTATATGATGTCTGCTAACTAATTAACTAATGCATCAATGAACATTGAACAGAATAACATATAATGTAAAAGTATATGTGTGTGTATTGTATACGTCATATTCATTCATTGTTTTTTTAATTTTGTTCAGTAGGTGAACTTATATAACAAACAACGACCAAATTATAACACCGAACTTCAATTTAATAATTTCCACACGTACATCACAGGTAGTTTTAATTATTTATTCTCTCCAAGTTCTATTATTGTATGCATGATTGATTTTTTTTCAAAAACCATCACCCCTAAAAAATAGTTAAAATTTATTTTTTACGTATTTTCTCTTGTATTTAGGTAACACGTAAATGAGTTTTGAATTGACAAAAGAAACTAAAAAAAATAATTCGTACAAAACGTTGGATAACTCGAATTTTTTGTTTCTCATCCGCACAACAAATTATGATTAAACATGTATTACATTCGTTATAGATATTAGCCATTAAGTATAGCGTATACGTAATCGATATAAGGTTTTTTCGATATTTGACATTATAAGGTTAAATGGTCCATTATAAAAATATATTATATATTATATAAGATTAAACAATATTAAATAATATTAAAATATCATATATCAAGTAACGATTATGATTTAAGACCATCATATTATAAATATGTTAAGTTATACGTTTGTGTACCTATATATTATAACACGAGAAAGCTCGAAAATAATTACGACAGTGACGGTGAGCGGGATTATCACGTCTTCTTATTTTTTAAGTGTAGGGAAACACAGAGTAGATAATCAAATAGTTTATGAAAGTTTTCAAACGTTATTTTATTTTACATGCAATGAGCATTATGTATACTTTTAATGAAGTATTTTATGCACATGCAATTATAAACCTTGGCAATAGATAACAATACATGAAAATAGTCCAAGCGAATTATATCATTCCAGTAAAATTTTAGTCAGTACCTAGTAGCTACGTTATTATTGGCCAACTATATCAAGTGTACGATTCCCAGAATTCGTTGAAATAAAAAAAAAAAATAATGACTTTCGCAGCGAATTATGTTTGTCATTATACGATATATACATAGGTTATGTTTCCATTTGGTAAAACCGAAAAAAATGATTTGAAGTAAGACACTGCGCCGTTCCATGTAATAACAAGTCAGGAACGATTAAATAAATACCGATATTTTACTAGAATATTATGATTAATAATTGTAGGTATAGGTACATAATATATTTGATATTATTATATTCATTCCCTGCAACGTAACTGCAGTTCACATCCGTGCAAAGAGAAGGCTTCGTGTACATAGGTATTACGCAAGTTAATAACTGCTATAGTACTCGTTATTTAAATAATCGCCCAGGATTTCGAAATAGTATTTTTATTTTTTTATTTAATGTTTGGGAAGCGAAAGATACAACGTGTAAATCGGACGATATTTTATAATAACGTACAATATTTCACTACCGCGTCGACCTTCGATTCGATATTGAACACTACCACGGTCCGCACATTTCGAACAATGCAGATTTGAACTTGGTTTTTTTTTATAAGTATAATTCGTAAGAAAAAAAAAACCATAGCAAATCGGGTTTTCATTATATTTTATCGAATAAATAGTTTTAACAACGAGAAGCCGATAACGCCATACGTATATTTTATGATTATGGGTTTTACTCCGAGGGCGGAATGGGTATTGTTTGACGTCCAGTGACATTTCTGTTACGCCGCACGATTTACTAGTACCTACTGCACGCGCGTCGACGCCGTACTCGAACTTCGTATATATCATATTCGTGCAAATTTTACAAGAAAAACATGTTTAAAAATACTGAAACAATGTGGCAGACTACTGCTTCTAACTCTTTTTTCCACAGAGAAATCGAATATTATTATATTATTATACATATACACGGGCCGCATTGTATACCACAATATAATTTATTTAATAATTTTTTTATTTTTTAAATTTAGATTTTTGTGTCATGATAAATGAATTACTTATTGGTGACATTTTCATCAACGAAGAAAACAGAAGTACTAATTTATTTTAATAACAGGTCATAATATTGTTTTATTTTGAAACACTCGAGACACACGTCTGGGCAATTTTCTCGATACTCATCTATATACATACATATCGTATTCGTTATGCTTATATTGTATAATGACCAATGTCGTAGATCAGACGACACGGATTTATTCTATTTGTCCCCATTGACTATATCCGCTCAGCCGCCGCCGCCCTTGCAGTGCGCACTGTCAGTCGCATAAGTGCGAGAAAGTATTACTCCGGAATTTATATTATTTATAGTATAGGTACGTTCTGCACAGTGCACAGTGCACACTATAAAATGACAAGATCACACCGTCGGTTAATTCGTTTTAAATTAATTGTTGTCACGATCGATTTGCCGTACAGTGTATTTTTATATTATAATTTATAATAATTGTTGTTGTTTTAGATATTCGAGTTCATTATCAAAGTAAAATACAATATTATAATCTGTTGTTTAGAACTTACTGGATTTCAATGAAAAAATCCCGGGTTTGATTTATTTATTTATTTATTTAGTGTTAGTATAATATTATATTCGAAAATACAATGATAGCAATACACATGGTGTAAATAAACAAAGGAGTAAATGAAAACACGAGTACCTATACGTATGTTAAATCCGCTAGAAATAACAAGAAAAAAAAATTAAGGGATTCAAATGGGTAACATCAAATATACCAGAAATCTTAGGTTTATTAAGTATAAAAAAACTACAATTTATTTTATATATTATTTTTGCAATTTACTCTATAGGTTTGATTGTTGTATTTGAATCTTAATAAGATGCAATTATCAACTAGTTATTTTACGGTTTCTGATAGTGACTTATAACATAAACTCATACTGATCACAATTTATAACAATTTAGACATTTTATACTTGAAAATTTCTATTTTTTATTTATTATTATTTATTATTTGTATTTTTTATTTATAATTAAAATAAAATATAAAAAATTTTTTAATAAATATTATTGTTGTAATATTTTCCTGGCGTAATCAATGAATACCTATTTAATTTAAGATAAATCTACTACTTCGCTGACGAAAAATATGTATTTATTACAGGTAATCTAGAAAAATCGGCGCAATTTGAACGAACGCCGGATGTTGTGTTTGTTGGATATTATATTGTTATATACGTTTTGTTTTTAAAATTTTCACAAGATTTAATTACAAACATAACAATTTATCAAGATACTAAATAATTCAATCAAGTTTGCGGAATTGATAGTAACTGTTATATATATATTGATATATTGATAATGTATATTGTATATTGTGATAAGGGACAACAGACGTTGTAACGTATTAATGTGTCTGCCGCGTACAAGCGTGCATCGTTAATAGTTAAAGTAGGTACTTAAGTAATAATAAAGTGTCATTATGATTAAAAATTGTGCTTTATTTAAATAACCTAATCAATACAAAGGTAGCGTCAGAACAGTAACCAATAACGATTAATTAATTAAATTGTCGTAACCTTTTGGTAATTGAACCTCTAATTTGTTTAAACTTTAAAATAAACATTTTTCAAAAGTCGAAGTCTCAACGTGTGGCATTAGGTAACATCGTTTGAACTCCTAGAATTAACAACTCAGAAAAATGTTCAATAATTAGTGAATTTTATAATTAATATTTAATAATTGAATTATGTAGGTAATTAAAAAAAAAAAAAATAAGAAAATAAATGATTCAATCGAGTTAATTAATGAGGTAATCTATACATCGGTATTAAACATTATAATTTAGTATATCTTAATGTAGAATATTTTTTAAGTTAATCGGATTATCAGTAGCTGGACGCACGTAGCATGAATGTGTTGCAACGAGAGTGATACTAAAAAAGCAATCATTGGAAACTTTAAGCATTCGAGGGTTTTTTTTCCTAAAAACTCACAACAGTTCATAATAACTATGTGTATGATAGTATTTATAGGTATTTGAATTGTGCATACAAAATATACAGTTGTTAAAAAAGTTTGGAAACAGTCAATAGCCTAATTGGAACTGGATAAAGATAATTTATATAATATTAATGAGATTATTAAATATTTTAAATAATAAATATACAGCAATGTTATTTGTTATTGCTCTATGTATGTATTAAAATATGCATACAGTAATTAAGAGTTTCTAAAATTTTTGAACACCTGGTGGCTGGTATATGGTTTGGAATCAATGATAAATCGCGTTTATTATTAATTATTATATTGGTATAGTATATAGATAATCTATAGTCTATAGCATAGATTCTATAGTATATATAGATTGGTACCATCACGCTTTTGTAATTTTCGGAAATAACAAAGCGTACCTATTGTATTATTGATTTACTATAGTTTAATAATATACGTTATCATCAATAAAGAATATGACAAAAATATATAGTCTAACACCAAAAATTCTAAAACAATGCTTTTGTCATTTTTAATTATTCATATTGAAATATCAATAATTTATAACTAGTTTGAATTTTCTATTATACATAAACAAAATGAGAAAAATTATTCCTTTTTCATCTAATACCCAAATGTTAGGTTTGTAATTATTCGAATGTAAATTTTTAATGCCATCTATAAATGTATATCAAATTAATAAAAATGAATAATAGTTATAAATGTTATAATATATTTTAAAATCATCTTAAACAAACATATGTTTATTAAATTTCTAGTGCAGTTCGTACATGGATTATACAGAATAATTTGCATATACCTTATATTTTACATTGACGAAATTTCAATTGAAATAATCCAATAAATTATTTTGCTGCATTTGGACTTTTTTATTTCGAGAAAGAAAATGTCCGTCTTTCACCCGGGGTATACTAATTTACCAACGTGTATAATTTGTATATAAAGTGAAACATTATCACGAATATCCGTGACGTATATATATATATATATAATATAGATACTATTGTAGGTACACACAGCCGTGGCAGAAATATGTGTGCAAAGTAAAAGTTGTTATTTGTGAGTTTGTGACGTTGATTCGCAGGATATTTTCTAAACGATGGTCGATGATAATCACAATAATAAGTATTTTGTACAGAGTGTCTTGTTAGGATTGTTCCACTTCAATCATTTTTACCAAAATTAGTATTAATTAAATCAGATTACCGTATTATAGGAAACTATCAATATCATAATTTCTAATCACGTTAGTAACATTCATAATAGCGCACATATAGGCAATATTTTTGTTTTCTTAAAATAAAATAATGAAAATATTTTTTATATTTCTGTCTTATTGGGAACAGGAGTTAATTTAAACAAACGAATATAATATTAGGAGGAGTGGGGACTATACTAAGTTTCTACAGTATTGTATTGACGTATAGATAGTGTGTATTCTTCTTATATAAGTTGTCAGCGGTACGCTCTTATTCATCATATAATAATCACAATAATATATTATATAAAATATTATATATTATATGCACGTCGTATGGTTTACCGCGTTTTACGTCAAATAATTCAGTCAGCCATACAATTTTCGAAATAATGGCTACGGCGCGCCTCCGTATACAACCACAATCGACTTTTTCAGATGAAAGCAAAATCGATAAAACAAAATAAAATCAAGTATTTAAGTTCATATGTTTTGTAGAAATATAAATTATCAGCAAGGAAAACCTTTACAACCAATTGTTCGATAAGTCTGCGGCATTATCTTCCTTCACAGCCAAGTAAAACCCTATTAACGCACAGTTTTTATTCATATAATTATATACCTACATTCGATCGGAGAGTTTAACCGCAGTTGTCTAATTCTAGTTATTTTTAAATAATATTATATAGTTGTAGCTAGAAATTATGCATTAGTAATACATTGAATTGAATCTGAACTGAGGCAATAACTAATAGAGAAAATCAAAATTGATTTTTTTTAAAATTATTGTTAAGTAATATATTTTTTTGAGTTTAAAAGTTACAGTTGTAAGGTTTCTATTCAACTATCATTGGTCTTATAATATTTTATTTGTATAAGACTTATAATTCCGTCGATTATTTTATTTCATAAATGAAAAGTTATATTGTATTACTTTTTTTATAACCAATATTCAAATGTTTATAATATAGTGACGACGTGAACACGCTTTGTGGAGAAACAAAGTAGGTATGTAATTATGTTGATGTTTATAATTAATAATATAATAATTATTGATAAATATAGGTCAATCATTGCAGCTTGCGCGTGGTATAAAAAATGAGATTACTTAACAATGGAGATGATGTATGAGCTTGCCGAAATAATTAGCGATTAATATTGCTGTAGAGTGCATATAAATGCAAATTACCGGCTATGTTATTTCAACGGAAGATTTTTTATATTCTATCTAAATAGTATTCATCATTGATCGCATCATACAATTGTTATTATTATAATATACAGTGTGTTTTTACGAATAAAAATGATCCAAAGAATAAATGCGTTACGATATATTCGTAACACACCACAAATAAGTAGCATAATATATTATATTGCGTTACACATGTGCGATCGTACGCATCGTGAATTTAACATATTTTTCGTTTTAATGCAAATACCGTGATCTGGTGTGTAACGATATAAAATACCTACGTTCGACCAACGAACATAATATAATAGGCGTTCGTTTTGAAATTCTGTAGTCGAAACGATGCAGAATAAGACAATACAAATACCGATTGCGAGATCAAAAGAAAGTGAAATCATGCGCTAGTGTGCAGATTTTTATAAAATAACATCGTCGTCTTCGACGGAAGAAATTCCGGGCGGGACTACGCTAGAGATTGTCGGTATAGGTATATTTTAAGGTTGTCTAAAATATAAATTTGTACTCCACGTCCATATCAAATTTACGGTTTCAAACCTATCGTACCATTCGACGAACTTGTCATTCTAACGTGTTCGATTTAAAGCACAATAACTCGTACAATTTATTATTATAAATATTTTTTGAATAGAACAAAATTTATTTTGGAAAATCCGTAATTATTCATTTAAAAAATGTCTTTCTTAGTAAACGGTTTAGGTTTCCTGCATGTCAATATTAGTATAATATACATTAAACAGAGTATTGGCCACACTCTGTTCTACAACGAAATCGTTTTTTAATTTATAATCACCAATTTTAAGATGAAAAATAGTATCGCAATCTACATATCTGCAGTCCAGAAGAAGTGGTCTTAGCAGTTCAGTTGGAGATAAAGGTCTCAGTATGTGCAGTAAGGGTATAATACTATAATAATACTTGAATGCATATATTATTATATTATATATAGTTGTACCTATCTAATATGTATCGCTGGCGGATGATTTATTCATTACCGAGGACACTGATCGAGAAAACATCTCACAGATAAATCGTAGTATTCGAAAAAGACCATGGCAACGATGACCCTATTGGCTATTATCCATTCGGTTGGGAATTTTCAATGTCGCACAGTGGTCATCAAGACATCTATATCTATCCACCCACCACTAGTATCAAACTATACTATATATCCGTTAAAGACACACACACACACACACACACATAATATGTGTATATATTATATTCATACGATTAGTCGATGATGTGGGTTACAAGGTCGTCGGCCTCCACGCGCGGGACACAGTGAAACCGAAAACGTTCTGCTGTATATATGCGGGTACGTAGCGGCTTTCACTGTACTATGCATAAATATAATAAAATATTTAACTTGCGTTGCCAAGATTTGCAGCCTAAGAACGCGGCGGTGGATCTAAACGAACGATTCGAAAAGTCGGATTGCATACATCCATTTCGCTAATGTCATATTACCCGTACATACGTTATTATATACGTTTATATTTTTACCTTAACTAACGTAAAAACAATAGGCTGTTTAAAATTGTTTGTGTACGTATGGCGCGTTTAACTACGTGTGCTACATTAAAAAAATCTATTTAATACACGTATTTTGTTTGGCCAAAGAAATGGTAGTCAACGATTATATATCATACGTCGTGATGATTTTATAGCTTATATTTAACTCTTGAAAATGAATCAAGTTATTTTAATTTCCAAGTTATAAAACCTATATAGTATAAAAACAAAGAGATCGATTATAGGTACATCAATTATGAGTTTTGATAAAAAATTTCATAATATAAACCGTTTATCTGCCTATAGATTCAAACGTTTACTATTAATATATTTTGTATTATAACGGGGATTATGAAAGCTATGAAAATGTCACACAGGTATACGATTGTTTAAGTGTGGTGATAGTGCATTATTATAAATACATTAAACATAAGTAGATACTTCATACTATTTATTTTATATTATACTGCGTTTTTACTTTTTACAACAAATGTTGTTATAAATATGTGAGCTATTTATTATGATTATTGATTATTATTTTCGATGAATATCATAATATAAAAAAATATACTTAAGGTTTATAACATACAATTATTATAATGAACAAATTAAAAATGTTATCTGCATTAATTTGTAGTTAATACTTTTTCTTTCTAGGCACACAAAGAAATCTCCATTCTTATGAATAAAATGTTTACGACTTCAACCGTGGCAAGAATAATAATTATAAATCTATAAAAACAACAAGTACTTGTATGAAAATAATGTAACATAGGTAGATGATGTCTTTTTTATGAAATATAGTTATCTATGTATGTACATTTACCTTTGTAAATACCAGTACATTTATGAATAATGCAAAAGTATTGTTTTCTTTCTACTCTTTTTTTAATTAAATAATTAAATAAATAACACCGAAATTAAAAATAGTATTTTGTAAGTGCGTTTTAACTATATACAATCAGTTAATAAATAGTTCTTGACTAGGTTATTTACCTGTATAATTTTGTTTAGTTTAAGATGGTAAAATCAGTAAAGATAAACAGCAAAGTATAGGTTATATTGATATAGTTTATACATGTATAGTAGTTATATCTACATTTAAGTATATAAACATTTTTGTTTAGAATTTTTGATATTGACGTACTAATATAGTATGTGAATATTATTCTGACCTTACAATATTTTTAACCATATTAATTTTAAACTGTTAGACCACTTATAATCATACAATACGAATATAGGTTGAGTACGATAACTGATCATTGAAATCACGAACTACGGCGTTTCAAATATGAAATGCATATATTATTACAAAAAAATTTTTGAAGCTGAAATTGATGCGTAACTGTACAAAGGAAAAAATATACCTGAATAAGTGTATATAACTAACAATGTCCCATAATGAAGCAAAATAGTTATCACCCAATTTACGAACGAGAAAAGATATTTTATTATCTAATAACGTAAATGGCAGTTTTTAATATTAAATATGTAAATTCATATATTACGTATGTATAGTGTATACCTACCTACTTAATATACAGATGATTAAAGTAAAAAATATAATAAAAGTTAAAACTCTTTAATAATACCAAACAAAGACTATTATATATTTCTATATATTGTGTTCGTCAACACTCAATTGGTTTTTTTAATCAGCGCGCACACACAAAGCATAATTTTAATAGTTTTAACTTAGAAATTTAGAAGAAAATCCGATTTTAGTTAAATAATGCAATAGAAATATGAAAATGAGAAGAAGAAGTCTTCCCTGCCAGCTATCCATTATCATTTAGTTAATTTCGATTGTAGGTACTTATACGCAAGTTAATATATACTCGTAAGTTATAATTTCGATAAATATCCAGCGAAATTAGGAGTGCTAGAGGAAGAAGGCACACACACATTTACCGTTATCAAGTACTATCAATATCCGTTGGCGGTCAATTGTGTGTATAATAATATAATAGGTATAATGATGCATCATGCACGTAGATCATTTTCTGCAATGGTTTTTGGACCAAGTGGACCAACTGCAGTTCTGCTTCGAGTATATTATATATTATATACCTATAAATAGTTCTAAATTTGACAATATAAATAGCGTGCGTGTGATGTCCGTCTATCTACAACAGTAAAATATACTATGTGTATATTTACATTGTATACACGGTGGCGTAACCGTGTAATTATAATTACTCTAGTTCCGGAGTGTATATATTTCTATTTTGTGTGACGTCTACCTAATATGTATATAGCAATCACGCGATGCATAGTTATCCGGATATCGATATTGTCGTCGACGACTTGCATGCGTATAGTTATAGAGGTATGAAAAAAATACGTATACAAGTTCAGCACTGACGGAAATGCGGTTATACATTATACCACGTCCTCGACGATTAAATGACAGAATAAAAATCGACGTCTTGTACAAATCCAAAAAATAATCCCCGTTTCACTCGTTTATTGTTTAAGCCTAGAAGTTTCAAAAAAAATTTTCCTTCTCTATTACTTGAGTTACCGTATATTTATCAAAGTAAGAAATAATTATGTAACCACTGACCATGCGAGAACCGATATTATTTGCACTATTAGACTTTCATAGAGTACCTATATAATCTGTTAATTTTTCAAAACATTTGAATAAAAACTGTTTTTTATTCGCTACGCACTATACCCAATACCGGTAATACCCTTAATACCTATATCAATTCATATTCATATGCCATTAGCGACTCATAAATACATAGAATGCGCCTAAAACTCGATAGGCAAAACAATGAGTTATCAGGCTTCTATAATTGGTTGAGTTTTTTGTCTCTCGTCATTGGTCATGACTTTACTCAGCGATTATTTGCTTTTTGTTTACATATTAAATATGCTGCATTTAATACACGTATAATTTGTTTTTTTTTGTCTAGAGCACTCGCCTACATGTCTCGCAATCGTGGGTTTTATACGAAAATATATTTTACATAATATTATTATCATCCAGTCAACCTTGCACAGCGGCGCTATAGTTACATACATCATTATCTAGATATTGGAAAAAAATAAATTATTTAAATACCAGCTGCCAAACGTTTATACGAGTGCATACATCTTCTCTTGTGGTTTCTGTAATGTGTAAAATATAACATATTATTAAGAACACGGCGACGGTAGTACATTTAACGTGAACGATGAAAATATAATATTAAAATAATATTCAGCTCGGATGAAAAAATTTCACTGTATATAATATATATATATACGGATAGAACGTGGATCACTGCATCCTGGTCGTATCCTTTCTAATCGCGTGCATTTTTGTTGTATGCATGTAGTAGTTGTGTTATAATATAATTACAATCTTTTAATCTCGGATTAAGATTAACACAATGTACGAAATCAGTGAAAGGGAAACGTGTATTTTAATATTATATACTATGGATAGATTCAGGTCATTTGTTGCCCGTTTTACAATCATTGTTCTTAGATATTACCATTTTTATAGGAAATATGTATGAGACGATTCCGAATTACATATGCGGTTCTAAAACTGTTCAAACGTATCAAATAATTATTGTTGTTTTAAAACGACAATATTGATCATAATATATACTATTATACTGACCGCAAAAGCTGATTATTCTCAATTACGATAGTTGATATAATAACAATATTGACGATGCATACGCAAAAATGTATTTTAGTTGCGTCTAATGGGTCGTGTCATTTTGTGTAACAACGAGCTGGACGGACTTGGTTGTAATATTATGTTGTCACAATTTGAATGGGCCATCAAACCACAAATACTACGTATTTTATCGACGAATTACGAGGGATAAAAATTCCAGACGGTTTCAAAACATTTCCCGTTGAATGATTCTGATGTTGTGTTAGGTGGCGTTATAATACGTAGGTATATTACGCACTAGCATTAGCCGTAAGGTAATACAAATTTAAATCTATGCATGTGGGACGATAACGTTCATGGTTATTTAATAAGTTGTCATTTTCACGGACGGATACACTTTTGAATTTATTCATTTTTTTAACGTTAGGCGAAACTAACAGGTAGCGCCTGGTAAATTAATTTGTATTGTACATTCAAATTAACCACATTATTATAATATATGAATTTCCGAGGATTCGTTGGACGTCAATTAACGCGAGGGGTAAGTGGGAAGAAATTAGTTATTATCAGTTATCACCACACTAAATTGCATATACACGCACGTGTCGTGTCTCACCGTCTCGTATCACAGATTCACAGATAACGATTATTCGATTTGTTGTCGGAAAGGCGAGACGATGATATATTATTATTATATTGTTTGTCGTAATAACGTAGTCATTATAATTGTACCGCATTATCCGCCACATGATTGTTGGATAGTTTTCTCATATAATCATAGTCGATATATAATTATAATCATATTATAATCAATAATAATATTCATTTGACGTTATTATCGACATAGAATTGTACGAATTATGTTTATTTCTCCGGTGTAAGATGTATCCAAAGATATCATATTTCCGATATAAATATACTAGGAGTCTGATTTAAACTGTATACATACTCTGAAATTGACTTAGTAAAAATACAGTAAGGCACTAGTCATTAATATAGAATAGTTGAGTGAATATTTTTTTTATTATTGTTTAGTCAACAAATCATCTGTATACCTCTATAGTCAATTTGCTTGAATTATTTATGTAATAATTAATAAGAGTATCGGCAGACACTATAGAGATCACAAATATATTTACTTAGTAATTTAAATTTAATAAACAATTTCCTATTTAAACAACGACGGTCATTCCCGCTATAATAAACGCGTGCTTTGAGAAAATTACGGTTGACAAGACCTTGAAGAACACAAACATGTTAGATGGTTTCGCCAAAATTGTGATATTCTCGTTTGATTCCCGTATATATGTGTGCTGTCAACAATATAATATTTTAAGCTGATATATGTGCGAGGCGCATGTATAATAATAATTACCATATATCCGTTGAAGTCGTTGTTGACACTAAACAACACACGATCGATAATAATAAAATAAATGAATTGATGAACATAATAATATATACTTTAGCGTAGTACCAAAATATTATATCAGTGTCTGTCATTACTACATGGACTATTATCAAGCGTAAAAAATAAACTAAATACATTTTTATTTGCCGCAGTAGTTAACAAATGTGAACCGAAAACTGGAGATAACGCGTTTAAGTGAATTATGTACATACATCATATACTAAATTATGGCTAGGATTTGTTTCGTTTGTGTAATGTGACGTGAAACTGAGAGTCGAAAAATACGCAGACATAGATATGTAAAACAAATGTTCATAGACATAGTACATAATTTATTATATAAATATAATAAATATAATATAATGTACAGTTTAGTGTAATCCTGTTGCATTTTACAACGATTCTTTTATGCTATTTTTTCTTTTATTAACAGAAAACTATTCGTAAGCAAGACTTCTTATAATTGTAATCGTACGACGTACGCTGTTTGTTCTTTTTCAAGTCACTGACCATGCGTTTTGTGTTATAACGTCACAGTTACAAGTCGCCGAGACATAATCAAGTGGTAAATTATGAAAGTGTCATGATGTCTTAAATCATCTAATCTTCTATTACTAAAGTATTGTTCACATTGAAAAAGATGGTTAATCGTTTATTAGCCTACTGAGTTTTATATTTTGTTATGACACCCATTAGTTATATTGTTTTCTATTTGATCTATAATACCATATGATAATATTTATAGTAGGTATATTTTGTATTTATATTCTTATAGTGTTTTTAACATGTATTTATTGCTGACAGATGAATTTTTTATATGAGATCTATTCATTCGGAATCAGATTACAAATAACATAATATATACGTTAAATTGGAATAGTTAAGCTCAATTATCATGCCTATTTCTTCAATACTTGAAAATATATTTGAGCATAGCAATAGTTATTGTATGCATAGAATAAAAAAATCGAGGGCGCTATAACGGTGCTTAAGGGTGTTATAGTAAATAGTAATATAGTGTTAAAACGATTTGCTTTTGTGTCATTGAATTACTACATACATTTTAACAACGTCATACGTGTAGAATTATATATATATAAATGTTGATATATGACCTTGAATTTTTGTAATTTAATTTATTAATTTTTTGCTATTATTTTATTAATATTTTGTTATCTATATAATACTTATATATAACTATATAAGTATATAATTAGTGATCCCATAAAATATTATAAAAACTACTTTTTATGTATTATATTAAACTGTTGATATGTAAAAAACCGATTGACGTTTATATCAATAAATAAAAAAAAAATATTAAAAATATAACTTAGGTAACATATGTATATTTGATTATTTGTAGTGATTTGTAAAGTAAAAAAGGAACAAAGAGAAATGTTCGAATATACATAATACACAAAAGTTAGATACGAAAAATAAAGACAAGTCAAAGACGAGTTTTGTGGTTTTTTTTAAATTTAAAACTACTCGTGGTCGATGACAAATATCAGTGTGAGAAGTACTTTATTAGTTATTATAACTACAGTAAACACGCGACACTCAGAAAACATTGGTTCGTAACATTTTAAAACGAGCGGCGAGTTTTTAATTTACTAAATGATAATTAAATAATATAGTTTGTGTGTTAATGGGTTATGATCGAATTTCAATAGATGTAAATATTATTATATTTTGATTGTATATGTGGTTGAACTATAAAAGACAAAAATAAATAACCATATAATTTAATCATTAATCAGTTTACCGTCATCAAATGAAAGTGTTGAAATTAAACTCGTTTGATCAATAATATGTGCAATAACGTTTATACTCATTAAATGCTCACTCATAATAATATTATTATTAAATAGATTTTGACCAGATAAAAATAAATGCAACCTCTTTATTAAGCTATGTTTGATTATATAAAGAAATTTCATATTCTATGGCTATAACCCAATTCTATAAAACTTATACAAAAACGCCTTGAATGATATAAGTAATATATATTACAAGTTATATAAATTGTATACAATTAGGATTAAATACATTTTGCATCAAATATGAAAATCTGTAGGTAAAAATATGAATAACTGTTTTGTACAATGTACATGCATTTATATTTTATATACATTTTAAACCAATTATTTTTATTATTTTACCTAATATTTTATACAATGCTATAGATTTATTTGAATTTTGAAACGTTATTAAACATTATTTATGGACCATAACTATAGAAGAACTTCACATATACCACATACTTTGTGTGTTTATGCAATAAAAAAATATTAGGTACATTTTTTTAAGCCGATATGTATTTTTCGAATTATTTCATCACTATAGGAGTACATTAAATATAAAGCAACAACAAAATAGTAATTAATAATTATAAATAATATATTATGCACAACTATAAAAATTAGAGTAAATAACTGGAAAAGTCATCAGTTTTATTAGTATATGCAATATTATTATAGTGGAAATTAATCACGGATAATACATTTAAAAAAACATAGGATTTTTTTTGTAAACGCTCGTTGATAATTTTTAATACACTCGCATTTATATATATATAAATAATAAAGAGTTTTGTAAAAGACCCTTTGTATTTATTTATTTATTTATTTTTTTTTTGTAAGATTACTTATATGAGAGTATGAGACATATATGTTATTAATGGATTTTCATTAAGTAATAAGTTATAAATGTATACGTACGTATATAAGTAAAATGGGGTCACCTAGCTATACATATACCTACAATAAGGGAAGCCTCATGGAAAAATAATAACAAAAATGATGTCATAACAAAATAAACAACAAAAAAGGGGCATACATATAACAATATAAAAAAGGCAGTACTCGCGCATGAGTGTATTTACACCTGGCGTATACACACCACACCCACATGCAACTGTTGACTTATTGCTCGTACACGAAACGTTCACAAGCACCTGGCAATATCATCAGCGACTCAGCAACGTAATATGTTTACGGTGTCATTGATGTTTGAAACATTTGACGGGTAGAAAACGAAAAACATCAATAACATATACCTATAAAGTTATACTGCCGATAATACGATATAATATAATATAGAGCGAATCTATATAAGTGCGAACGCGCGGGTCCTATCTACACAGGTAATAATAATAAGTCGCAGTAATCCGATGGACAAGTTAAATGTGCTTTGACAATAAATTACCTATGTCTTCCTACTGCGAGAATCGATACTGTAGAAGAGTAGATGTACACGAGGAAACCGCCACGTCACACTAATCGATCGAAAGTCACGATTTAACAGACCAAGTTACTATAGGTATAAAAACAGATAATTATAACCTATATTGTTAACCAAATTATTCCATATTACGTAATAATGTTAGACGAAAATATGACTAAAAAAAAATTATGCTTCAGAAAAGGATATCGCAGTGACCACCATACATTAAATGACTAATAAGTGTAATATTTAATGCATTTTTTATGAATAAATTAGTATATAGATAAATATGTTTGAAAAATATTCTTAAACGTATTATATAAATACAGTATTGAATATTACTCAAATACTCGTAATAGTAAGTAGTAGAATTTTTTTAATTAATACTAGAAACTAGGCACTTAAGATATTGATATTTGTTGCTAATTTTCAGTTCCTAGTCACGATATTCGTATAGACATCAATATTTTTCGTAAATAGAAAACTATATAATATTATAATAATGCACTTTTGCTTAAACATTTCTATTGTGAAGTTTACAACAGAGTTCCGAAAACAACAAGTGTAGTAATTTTACTCATTCAGAGATTCAAATAGCAAGCTATATATAGTTGATAAAATGATAACTTTAGTATTTTGTCTTTTATAGATTTTTAACAGGTTCATTAAACAATATAAAATAGACCATTTTCGTTATCATTCGATAGAAGAAATTAATTGATTATAAAACATTACATTTTATGAAAGGTGGACCACAATAACCAACTGAGTTTTAAAATTCACACGTATGTAGTAATATTTATAGTATAATCGCAAGTCGCAACATCCTGTCCATAATTATTAAGCCTTGTTTATAATAGGAACGAATGTGTAGGTCGTAAATGTCTACTTGGTGTATAAAAATGAATAAACAGGATTAAAAATTTACGGTTTACGCGGGATTTGACAATATTAGTAGTATGAATATACAGAGGTAGTATTTTACCTGTTATAATAATGTAAATTTCTCAACACGATTACACGAAATAGGTTTTATTTTTAAATAGCGCCTAGTATAGACGTATATAGACCATTTATAGTGTTGCTGCAGATCACGATAATATTTAAAGCGCAAGGGAGCGATAGGAGCAGATGGATACTATCAAACAAATAAAATGAATATGTACATATTTAAATAATTTCTATATTTCTGTCATAACTCATAAGTAATGGTATGTAGATAACAAGTAAACATTTGGTTTATGTCTCGTGGAAATGTACAATCCACGCCAGAACTATTCTTTTACGCAGGACGATCATATATTAATATGGTGTTCTACTATACTTAAGATCTTGGTCCAGAGTTATAGGGGTTATATTTAAAGGAAGAAGTAGCGACAAAAATGAATGCGTTAGATACCCATAAAGGCATAAAGAATAGAAACAATTGCTTGTCAAGTCATAAGTCACAAATTTGTAAAATGCGTTGAAAATGTGTACACATGAAATAATCGAATTAAAATTGAGAGAAATATTTAATATTTAATATTGATTGCAGTTGTCACTTAATTCACCATTTTACAACAAATGCATATAGATAAACTTTTTCCTCAATTGACATGTATTTTATAATTAATGTTTATTTTTTAAATTTAAAATCTTCCAATACTCAGAATCGATAATATTTTAATTTGTACATAATATTTAGACTTGTGCTGCGGTTAGTTATTAATTAAATTAATACTTAAAAGTTGAAGTCAAATACAATTATAATATTATAATTTATTATGAGATTTTAATTGATGATATGATTTTTTCTATAGAATATAAATTGTGCCTCATATTATCCTTGACATACGAAAACAATGTATTACCGCCCAAAAAGGCAATAGTATCATATTGTAATATCACGCACAGCACATCGATCATTTCTTTTGCATATAATTTACTTTTCAATAACTGATAAAGGGTCCCTTTACACACAATCTAAAGTAGCTGTTGTCGTTCATTGTTTTTTATTGTGATTATCGTGAAAGAGTTAAAGTGAAATGATGTGTGTATACATGGCATCCGGGCATAAAGTAACGTAATTACTAATTAACCATACCACTGCCAGAACCCTGAGTTCACTATCCATAATGCACCTACCTACCTACATTTTTTTTTCATCTTATACTGTATATTATACTAAATTTATCTTCTACCGGCTACACTACAGAATATTACCATGTTTCGGTCAAACGACGTCGATGAGGTCACGTACATACAACCCGAAGTGTGCAGATGTGTTCTCTAAACTGTGACGAAACGAGTTGCGAGTGCTTCGGTTGCAATATCGTATTAACGTACTAGTTTGTATTATAAATACCTACGTACTGTTGTGCACTGAACTCTCGCAACGATTGCTCGCGCGTTCTTATACAATCCAACTGGACCCGACTCATTAGGCATAAATTAAATTTAAGTTAACACTATAATTTTGGAGCCATAGTTTCAGCAACAATTAATGCGAATATAATTATATGAAAATAAATTCGAACAGTTTTCACTATGATTTTAACTGTAAGGTATTTAAGGATGGGGCTAAATTGGATCAATACTAATAGGTCAAAAAAATTAACACTTAAAATAATGCTGAAGTTAGATTACATGATTTACTTACCGGTCGGCGGCGATTGGAAATTATAATTGGTTATTGATGAAGAAGACGGGGATGGAGACGTCGATGCAGATTGCTGTTGTCCTGGATGCTGTGCGATCCTCCTGCGGTTGTATTCCCTGCGCGGCGGTGAAGCCACGTTCTTATATCCAGGTGGCCTGTACCTAGCTGACTTAACGTTGAACTGGTGTACACTGTGCGCCTTGTATATGCCAGTCAATGGACTCGGAGATGGAGCGGGTGCGGCGGCAGCAGTAGTAGGCAGCCTGGGTAGTGAGTTTGTATTCGAGGATGACGCGATGGCTTGCTGCTGAAGACTTCTGGGTAATGTGGTGGACTTAGGACCAGTGGCCACCACGCCGTCATCGCTGTCTCCACCTGAGTCGCCACTATCGGGTACGCTGCTCCGTCTCCTTCCGTTTCTCCAAATTCGGTCCTCAACGCTGCCACCGATGCTTCCGCAGGATCGCACACGGTCCAACTGTTCCCGACTACTATTGGCACTCTTTATCAATAGGTCACCGGCGGATCGTCTCTTAGCCGCAAGCGTCACGCAACTCTCGCCACTTGACGTTAACCGGGTTCGTGAATCCGACATCATAAGCGTCGACTCGAAACTACCTCGCCAACTGAACCTTTCATTGTCACTGGCTTCTTGCCGAGCTTCTTCCAACAACGGATCGTGTGACTTGGACCTGGGCAGCGGGCTATTAAACTGTTCGTCATCGCCTTCATCCTCTTCCTCCGTGGTAGTGGAAATTATCGATGTTTTGTGGTGATGATGAGATCGTCTGTGATATCTGGACGCCCGTGGAGTACCAGGATTTTCGGAAACCGCATGCATCAGCGCTACGAGTCTGCTTCCAATATGTTGCATCACTTTAGTAACGAGTGGTGGTGAATTTCTGGAAACCGACGAATCGGAACTGGGCACTTCGATTTTCCGCAACGAAGCCATGAGTTTCTGATAGACGAATGCAGTGTCTCGGTTTTCATCTTGTAGCCTAGAGCCGGTCTCCAAATCAGAACTTGTGTAGTCCGATGAATCGTAAGAATCGCTCCACGTGTCCTCACTACTTAAATATTCGACGATTTCTTTCACCTGTTCGTCTCTAATTCCCGGTACAGTTTTCATCAGTCTGGTCAATTCAGACTCAAATTTTACTAATTGTGGTGGCTTACTTTTTTCTCCTGGCACTTCTGGTTTTGGTTGGTTTGCCAACATTGTCTTGAAAAACGCTCTCATTTTAGACATCATTAAATTTGTTTCTTCATCCGAACTCCAATAATTAAAGCTATCGGTTCTGGTTAGACCCTCTGTGGAATTTGGTTTTTGATCGTTTTCCGTCATTGAAACTGTTATTTTTTCTTCTGGCATATCAGCACTATCTGAGTTTTTATCTACCACATCGTCTCCAATATTAATATTTTCTGCGTTTTCTCCGGTTTCTAATGCTTCCAAAGGCGGAGCAGTTACAACCGATCTTTTCTTCTTCTTGCCTCTTTTTACAGTATCAAATTGACCATCACTTTTTTCAAACGATACAGATTCGTCGTTAGAATCTGAACTTGTAGACGAGTCTTCGTAATCCAATTGTATCTCTACTTGTTGTTCAGATTCTGTAAGATTATCCAGTGACGAATGTTGACGCCCAGTTCCTCTAGCTCTGACTAATCTCTTTCTTCGTTGTTCAGGACTGTGTTCTGGACTGTCACTGCCAACACTACCATCAGAGTCTGGTCGATCAAAGCCCATAAATTCGCTTAAGAAATATCGTTCCAGTCTAGAGCCAGCCATTTCAGATACTACTGGTTGTGGCTCGATGCTGTCCAAAGACTCGAAGCCTTCGCTTATGATAGAACTTGTTTCAGAAAATGCATCAGTATTTTTACTAGCGTCTTGATCTTTATCGCAAAGACCGAAGAAAAAATATTTTTCCAATTCTGTCTGGTTATTTCGGTCAGATTCCACTTCGCTTTCTTCGCAGCTCTCCTCCACGATAGTGTGCAATGTAAAGTCTAATGCTGATCTTCTAAATTCAGGTTCTTCCTCAAACGACATCTCTTCGCCTTCAGAAGATTCAATTTTGAAATCATCCCTATCTAAGTCTTCTACCCAAGAATCATCGTCGGCCAAACCTTCTTCTAGCGCAATGACAGCTGACAACGTGTCACCACCAGTAACGACCTTAACTTCACTGTCGTCAGCCGGTTCGGACGTGTCCAGAGTGAGTTTGAACCCTTCGTCTTGGATAACCGTGGGCATTATTTTTGTAGTATCATTGGTCACCACGTTCACGGCCGGTTTGTCGTCCCGTGTTATCATTATTAGACTAGTAAACTTGCCGCTCAACCCAGCGGCGGCGGAAGACTCATCAACGGATATCTGTTCCATGGACTCAGTGCCGGAAAATTCGTCAGAGGCGCTGCTATTTCCGGTGGAAGATTTAACTGCTGTAACGGCTGCCGAATCCAAAATGCTGGACAGCTTCACGTTGCAACCATCATCTTCGTCTTCATCGTCGTCGTCATCCGGACTATCGTTGACGTCGTACGACATGGCGACGTTCTGCGCGTCCGAATCGTCTGAATCGTCGGACGGCGACGGAGATGGCGACGAAGATGACGAATAATATCCAACCTCGCCATCACGGTCTTCATCACCGCACGATACGGCCGGTGATGACGATGATTTTGAGTCGAGATTCGACGCATGGGTCGCGTACATTGTGAGCACAGCACCACCGCTTTCGTCGACGGTGGCCGCGGGCGGTTCCGGCATTTTCGCGACGACACCACCGGCGCCCCTATTGTCGTTCACATTTTTCACCTCTGCACCACTTACGGCATCCCGTTCACGGAAATATTCAGTTAAAACGTTTGCGAACGCAGTGGTGAGCGTGTATTGCGCGCGCTCCGGTGGTATCACAATCGGCACTGGCACGAACACGGGGAACGGCAACACGACCGGAACGAACGTCGTCGTCGTTGTTGCGCGCGCGTCGGTCTCGCTCGGTTTACTGCCACCACTACTGCCGGTTAACTGGTCGCCGTTACCGGTACCTGCGCCACCTGCCGACTGTTGTTGCGTTTGTTCCGGCGGTCGCGTCTGGTCGTTGTCGTCGTCCAGGCCAGCCATAAAATAATCCCAGTCACAATCATCATCGGCTGACAAGCTGGATGACGTTTGTCGACCACAGCCGCCATCGTCCGACGACCAGTCAGCCCCGTTCAGAAAGACCAGCCGGTAATCATCTTTGATCCGGCTACCACCAAGGATGTCTTCGTGTAGGAAAGGATCCCGACGGAGAAAACGTCGACTTCGAGGTGGCGTTACTCCTGCAAAATAAAATACTATTTTTTATTATACGGCGATCGTCTTAAATGAACATCTTAAGATCGGTTTTAAACTATATTAGGATTTATTTATAGCTAACAATCACTTATAGTTTGTACAATATTCCTATTTGTGTCACACATACAACTCCAAAATAATAATATCAATTCAAAATTACCCGGAGACATGGAAGTGTGTAATCAAACGACGATACAAATATTTATTTTAATTCATAACCAATAAGGCAATAAATAGCGTAAAATAAAATCATGTCGTTAATAATTTAAGTTAAGTTGGTTAATATGGCTATGGTAAAATTTAATTGATATTTTATTTGTTTTAAATTACATAATATTAGGTAAATAAATATAAAACTTCATATGTTATACAAAACCAAATGTATAACATAAAATTTAAAATGAATCTTAAAAAACAAATTTTACATAAGACAATTATTGAAGCTTAATAATATAATAAATTACACGTTATTATTATTTGTTACATTGTTTAACTAATTACATCATCATTATTCATATAATCATAATTCGTGTTATAAAAAAATCATTTTTCTTTAAAAACAAAATTAATTAATTTTATTTGTCGAAATATTATACTTGTTTTATATTTCTTTTGAAAAAGGATAATTGCTTTTTAAAATGATCGATGAGTTTATGAGAAAGACATGCATTTTAATTTTATTTAATCTGATTCTGTAAAAACAAACGTGGTTCAGTGATTTTTGATTCTTAAATGTAAAAACTAGTAAAACACGTAATAGTGAAAGAAGTCATTGGGTGAAATTGTTACGTTTTGAATGTCTAACGTAGCTGATGTTTAGCCAAAAAAGTAACTTAAAATAGTTAATCGTTTGAAATTAGAAATGCATATGTTGGCCTTTAAAAAATATACGATAAAATTCCGATCAAGAATTAGAATCACAACGAAAAGCTTTTCTAAATACAAAATAATGAAATGCAATGAATACTGTAATCTTATGATAAGTAGCTTATTGTTAAAGTAAGTACTATGAATAGGCAGTTTTTCTGTTCATTAAATAATTAAAATTAAAATTTACAAACTATTGTTTTTACTACTTAAATATGAATAAACATAAAATATGTAGTTATTATAAAAATAATAAAATGACACATGTATACTAGTTTTAATTTAATTAAGAAACCATACATAATTATAGCTAGTTCTTAAAATCACTTGAAATCGTGTACTATAAATTAATCATCTAGAAGTAAAACATTGTTCAAAAATATACTTAAAAAGCCATTATGACGATTGTTAGTATGACAGTAACAAGAATAATAAATATTTTTATTATACCTAGAGTTTTTAATAAAAAATAAATATTATATATTTGTAAATGAGTACCTAATATTTGCTAATCTAAAATTCACGTCGTCGAGTAAAAATAAATCGTAATATACCAATTAACTTTTTTTCTTATAATACCTAGAATCAATATATATCTAAAGACCGTGTGCAACTAATTAAAGATTTATTAAATTCTAATTTTTTAATTTGCTGTTTGCATTCAAGAGGTTCATAATAATTAGTTTTCCGATGACGTTGATATTGTGTATACCGTATACGAGGTTTAAATGTTTAATCAATTCATTTAATTGAATCATATTTTTTAATTAAATTAAAAATTATAAACCGTAAATATTATATTATATTACTATATTATATAAATTTACATTCTTGTCAATCCGAATTCGACATTTTATGTATATAATATGATAAAAAAATAACCGTTTGGTGAAAACATCATATTATGTCGTCAAGAACAAGATTAGTAATTAATAATTACTAATTATACTTTAAGATATACAACACGCTGAATGTTATACTGCATCAAGTACCACACACACACACACACACACACACACACACACACACACACACACACACACGCACACACACACATTTTAATTATAATTTTTAGTTGTTGTGCAGTAGAGTTACGAATTCTGATGAGACCGATTTTCCCCCGGAAATCTGAGAACAATAGACACCCTTCGGCACCATATTGTGTTCCTAATAAGAGGTACATACCAGCAATGTATAACCATTTTGAAAAACAGCTGTTAAAAATTAACTAAAAAAATATTTTGTTTTTTACTTATTTAAATAATACTTGATTTTAACAGCATCTGCAGGTTTTTTTCGAAAATAGTGTGTTAGAGTTGTACAGAGTTCAGATATCGAGTTTCAAAAAGGCTTTTAAATACGATATACCTATATAGTTCTAAGCGGTTTAATTTACATAAATACATAATATATTACTACGTAATTATGATAAATAAAATATAATTAACGACAGTTGCGGTATGCTGGGCAACTAAATTTATTTGTGATATAACTATATGGTTACATTTATGTATTTAATGTATAAATTATTTGATTAAACCTGCGCTTCAGCTCCCAGTAAAAGAATAAAAGTAATTAAAGGGAATACCGAATAACTAACAAATGTATCATGTTTATGTGTCAAACAAAGAAACACACAAGAATCAAGACTGGCGATAATGACGATGAAAATGTAATCGTAATTTTTATTGTATACGAAAATATTATTTTTGTTTTTTATAATAATTTCTTTGTAATTTTAATAAAAAAAAAAAATAAAAAACCATGGTTAAGCGATTCAAAGTTTTATTGGACACGACATTGGCAGAATCGTAGGCCGATTTAAAATAAAGAACCGTTTTAAAAATATTTTACAAGCTTCGGAGATTTGATAGGTATTATACCAATATTAAAAGTATAATGGGTTTAAAATAAAATCCAAGACAAGCCGTACAACTTGTATGAATAGATATAGTTTTTTCGAATAGGCTTTGAGAAATATATTGTCGATTGTACGTATACAAATAAATTGACATTCGTATTTGTCTGGACAAAAGGTAAGTAGTATAAAAACGTGTATACAAATAATAAACACATATAAAAAAATTAAATGTTCGAAGTATAACATCAGAAAAGTATAAAGGATAATCATAAATTCAGAGGAGACAATAATATATTAAAATTAATAATTTAACCGATGATTTGTATTGAGTAAGATTAACTTCTTTGAAGTATAAAAAAGAATAATATACAAAACGTATTATAATTTATTTTTATATTTATGCCTTTTGTCAAAATCGTATTGTTATACTTAAAATGAAAGTAACGAGAATTATATAAAACAGTTAGAGTAAAATGATCATCATCCATCGACAATCGTAACGGCCTGTGAATATACAATTTGGAAACTAATGAAATTCTAAGAAATTACTTTATATAATATGCTAGAATCATAATTGAATATTACTTGTTTATAATAATAATAATAATTTTAAAATAAAATTTTTATAAAAACGAAATTTAATATAAACCAAAATAATTATAAAAATTTACATAACTTCAAGTCGAGATATTATAAAACTCATTATAAATTATAATGCATATTATATATAACATAGTAGACAGAATAAATATTATTTTATACGCATACGCATGTACAAAATAATTTGGTGAATACTGAATATACAACTTTACCGAGCACGTTTAGTCGGTAAGCGAATTGAAAGTTATTTATTTATCGTATTCATAAAGACTTCGTCATTGAAAGTCAATGATGATTTCAATGGTAAATTCACATATGTTCTTAACAATTTAAATTCTAGGTGAAATCATTCTATACCTAATTACTCGTGTATACTAACTTTCTGATTTGAATGTAAAAAAAGTAATGATGAAAAGTTGTCGGAGAATGTTAATTTAGTCATTAATCACATACGTTAAGTGTAGCTAAGAATTATTTTAAAATATAAATTATATACTAAATAAGTTTCAAAATTTGAAAGTAAAATCAAGAGGAAAAATAATATTTTTAAAAGTAAAATACAATAAAATTTCTCGATAAAAAATACTTTTAAAAATATTCTAAGATTCAATACGCGATGACTGACAGCAAAATGCGGATCAATAATATGTTTATATAATATTATTTTGATATCGGAATGTGCCAGGTTATAAGAAAAAAATGGTACTAAATATAATATTATGCGTATGTACATCTACAGTTTACACTCGTCTTGTAAATGTACGAATATAACACAACACAAAATTACATATTTTCATGTGACATCACCGTGTCCACCGTTGATGTCAGATAATAATAAGGAGTCCACACTACACATCAACAGATACAAAATACATTGCACGGAAGACTTGGCAACCCTGGGTGTGACAAATGAATGCATAACAATGGCAATAGGCCGGTAAGCACAATAGACGGATTGCCGAAAGAAGTGACTGCAAGGTTAACCACCTCACATCTACGATGGTCGAGAGCACCGTGTGGGAGAGGAATAGAAAACCTATAATGAACAGAAACATTATCGTTTTTTGGTTATGTACGTGGTTATGCTACCTTGTAGACACACGTGCGCGTTTGAATACGCATTGGATACACTTCAGGCGTAGTCCTCACAAGTCACAATACATACTTTACTAACTAAAGTTAAAATTAGTAGTCCTATAGTAGGCAATAGTATTTTTTTGTTTAATAATTCATCCAGAAAATATAGCATAAATATGTTGTTGAATGTTTAATATAGTGAATAATATACATAAATCAAGTATACTGATATTGAATAAAAACTGTTATACAAAATTTTTTAGTATAAAATACATGTCAATTATTATAGATTTATTAAAAAATAACCTCTTCAGAGTTATTTAAAAATAATTCATATTAATATAATGTTATTTGATTTATTAAGTTTTATTTAGTAAATATTGTGTTTTAATTTAAAAATTAATAATACATAACTATAAATGTATACATTGAGAAAATTATATTTCAATATATTTTTTAATATATAGTGTAAAATGTATATTATTGAAGTGGTACCTATATTAAAAATATGTTAAATCCTAAAAAAACAGTCATAAGTTATGATACTTATATTACGTAAATGTCGTGTAACATTTAAATCAACACACAGTCATGATAGTTAACCTAACTATTGTTTATATTAAGGGGGTAGTTTTTCTGTATCATATAATTCGAGTGTATTGTATTGTGTATATTATAATAATTATTAAAGCTAGGCAGCGAAAGATGAAAGCTTTCACAAATTTTTTTTTATTACTTCATAGAAGAAATTGAGTTTTGTCAAAGTTAAATTTAAACTAACTATGATTTATTGTTTTATAATGGTGAAGTGGTGAATGTTTTTTTCGGTAATAATTTGACTTTTATTTTTAAAAATCATTTGTTTTTTTAAAATTATTTTTGTTAAAAATGTTAAGTAGCACATGTATCTATTAACTGAAAATACTGGATAATAATAATAATATTGAAACCTTATTTATTAATACAGTTAACGCTAAAAAAGACTGAATGATTATATTATACTAATAAGAATAAAGTAATTATTTAAAAAAAAAGTTTCATTTTTATTTTTGTATAATTATATAAAAATTATCTATTTTTTAATAAATGTAATGCATTTTAATGTATTCAGTTTACTGCCTTAATATAATATTAAAATTATAACAAAATAAAAATGATGGAAATTGTATTATTGGATTTTTAATATATCTTATATTAAGTTGCCTATTACTAACGCCTGAATATGATATGCAATTTTTAAATTCAAAATTATTTATAAAACCCTTTATTTAATAAAAATAAAGATTTTAAATTTTTAAAGTATTTTATCAAAAATACAGGTTTGTATAATAATACCATAGATAACGAAAAAAAATCTAGTATTACTATATACTTTGCATTGTATGGGTATGGAACAATATGTCTTTAAGGGGCTTAATATAGGCAACTATGGCCAAAATCGAAGAATTATAAATGTAAAAATATTAACTTGTGGTCCAATGACAATATTTCAGATCCTTTGTGATCTAAATCACTTAAATACTACATTGTATATCAATAAAATTACTAATTTAACATTTTGGTGGACTTTTTTTCAAGCATTTTGACACGGCGCGGCAAATAAAATAGATCGCCCGGCCAACTGTAAATGCCGAAGAACAAAATGAACGGTAGAGCTGCTTCTTACCGGGCGGAATATGTTTGAGATCTTCTTGTACTCTGGTTAGAGCGGTGGCCACTTGCTTACGGCGGAAGTCTTCGGATTCGTCACCGTTGGGGTGGTCGACGTCACCCGAAGTCTTCAGCGTGGAGGCACCGGCGATGGCTGTCTCCGTCGACTCAGAGACCGTTTGCATGTCGATGACGTGGCCACAAGTGTCCACCAGATGGACGGTGTTAACTTCCACAGCTGGCTGCCGCGGCATCGGACGAACGTCGGGGTTTGTCGTTCCGGCGGCGGCTTGTGCGGGTCGTCCGACGCGTGTGGCCGCTCCGACTGTGCCGCCGCTGCTACCGGCGCGCTGCGGCCACGGTACGCTACCCCGTGGCATGCTGCTGTAGGCTCGCAGTTCGGGTGACCCTCTGACGGCCAACCACGGAGACGAGTCTATCGACAAAAACACACATAACGCGTTACACACACGAGGAAAGAACGAGAGGAGACTAAACTAACAAAAACAAAAAAAAAACGTAACGAAAAAGTGGCAGCACACACGTAGGCACGCGCGCGCTGGCGGGACGGTCACCTGTAGGAGGAGACAGCGTCGATCCATTAGGATCAACGGACTTTGGTGGGCAGACTCGTTCACTAGTATATATATATATATATATTTATATATATTTGATATTATGTATGAACGATGTAATATTATAATATATTATATACATATATTTGTGGAGAAACGCGAAAAGAGTGTAGAAAAAAGACGACGATGAGAACGAAGGAGGAAGGAGGCGACGAATTTATACAATTGTTTCCAAGTTGTATATATTATGCGCTCGAGTTTCGTAACGAATGAAATATTAATGTACAATATCGTCGTACGACAATATATGCACCACGCGTCGCCATACGTGGTGAACAATAATGAAGCTGAAATGATTTATTGTCGTCGTCAGCGTACCTTTAAACGTTAGGGACCTGCCGAGTTTAGTTTCGTTTTTCGGATATTTCATGGTTTCTGGTGTCCAAAAATCAACGATCCATTCTTTCGCCGGCTCCAATGATCTGAAATAACATAATTTTTTATTACCACACGACGATCTATATTTCGTATAATTTTACATAACATAATCATGAAGTTTATTATGGATAAAAAAAACTATGACATGGAAACATTATACATTTAAGATACTATATAAACATTAAACGCTCAGGTAATCATACGAAAACAGACAGCATTTCATCGAACAATCAGATTTTGTTCGTGGCCATGACACGGTACGCAACTTAATATAAATAATAAATATAAATACTTAAAGAAGTTGTCGTTGGGAAAAGGAAGAAAACAATTACTTTTAATATTTTTCACATTAATGCTGTTTAATTTTTGATTTTGGTTGAAGCAATGGAAACAGTACTTTTTCCAATCAGCGGACAGTAAGTGCTTTTATTCAGCTCGGCGTGAGAAAAAGTTATTGTTGAAATCTTATCAATATATCTACATTAACATTCTTCGATATACTCGTATTTTGTCTAATACAGTAAGTCCCATGTTTTACTATGAAACAGTTTAGCGATGCTTGGCCCCAAATATAATGTATTATAAATTCCAGATTACTGTACTAACTAAGGAGGTGATGAAGCGGAGACGGTAAAAAAATCCGATATCGATATTAATTTATAGCAAATAACCCGCGGTGTAATCAAACATAATTAATTTTTGTAGTCTATAGGAACTAACATATGTAATGTTTAACCTTTAAGACTCAAGTGTAAGAACTAACTATTTCCTGATCTATCACCATCACGTTTTAAAATTAGCGTAGTACATTTTTAGATGAATCGATATTCTTTTCATCCAAAGTTGAACACATAAATTGTAAGTAAAATAATTTAAAAAGAAACATTGGTTATTTTCACGTTAATAATGAAATAACCTATTTTATATTTAATATACCTATTATTAGTATTATTAAATATTGCAAAAATAGTATCTATATATTGAATTATTGAACAAATTAATAATTTATTACATATTATATATAAATAATTTAAGCTCATTGTAGGATAGTAACTCGATCGATTCAAAAAACATACCAGACGCCAGTAGTTTACAAATAATTGAAAATTAGTTTTTGAAATTTACAAATCAATTTTTTTTTTTTGTTACAAATTTAGCATATTTCACGTTATAATTGCAATGCTAATAAAATATTAAAATCATAAAAATAAACAGCAACCACTAAAAACATATGTAATGACTCAATTCAATCATGTTAGTAAAAAAAATCGAGTTTAATATTATATTGTGTAACAAGGGTGGGAAGTGTGCTATTTCAGACGCAAGTGACGTGTGTGACACAATTGTTAATCTTAAGCCCCTCTGGCAAGCGCTGCTTTCACCCAACACTGAAATTACCTTCTTGCATGAGCCACTACATATATGTAGTCACATCTCTACCGCCTCCACTATCAACTCTATCAATGTTACAATAATCCAAAAGTCATAATAAACTATTATCATTGTCTAACTTTAACAAGCTGTTTCATTTTTTATTTCAAAGGACAGCACGGGAGTAATCCGCTTACCATCTAGTATTTGACAAAATGTATCATTGATACTTTCATGTATTTTAATCTGATTTGGATACCAACTGCTACTGGACCGAAAAAAATTATTTACTATCTACGAGGTGGAATAAGGTAATTTTCCAACACTATAATCGACATCAAAAAATAAACTTTCAGCGTAGGAGAGACAAAAATATTATTACCTATATAATATTTTTGTTTTTTTTAATCCGTATTTTTAAACTAAAATGTTGGTTTTTCAGACAATTTTTAAGAATGTTATTTATGCTGATTTAATTTTTAGTCTCAAATTAATGTTTGTATATTATTATTCACGTATCTATACTATTTTTATAATGTTGGTTGTGGTCAGACTACATACAGACATGATACAATAAATGGGTGTTGTAAACATATTTACTTTCGTTTACCTTGGAATAAGCCAATATTAAATATCTATTATATTATAAATTTACAAGAAATGATAAATTATTTCCTTCAGTTCTGAACATAGCTCGATTTACAATATGATTTTTAAAGTATAAACATTATAAAATGAAAACAAATTCATTCTAATAAGTCATTATAAGTCAGAAATGAGCAAAATTTTTATTGTAAGTTAATAATCTAATCAATTATATTGTTGTGGTAATATATTTATAAACAAATTTTTAAGAAATATTACCAGTAGTTAAAAGATTTAAATTCCTAGTCATCTTATTTAAAATAAAGTATTTTACTGTTTAGATATATTAGATATAAAAAAAATGTATATATAAAATACAAGTAAAAATAGTTACAAAAAATAAGAACATATTAAAAAAAAAAAATTATAAACAGTATAATCAAATAAATAGCATACATTTTTTATTTGTTTTGCATTTAACATACATTAATTATTTTCAAATGTTAAAATAATTTAAACTGATTTGTAATTAACTATGAACTTATTTTGATTTAGATGAGCTTTGAAGATCCGTCGGGATTAAATTAAGGTTTCATAATTAACAATTGTTTGAATTTATAAAATTGGCTACTTTATACAAATCGTCATTGTCTAAACAAAAAGTGGTTAAGTAATAATTTTCATAATTAAATTTATACTATTCAATAATTTTTTTTCACATCGAAACTTTTTACAAATCGTTGACTAAAGTGCTATATTGTCATCCATAAATCGGCCAAGTAAAAAACATTTAGTTTTATAAATTTTAAAAATTATCACGACCACTTTTTGCAAGATGACTACTACGAATATAATATATACCTATTAAAAAACATATGTGATTTAAAAATTAAAAAACCTATAACAGTTTCTTAAAACTGGTCAAATAATATTAAGACCACTAATAAAAAGGGAATTAAAAAATTAACACTTAAATTACTATATAATAGTTATTTCAATTCTGAAAATGAGAATTCAAAAATACTTTGATTTTATGATTTCATAAAGATGTATATATATGTATATTCGGCATTCGCAAAAAATTAATTATATTACAAATATAGTTTGGCAGTTTTTTGGTTTTTCTAGTAGGTACTTCTATCATGACGTTATATTTTTCGTTATGTAACACGAACAAGCAGTATAACATAAAATAGCCAAGATAGATACTATATTTTTCAAGTATGATAAGTCAAAAATTAATTTATCGGTATAGGAAAATAAACAATAATTCATACTACGTACTCAATTTTTTCTTTATGACACCGAATACATAGCCATTCGGGAGCATGTGTGGCAGTTGAATATTCCCTGCAAGACATGCATATCCGTTCACGGCAAGCACGGCAATTGGCCCCTCTATTGATTATTCGGCCCAATTCGGCCCGACATCGGGCGCAACAGTGCCCAGACCATAAACTGGATTCACATCGCAATACTTCTAATTCACCACTAGCCATACTATCGTATTACCTAGAAATATAAATATTAATTCCATTAATATTGATTGTTTAAAACACTTAACATCATCAAAGTATCTACATTTTCCAGAAAAAGATTTTGATTTATATTCTAATTTTAAAAAATAACGGTGTACTATTTAAGTCTGGAAAGTTAAAGATTAATTGTGCTTCATATCATGGTTACATTGTAAAAACTAAATGAAATTAAACCTGACAACACTTTATACATAGCTTGATGATTATAATTAAATTAAACGTACAAATGAATAATGCAAAGAATAATGTTATTTCTCGTTGTTTAAGTACAAATACAATTTACACACGACGAAAATACAGTTCCATTATTTTAAATTCAACTAGTTGTTTTTCTGTAAGAGGAAAATTTATTTCTTATGAACGATGACCTTAACTACCATTCGTAATTGAAATTCATTATTTATTTTCCTCTCGAGTTCGTTGTAAAAACAACATCTGTTTTTCTCGTTATTGTCATGTCCACGAGGACCGTTCGTTGTTTTCTGTCAATGCTTATGCAACTTATACAACATAATCTTTAAACTTATGAAAAAACACTTAAGAACGTTAATACAAAGAGTTATAATAAGCAAAATGTTAAACAGCACTCCCGATTAACAATGCATATTACATAATATACATTTATGTGATATTGGTAGATGCACAATAAAACATGAGCAAATTACTTCTGCCCACATACTCATAATGTTAGATCATAATGTAATAAAAATGTACATTGCACATTATCTACCGATTCTGTTTCAATCCAATTTTAAAACGTATGTGTATCGTCTTTAAGACGTTAATGGTAAAACAACGAGAAATCATAATATTTTTCACAAAATACTTTATATACTTATACACCCCTACCGGAAAAAAACGTAGTACCTACTACTAAAACTCTGTCCCACACAACATCAGTTCGGTTTCTATTGGGTACGCTCTCGTATAACTTTTTATTATATGCTATACACTGTTTATAATGGGCAAACGAATATTTCCCAATATATGGGCAATGTTTTGCATCTCATAAAATTATTTCCGCGAATATTTTATTGATAAGTCCGTGAATCGGCTTTGGGTATACCTACTGCATTATTACTACCTAATAGTTTGTTAACAGAGACAACACAATTTAGTATAATATACATCATTTTATCCCTAAATTTAGGGATAAACTTCAGTTATGAAATTAATCATAGGTACTACATACTTTGGTACAACAACAACAGTGCGTATGATATACAGCTATACAGGCCTTGGCTTCATGGTAAAAATCTACATGTAATAAACTTATAAGTATTATAGTATTATAGTATTTAGTATATTATTATTATGAACCATAATTTCCAGACTATATGGTATTGGGGAGTTTTAATTTGATATAAATTTTAATACTAAATAATAAATGATGTTCTGATTGAAATTGTAAATTCAAATTAAGCAACTTGGTTGAATGTGTTATAAAATTGGCTTTCTATTTTATTTATACAAAATAAGTGTCTACGATGTTTAGATATTTTTATATTTAATAATTTCCATCTTTCGTGACTCATCATGACTATTCTATATTATTTTCTAGACCATCAATCATAATTACGCCAACAAATTATAGTTACAACTCGTTTTTTCGGTATTATATTTTTCGAAAAAAAATTAGTCCAGATGTACAATTGCACAATGTATACATACAACTATACAAGGTAAAATCACGCCAAGAGGTACCGATTTCTCCTCCCCCCCACCAACGAAAAAGCGTTAATATTTTTGGCGGAATTCTCTATAGAATTTATAAGTAGTGATACTAATTTATAAGTTATTGTAATTAATTAAACGAGATATTGTAAAAATATAAATCATAGTATTATCACAGCAGTAGATAAAAAATATAACATAATTTTTTTAATATTATACTGATATATACGATATACCTAATACAAAATACACAATATAGACATTATTATCTCAACACAACTATGTTATACGATTATTTGAGTGATATTTTTTATTGAAATGTGTTGTGAAAGTGAGTACTTAATTTTTATTTGTATAATTGCTTTAGTTGCATGTTTCACATATCACATGCAACAAATATAATTTATATTATACGTAGATATTTAAAATAATCATTAAGTGCTTGTTTATTATTAATAAATGTCACTTGTAATTGTGAACTCGTGCAAGACATATTAAAGCATTTAATAACATTCAAAGTTAAGAGAACTATTTACTAGTAAGCTTCAAATAATAATTAATTTTTATAGACTACAAAAATATTTAAGAATTAGGAAATGAAACATGATTAAATTTAAATATACCAAAATATATGAATATAAAATCAAAAATGTTATTCCGATAATAAAATATAGATCATTATATAAGCGTAAGTATTAAGATATTTTGTGAGTATTAAAGTAATTTTGGCAAAACATTTTTACAATTTCATTAAAATATGTAAGTTTGCTTATTCGCTATAATAAAAAAATCATAAATTGAATTTAACCTAAAACAAATACACCACATGGCTACATAATATACTCGTAGATTATCTCAATTATTAAAAACATGTTTTTAGTCAATAGCATAATACCATAATTGTTGATACATTTATTAAGTACTAAAAACTGTCAAAGTAGAGAACAAAAGTACAAGTTCTTTTCCTGTCAGTTGTCATTTAGTCATGTTTATCAAATGAGGTCATTTGAAATGTAGGTGTGAATAAAAGTGAATCGATATTAATAATAAATTACGATAAAATAACGAATGCCGAAAGAAACATTGAAATTACCTAAGACAAATTATTGAGACAATAGATATGTATAATTATATAATTTATTTGTTATTAGAGACAAAAATTAACACGTGTATAATATTCGATAAGTAACACTACAAATTATAGATCTAACTTACTTTAAATTAAACAAAAATGTATGTTTAATGTTTATAACTAATGGTAAATTATGGTGTAAAATAATATTTTAATTATTCTTACAGAATCATAATTTGAGAATTGCTGTGTCTTTAGTTCTTCTTAATGTACTATAATTGTAAGATTATCAATTATACATAGTTATAACAGAAATAAAATTAATAACAATGTTTAACATATTATTATTAATAAGTTAAATCTAGTAAACTATATATTGTTATTAATTATTATTATTATAAATATCATCATATTATCGTAACTGGTGGTTGGTGTACTCCTCATTTGGTCTCTTTGCGAATGGAAGTATGTATGAATACAACAGCGAAAATATAAACAATGGATGGCTATAACAGCAGCCGGCAATAGAGGAACCGGTACGGCTCATACCAGCAAACACACACGCGCGTGCGCTCGCATACTACTCGCGTATAATACTATCATATGGTCGAAGACGAAGACTACGTCGACGATGAGGAACCAAGGAAAAGACGAAGACACTGAGAACAGGGCAACGACCAATAACACACACACAAACACACGTGCGCACGCACGCACATGCACGCGCTATATATATGAAACACTGCGAGTCTTTCAACTCACGTACGCACACACATCCGCAGTCCGCACTATTGCTACTAAACCGTCTGCTGTGTTGATAATGCACGATATAATACTTTACACACATATTATATCATAATTCATAATATAATATTATCACGTCATATGCGACAGCATAACAGATACGTTTCCGTTATACTAATGATGAGTACCAATAAGAAGTAGAGGTATCTGGTATTGTTTTATCCAAATTAATTAATAAGTACATCAACGATATTCATACGATGAAGAATAGCTCAGTTGATCTCAATAAAGTAATATTAGGTATACAAGATGTATAGTAATTTATGAATTATAGTAAAACCTTGAATGACTTATATAAACTATCATTATGACTAACAAGTAATAAAACTGAATTGATTTTTGTACTCCACGCGAAGTTAGCGTTAATAATCCACACATAAAGTTTCAAAATCAATTAAAGCCACATAAAACATTCTAAAATAATTAAAATTACTTTAAAACACGAATCATTTTAAATGAATACTAAAAACCATATTATTATATAAGTTAAAATGCCATGCCATTGAGTTGTCTAGTTTTATTTATTTATTTATTTATTATTTTTTTTTTTTTTGAGGGGAAGCACAAACACAATTATTATAGTAGGTAAAATAATATTTTAACGAGGCTAAAGCTGAAAAATAATTAATTTATTAAGTGGCTTATACATTTAAATCATTTACTACACACACTATAAGGTATTACATATTATCAAACTTATCTCTATACCACAATAGCAAAACGGAATTTTCTGTCCAAGTACAACAAGAAAAAGTATAGAAAAGTTTTAACGAAAAATAAATTATACTTTAAAATTTTTGAAAGCTATATATATTTACTAATAATGATTAATAATTTAACAATAATTATTGTAAACCCATGCTTTCTTAAAGTAATAAATAATTTTAGTTTTTATAATAAAATTTAACCATTATTATTATTATTCATAAAATTGCATTTTAACGATTTAAAAAAAAATAAAGCTTTGAACTTTTTATATTTTCTAAAATTCAAATCAGATTACTTGGAAAACCCTTTACATAACTCATATTAGGAGTATTATGAATTACGAGAATACGGTATGTAGAAGATAACACAATGTATTATCATTTCTAAAACACACTGGTGCGTGTGTAAATAACAAAAAACCTGTTTTTCAATGTTCAAGTCCAAGTGCAATTTACGCAATAACAAGGGGTCATTTTAACCCAGTCAAGTGTAAATCCAGAAGCCAATTTAGAATTCCTACAACAATAAAAAATTGTAAAAGATGCAGAAAAGTACTTTACTATATATATATAATTACTTTTGAAATGCTTAAACGATTGAAATATAATATACTTAGTTAAAAACAAAATTATTGCATATGACATTTTTTATTAAATAATTTATTATAAATACTATTTATAATCAATGATTTTATGTTAAACAATATTTTTTTTTGTTTCTACTGCAGTATTTTGAATTTATTCGTATATAATAAAATATATAACATAGTATAGTCTATAGTAGTATAAGTATCAAAAGGTAATAGGAACTTATTATGGATTTATAAAATTAAAAAGAGAACAATACAAACAACTAACTATTTAAACATGTAGTATTATAATATTATGTAGTTGATAATTTATTGTAATTATTATACAATATACTATTATAAGAATATGAGTAACCAAAGAGGAGTGGAATTTGAAATACGTACAATGAATAAAGATAGTGCGAAACAATTTATTTATTTTTAGTACACTAAATTAAGTGATCATTGAACTTTTTTTAGCCAAAGTACACATAAATTTCAAAAGTAAATACAATTGAAGTGAAAATTGTAAAAATCTAACAAGGAAATAATCTGCATTTGGGCACTTAGTATTTTAGTGAAACGTAATATTTAAGATTGATCATTGGATTTATTTCAACGCTGTTTAATAGCAACATTTCAACAAAACGTTATACCTAATTTATATAAAATTTAAGTAATTTTTAAAAGAACATTCAACATAAACTACCCTTAAAAGTCGTACGTATACTAAAACACGTTTTAATGATTTAGAAATTAATATTTGCCTAATTATATTGCTCTACAACAAGGTTTTGTTTAAAATCAAAGAAAACAGCTAAAATAATGAATAACTATTATAGTAAATTAACTATGCTAATGGCATAAGAAAATACCAAATTTGTAATAGTTTCTCTTATAACTCAATATACTTTACAATTAAAATGTAAAAATCGTATAGGTAGTAGGTACAATCATTTTTGTCGAAATACTCGATCATTTAGCGTTTTCAAAAAATAATCAAATTACATTAGAATCTAAGTATATATTATATTATTGTTATTATTATCAAATATTTTATTGATTTCGATAACGGTTATAATTTATTTTAGTCGTCCACTGTGCACTCAACTTTCGTATTAGCACAGAACAAAATATAAATAGTAATAAAAATATAATTTAGATTGCTTTGATTATATCTTGTATTCTTGTTCGACATTTTCTATTAAACATAATTTCACTCACGAACCAAATGAACTACAGCATTTAGGGACGATATAAATTTACCGTCTTAGATTATACTAAACCATCACAACGAAAGAAAATTTAATTCTACTAAATGTTACAGGATTATTATCCAATGTAATTTGTCAAGAACAGCTACGGAATATAATATGAGAAAGACTGGTTTTAACGTCACGATGACCAAGTACAACAGTGATGAACCGCAATAGTCGTGTGAGTAGTATGCTTGTATGTGTTATATTAAACTTTACAGTAAATACAATAATATTGTAATCAGCACCGAGCCGCTCGGCGTGGCAACATAAAATATAAATGTAGTAGTTTGCGTATAATAAACTATAAAGTGTAGTGCATTCTTTATTTCTGCAGAAAAAAAATCATTTAGTTTCCACTAAAATTAAAATTTTGGTCTTAACACTTATTTAACACTATATTTATGTTATAAATTGTTTTATCTTGATAACATTATGTGCATGTGTATAATTGGTGATTGTAGATACTTGATGCGGTTTATAAACATTTATCTATTATTTTTAGTTCATGAAATCATAAAAATGGGTATCAACCTCATTTACCGGAAATTTTTTTAAGAATAATTTTAAAACAAAAGATATAAAATAAAGCAAAAGTCTCCAAATTTTTCATTTTGTATATACAGAACTCAATTTGGATAAATAAAATATAAGTAATTCAAAAATATAAAACAGCAATTTTCAATTTTGCTAGTATCATCTTTGCATACATTTAAAACAACTCGAAAAAGTATACATAATTTTTTCGAGTAAATATAATATTGACCCACGAGGAGAGTTAACAACACATTTCCTTCGGGTAAACATAATATTGACCTGGGAGAGGAGTTAAGCATCGACAGAGTTTACTAGTTTTAAAAATTGGAAGAGTTTACCACCACCCTTTTTAAATTTGGCGGAAATAAAATTTTTTTCTTGTTTGGGTAGGGGGCAAATAAACGATGCATTCTTGTGCACGCGCTATAATAATATTACTATAATTAGACCCTAAATAATTAATCTTAACGTATAATATTATGTGTACTTATAATACAAAATGCGCGCATGACTTTAAAATCATAGATCGCTTTTAATCGCGACCTTCGTCATAATAAAAGCAAAAAATACTACATCATTATGTTTATTTGTACTTTTAAGAAAAAAATGAAATTCAACTATATACCACGGTAAACATAACAACGGAAAATAATTTGGCAGTATGGTTTATTTTTTTGTTATTATTCTATTCGAATTTTCAATCCAAAAGAATTTATTACCAGACCAGTTCTGGAATCACTACAATCTTAACGTTGAGGTGGAATAAACACAGCACACACGCCACTCTATTGTTCATAGGTATAGAGCGTAATTATTACCAATAAACGGATAGGCGTTATGATATGCGAATTACCTGCACGCTCGCGAGTCGCGACTCACCTTGGCCGTTCATGACGCAACCCAATAATACGGTGAAGGCGGCGGCGCATGGCGTTAATTACATTTGTATTATAGAATTTATCCAAACATAGTACGCACAAGGCGGTTGCATTATTATTTGTTTTGGTATGGGTCTCGGATCAAACACGCAAATTCATGTACTGATACTCACCGTGGTCGCCCCATTTCCTCCGTCAAATGATCAACAAACCTTGTCGTTACTATATGAACGTTACATATTTGTAATCAACTATTTCTCAGCGCTTTTATCATATTAAATAGACACCGTGATAATAAAAATCTAATCACTAAAATCAGCTATACATATAAATGTTGATTATAATTATAATAATATTTCTTTAAATTTCCTGCATTGTACCTAGTGCTGATAATACGAATTTTTGGGTTCATTCTTTATTCCAAAGATAATAATATTATATGTATAATGTATATTATATTATATATACATGGATAGGATGTAGAGTGTAGACCCAACATTTTGGTACTAATTATAAGCTAAAACTAGGATAATTTTTTTTACCCATGACACAAATAATATTTTTGTACCATTATTGTTTCAATTAGCATTTTTTTAGCATAATATAACGAACGTTAAAAGCATGCTAATTAATTAATTACTTCTTAAACTTTAACATTTATAATATTAGGTATAATAGATATATATTGCGTGGTGGTTGAACAAACTACAAAGTGTATCTATGCATTGCACGTTGCAGATTTCAGTTCATAAAATTATAACGGTGAGTAATAATTATTTTGTAATGACAACATTTTTATCAAGATTTGCGCAATTAATATTTATTTTAATTTAAGCCGTCATTCCGGAGACATCGCCTCTTGCGAATTGTATGGTCGTTTACCATGTCATACCGTTTTATTATAAAAGAAAATATTTATGTTCATTCCGTGGGGCGTGGGTAATATATAGTATAATTTGCCCTTATCACAGCGCATGTTATATTATTATCTTAAATCATGGTGGATGTCATATATATCTGCGTATATCTTAGGATCAATTAAGATAGTTGAATAGGTAGTTCATATTTCAAGGAACATACGTCATAATGCAGTATAATATGCAGAACGTGCTACGTGCCCTTCTACAATAGCAGTAGCGACGACGAATCAACAAAAATAAAATCATAGCTTACAGGATTAAATAAAAAATGAAAAAAGAACAAGAAAGATAACAAAAAACAAAAAAAACTCTTCGTGACTAAGATTTATACATGAATGCGGGATGCGATCTGCGGTTACCACGTCAAGTTGTATTCCGGTCACGGATACGTGAGGAGGAATCTGGTCGGCGTGACTTACACAATAATAAAAGTTTATATTATACTTCATAGACTATAGTCAATATGTACCAGGATATCTACTGCTACTACTACTTCACAATATCCTATTTATTACCCGGAGAACAATACAATATCAAACCGATACAAAATTAGCGAATAGACGAGATATCGCGTACCTTATATGACATACGTCATGTTATATCACTATTATGTATAATAAATAATAATAGTGATTCTAATAAAAATAAAGTACATAATAAAAATGCAAAGAAACATCGTAAAACAAACGAATAAATTCACATCGGAGCCTCGGTGACATAATTCATAACGCAATTAGGTAGTCACACATCGAAACTATAGGTACATACTCGTACACAGCCGGATGTTGATCTTCCCCCGCCAATCATTAGATTTTATTCGCAATATATGAAATAAATGCTTGAACATTTTACTACTGAATAATTTAATAATATAATATGTATAATTTTTAATACAACCACAACCCCCCCCCCTTTTTGGAGACTTCTTTATACAAAAACGGTTCATTTCTATATACAGTCGGGTCTCGATAATCCGAACACAGGCTAATCCGAAAGACGCGGTAATCCAAACGGGCTTGAGAATTATCTTATCGCTATATGTAATATGTACGTATGTATGTATTTATAAATAATATAATAATATTTATAATAATAAATCAATATTTTAAATAGTAAGGTTCATAATTATATTAATATTTTTATATATTCATTGTCTTTTGAAATTACGAGTTTTTACACGATTAATACAGATAAAAATAAAATTTCATAATTTAAATTATAATAAAAGTGATGTTTTTTTTTAAGCCATAGGTAATCTGAACAAATCGCTAATCCAAACGACCCCTTTCCCCAATCTCCTTCGGATTATCGAGACCCGACTGTACTATTTATTGTATTCTACAATACAGTTTTAGAGATGTTCGTTTCGTATTGTAAAGATTACAAGATTCCTAAATTACAATCTAGGCACAGCTAATATGCTGAGTGTGAGGAAATGGTGAGTGGGGTTGACCGCTGACTTGAGAGGGTTTTCAGCAGGGCGTATCCGAGATGGGTCCGAGATAAAATTTATGATAAAGATAAACTACTAGTTAGGTCCGACTATAAAAACTATGAAATCTTACAAGTATTGATAATAATATTATATACCTAACTTATACTATCATTATTGAAGTCTTAAAAACTGTCAAAATCGATAGTTACATAAAAATATGAAGTGTGCAAAACAAAAGAAAAATTATTGTATTGAAAAAAATGTCGGAAAATTTATAAGTAAAATAAATAGATTTTACATTGTAAAAGCTCTATCTTTTAAATTTTTACCAACCATATGAATTTGTTTAACCATTTATTATCATTATATACCATTTTATAATTATTTACTATATTTACTATAAATTAGAAACTTAAAAATCATTTTTAATCATAAGTACCTGTGTTCTAATTTATAGATCATTGACAGTCCTAAGCCTGTAAAAATAAAAAGGGTAATGTGTTTTCCATGAACCCAACTAGAGTAGTACCTGAAAATTTGTGGGACCCAACTAGACTAAATAAGGGACTAGCGGACCCGACTAGTAAACGCCGTTCCAGCACACGTTGTGATAAATAATAATAACCTATGTGTGATTGGCGAATGTGCGACAGAAATAAGACTATGAAAAGACTCCGTGACGATCAGCACAACTATCAGTGAACACTGAACACCCACACACATGGAACATCGGCACAACATACTCAGATCGATAACCTCCATATTCTTTATACATTATCTGTATATTTGTATATTATCAACATAGATATATATTTATATATATTAAAAATCAGGTACTTTACTTAAATAAAATTACCTTGATCTCTAGCATTAATATTACACACTAAGGTCGAATCCCTAAGACCTCATAAATATAAATATAACTCTGCCATAAGAAACACGTTGAACGGTAGCGAAAGATGGAGAACGGACGTTACAGTATACAATGTATACAATTCATGTATACCTACTATACATGAGCGGTGCAGGAACGTATTAATTTTACAGTAATAATATAGGTTATTTTCTAATCTAATGGTATTTTTTATAGAAACAGTAAAAACGCTTAAATATATTAAAATGATTCGAAGATGTCATTTAATTAAGTTGGTATATTGGTGAATATTAATTTTAAATATTTAAAACAAACGTTATCGAAAGATTTTTGCCTAATTCTATACATACAATAAAATACGCCCGAAAATCATTTCAGAAAAAAGTCAATGCACGCTTGTCGAGTGACGAATTATTACTGTTGGTCTTAAATCACTATGTCTGTTATTGTTTTAGAAGAAGTCCAAAAAAAAAAAAAAACTATAAACAATAAACTCTGTTGATTATATTAAATTCTATGTAACAATATATAGATGACGACTACAATATTTTCACTAGAAACGTTTGTTATGACGTTATAAGAGAATACGACTCTTATTCTGTCATTGTATTAATATAATATTATATTTCGTTTGTTCTACAATATTAGCTGAACGAGGTAATTATTTAAAAATATACTATTATTTATTATAAAAAATAATACTGATTTTGTCTTAGAATAATATTTCGGTTATGTGGAAGGAATGGTAGGATAATGTAATTTAATACCAATGTTGGGTGAAATTGTTTTTTTTTTTAATTAAATTTATAAAGTATTTGGCTCGTAGTAAAAACAGTGAGAACTTTAAATTCAAAATAATTGTTTTTTTGTTTATACCTATTCTACGTCAGTAGACATTTTTTCGGGGGGGGGGGAGGAGGTGAAAAGCCCCCCTAGGCACGCCCCTGCATTAAATAGTCAGAAGCAAAAAATTACATTGTTCTATAAAAATATGTATTTTTTAAATGATTAAATTTACAGTTCTAATACTCACAATTTAAATTATAGCAACGTTTATTTCGAAATATATTTTCTAATATTAAATATTTCCATTTGAATACATACCAATAGATAATTATTATGTAAAAGAAGCCCGAGGTTTTTAATAACTAATAAATTGAAAATAACATTTACAAATACTACTAACGTAATATTTGTGTCTATGATTTATTTTTATTTTCTTTAAATTAAAATAATTATTATTAATATAGCTATGATGCCAAATTATTAATGAATCATTTTTAATAATAGATGTTTAATGCCTGAATAGATTTCATTCTGGGTTCATATTATTGTAGTTCTAATAATTATTTAATTGTGTTAAGCTAGTTAAACAATAAGCCATTATATTAAGAAGGCGTCACCACGCATGTGTGTGTTGTCACCTTCTTACAAGTACGTAACTTAGCAAATTTACGCACAGCAGATCACGTTTAGCTCCGTTTGAATTGACCTATTATGAAACTTGATGGCAAGAACATTATATGTGTTTGAGTGTTGGTTTTTTTACGATAATTACATATTTTAGCAAGTTATGCGTATATAATATAGTGTAAATTAAAAATGCTTATAACTCACTTAAAAACTAAATAATCGTAAAAAAAAACCATCATATAAATACAGATATTGTTCTTACCACCAAGTTTCATAATAGGTCAATTCAATCTTATTTTTAAACTAACGGAGCTAAACGTGATCTGCTGTGCGTAAATTTGTTATGTTGCGCACTTGTAAAACGGGGACAACACCTGCGAGTGTTACGTGGTTATGTCCTCTTACAAGCTGCCTTATCAATCGAAATATTTACAATACTAACGAGTAGTAGTGGGCATTATTTTTTGATTCACGACCTCCTAATTTATTTGTTTCGAAGAAGCTACCCCCTAACACAATGTTATATATTATATATATATATATATATACACACATATATGCATATTAGGATATAAGTAATATAAAACTATTGGTTTTATGCAATTTGAAATATTTTTAACTGAATACAATACTATACATTTAATCATTTTGATTTTTTTTCTTTTTATTAGTACGTTATTATTTTTATGGAAAATTATTATAATAATATGTAATTATTTGTTTTTAATAATTTTAAAATGATCAAATGATAAACTATCCTATGTTAATTACAGACACCGTTGGTACTATATCATATTGCGAGGCTCTTTTTTAAATTATGTTTAAATTTTTATTGACTTCTTAAAAATGTTAAGAATCCAGAAATAAATAAATTATTACAATGAAAAGAAAACGTTAGTTTCAGTTTTAAGTTAATAACTTTATAACTTCGCTAAAATAGTAGTATATTCATAGAACTTATTCACGATAGTATAGTGGTAAATGAAATACTGGGATTGTATACTAATGTAATAAATTAATAAAATTATGATAACTTGATTAATAATATTATGCATAATTTTATAAACAAACGTTAACAATTTAACATACTTATTATAGATAGATATTGGAATGTATTCACTTACAAAAATGTTGAATTATACTTGAAAATCATCTTAGCTATACCATTGATTTTAAAATATATTCTAAAATTAATGGTTATACCTACTTCAAGTAAGATACGTGTATAACAATATTAATAGATTTACGTTTACCTAATTTATAGATTGGTTTTTTTTATTTTCCCACGACTCTATATCATTTCAATGACTATAATACCTATCTAAACCATAATATTATAATGTACATGATGGTTTTCGCTTTATTTACGACAGCAATGATATTATTTTTGTATATATATATATGTATATACTGTTTATTAAAAGTAAACTGTTTTCAATAGGTGCCGTATGTAAAATTTTAATAGGGTGTCATGGAACTATTTATGTGTGTTCGTTTTTTATCTTTAATCCATGCGTAACAGAAAATTTGTGTTCTGGGAAACTAAAAACCTTGTTTTGTTAACATTAATATTAGAGTAAATTTACCTATTATAAAACATAAAGTTAAAAACATCATCAGTGTGTATGATGATATATGACGTACACAAATACCTTTTAAAAATATTGGATATATCGTAAAGCATATGTTTTTCCAGTTGACAAATTGCTTTTGTAGTGAATTTGCCTAGTCATTCGAGTAAAATAAAAACATATAGATGGTGGAAAACTGTTTAAATGGTAAATGTAATATTATTTTAACTATTATTACCTACAATTTAAGTATACCTATAGTTAAGCAAATAATAATATCTCAGGGAATGCATTATTTACTCATATTATAGAGATAATCATATTTTCTATTGTATATGTATGCAGTAATATACCTATTATATAATATTATGTTATTATTGTTATTACCCAGCCTTTTATTTGAGAATATTACAGCCATATAATGATAGTAGTTAATAAATAAAAAAAACTCGGAAAACACTCATAGTTGATAATTTAAGAAATATTCAGTTTTATGTACACTATCCTTGTATATTATAATTTATAATATTATATCATTTTTGCTATTTAAATATGTATTTTTACAAAATAAGCACCAAGTAAATAATATTACTTTTATAATAAAGTTGGTTTTTGTATTGTAGACAAACGTTAATTTAAGTCATTCGGTGAAATAAATTCAGAAAAATGTTTTACGGCATTGCAGTTATTATCATAGGTAATATTGCTTACACTAAATTGCACGAGTTCGGAGTCGTATATAAGCCGATAAAACCGTAACAAGATAACCAATGTCAATCCGCTTAAACCTAATAAATCTACTATATCTTATACGTTATATACGGTTAAAATCGTAAATAGGTCATTGTAAATAATGTAAATTTTAGAGGCAAAAAAATCCGTTATTTTCTTCCTTTATCTTCCTCGATTTTAATATAGTATATATTTTATGTTTATAATTATTCATACAATAGTATGTTTACTAAGTTTAAAATTATTTATTTACGTACATACATACAAATATAAATATAACTTTATTTAAAAGTAGATAAAATGCCATATATATAACACCCTATTTTTTACTTATTTATGTTTAAAAATATTTTCACAATTAATATTATTCCTATAAATAAATCCACATCAATATATATATATATCATTCATTCAGTCATACCAATTTTATAAATTTAGTCGAAATGATATTCTCAATTATTTTTAACATCTCTCTAACTCCGATTATAGTTTTAATGGTTTCTTCGATGATTTTTATATTCAACTTATGTTAGTAAAAATTAGACATGAATTATACTACTTACATGACGTTCAATTATCCAAATGAAAAAATACACTCATAAACTGATAAAACATTTTGAATTGGATATATTAAATTTTAGAAAAAATCGCGGAGAAAACAATTTCATAAAAGCTGTTATTAAATAATACTCACCGAATTCATGGTTTTCGTAACATAAGCGAACACTAAAATTGTTAATAATTTCGATTACAAATTTCTATATCTACAACCGTTTTAATACCTTAATAAATAATACAGTTATAGCAGTTCTCTTCACATTAAGCCAATATGTTTCACAAAAAATAAAATAAACAAATGAATATTAATAACGTCTATCCAACGGATTAATTGTTTTTAATGTTAAACATGTTGGTATTTAAATATAATTCAAAAGTAAAATGTAAAATAAATCAATTCAATTTAATGGCATATATTAGGTATATATTATATCTCGATAAATATATATAATATATATTATATATAGGTATATAAAAATTCATATAGATTAATCACTGCGGACAGTGGTACAAATGCCCTACGGGACACTACTCGGCATCAAATATCAATACACAATTGATTTAAAATAAAATATACTTGTCTATAATGACGAATCACTATATTTGATTGATATAGATTTTAGGTTATGACTGTTATGAGTTTTTGTCCGCCCTATATTTCAAATTCAAACATATGAAGATGAAGACGTGATAAATGGATAAAGAACCGCGGATGGTATACACTATACACTATATACGATCTCTAGTAATGGTCAATGGATAGCAACTCTATGATTGCTGCATATTATATAATGAACCTACAACCTACTGCACGAGTTTATATTATCCCGAGGTCCCTACAGGTTGATTGGATTTGGCAGTTGATTGTTTGGTTTTAATATTTGTGTTTGCAGGTCTCTTTCGCCAAGACTAATATATTTTATATTTCACTAGACTCACTGCAATAAGAAACGTAAAAGCAGGTAGGGTATTTACATATAACACCCATGGGTTGTAGGCTCCAGGGGTTAAACGTGTTCGAAGAGTTAGGTTCGACAAACTATAATCCACTGTTATTGTGATGCACTTGGGATTCGAGCAATGGCAATAGAAAACTACAAAGGCGTTCAGTGACGTCTAAGAAATTATTTCAAAATTAAATAGTTATTTAATAGTCAACCTAAGATGTGTACCCTTAAACAATATCTGCCTTGAAATCGAAGAAATATATCACATAATTAGACTCATCGGATACTTGTATACCTTATATTATATTTAATACTAAAACTAAATACATATAATTCTTGGATACTGCCGATACTGGATAGTCATTTATTTAATAAAATATCACATACTGGAAAAAATAGTGAAAAATAAAACAAAATAGACTTGTAAAGTTGTGTTTAATAACTCGTTTAGTATTTTTCTTACAACCTTTGTCATTTACTTGAACTTTACGCATCTATTATCCTTGTTTGCATCCGTCACAAAAATATTAGCCACCCATTGAACACTTCACTTTACAAGAGTCGAGAGAACTTAACCAACGACTCAACACTGGCGTGGGCGGAATTCGTCTTTGTGTAGCATACATCGAAAGTATAAATTACTAAGTTTTTACTGCGACCACAGTGTGTACAATGTGCACTGTATGTACACATAATATTACCTACTTCTATATCGTAAGCGATATTTCGTAACGTCATTGGAACACGCCATGTATCGACATGCCGCCGTAAAACGTTTTAAAATAAATAAATCCTATTATCAACAACCGTTAAATACTCGTAACTCGTGTAATATTATTGTCCAATATTTCAATACAACATTGAATGCAAATGTTTTAGATTAATATACCATTTTAATTCACTATAATTTATATATATAATAATATACCTATATTTAGTATATTATATTATTTAATAATAAATGGTATTATAATTGTTTACTTGCGAAGTACATTTCTTCGGAACACAATTGTAATATCCAAATAGGTCAAGAATAGAAGGGTTACCACCAAAAACAAACAAAATGGATTTTTTATCATTTTGAAAAAACATCTATGTAGTTAATACCTACTATAAAAGACTTACAATGTTTGTCATTTGTACTTTTTCGTGAACAGAATTTGGTTGTTTGGTAAATAGAACAGAGCCTAGGGTCATGCCGAATTGGATAAATTACCTATTACCTACTCGTGACTTGTGCCGTCCAAACGGTTACGATTTGCTTTCGGAGAGAACGTTTTGTGTCCGACGGTAATAGGTATATACGAAGTTTTATTGTAGTTATATTGCTATAATAAGGACTTCAAATATCAAACGTAATAATAATCAACAATTTAGATAGGTTGATAGGTATTCTTATAAATATTTTCAAAGAGTTATTTGCGTTAACAGACAGTAGGAAATAGGAATTATGTTAATGTGTATTCGAATTTGTTTTTAATTTTACATATTGCAATTTTTGTATTACTTTTATTATTTTTAATACACACGCACACACATATGTATATAGGTATATGGGAAAAACCAAAATGACAATATAATCAACACTTAAATGAGCAGCTTTAATTGTAATCTTAACAATAACTTAGGTCACTTCTACTTGCCATGGTTCAGCTAGATGCTTATAAAGCGTTGTAACCAAAGGTTCAATTTTAAAAATTGAAGTTCTCAGTATAGCATTTTATATATAGTGATAAAAATATTATATTATATTTTGACAGTGATCATATCATTTGTATACAATTTTTCTTGTCCATTTTTAATCACCAAAAACAAACTAAAATATTGGACGGTGACTGTCGCAGTGCCCGCATAATATATTTATTAGATAAAAATAATGTTATTAAATTACATATTGCAAAATAAACTTTAATATTTTATATATTTTACACAATTTACTTTTGAATAATTGTACTACAATAATTCTTTACGGTATTGCATAGAATGTATCTCACTATGTTATGCTTAAATTATTATTAAATCTTAAATAATCAAAAAAATTGGGAGGGCTAAGCCCCCTAGGCCCTAAGTCCCTCTTAATTGCGCTAATGATACTGATTCTTTGATTATATTATCATTTTGGTTTTTTTCCAGGGATTCATAAATATTTATATATACGTACCTATATTAAATTAAAATGTATTAAAATAAGAAAAAAAATATTTAGTTAAATTTTTGAAAATAAAATATTTCACGTCCCAGTTTCGTATTATACGCGTTTTATCATACTCATGCATTATAAATTATAATCGGTAAAGTGTGAACTATTAAGTATAAAGTGTAAATTAACATAGTACGCCCATATACATATTATAATATATTAATATATTATATTGTTTAACATTTGTCATAAAAAAATGTACGTTGTAAATTAAATATTTGTCTTTGTTTTAAAATTATTTAAATAGTTCGTTAATACTTAATATAATACATGTAATACATGCATATTTTTCGTTAAACATATGAACATCCTCAACATCTATTGTTCTAAATTCGTATTTCGTAATGTGATCAAACGTTTAATTATATTTTACTCGTTCACAAAGTTTGTTACATTCCGCTAACATTTTCTACTCAAAGATATTTCGAATGTTCATTGATAGATTGTTCTTCAAAAAAAAAAAAAATAATTATGATATCTTTGTGTTTGGAGATAATATAAGATGATATAAAATATTTCAATACCGTAGAATAGGTAGTCTTTGATTTTAAATCTTATTATTGTTATCTCTGTTACACTACGAATAAATTTTCCATGGATTTATAACTAAAATACCTAACCTATGTGCATGAACTAAACATTTAAAGCGTACGTTTAACACTAAATAAATTCAAAATTGTAGCTAACGAACTTTTACATATTACATTATATTTAAATATACACCATAATAATTATATTATGTACATCACCGGGTATTCAGTTGCAATATTTCAAGGTCAACAAAATGTATAATGTGTCTTGTGTGCAGATAGTAAGAACAGTTTATGAAACAGTGATACACATAATTATATAAAAAAATATTAATACCATGAGTCAATGGAAACCGTAATTCATATGTCATTAAAATTCTCGATAATCAATTATTCTTGGAGTTGGAGAAAACTTAACTATCATTACATTCAACAACGGATTTTGTCATGCGTACCCGAAGGGAGACGAAGGGCAGCTTACGATCGTTATGTGCTCACTACTTCGGTGGATAAAATTCTGCTGAAGACGAAAGTGATACGTGAAATATTAACATTGACACTTGATGGTAAATAAATAATAATGGAATAAATTATAATAAATACTATATTGTTTATATTAGCTATACTGGTAAGTACTGCAATGTAACCTAAACACAGGTTAGTGTAATATGCGCACAATGGAATCTTTGGGATATTTTTATGCCGGAAAAGTCTCAACTAGATAGTTAGTACCAACTTATGTCAACATTTATTTCAATTCACATTCACACATTGCATATTACATAATATTAAATATAAATTCGTCGGATGCGACAAAATAGTTTCAGCGTTAGTATGCAATGCCGTTTTTTTTACCTTTACCGTGAGAATTTTTTCGGTCTCACTTCTGTACTTCGATTCAAATTCGGTCGTTGTCCGACCGCTGCGACTGAACTACTTCCATGAAAACGAAGACTCTCCAGTAGCCGAATTCCGGTACTCCTTGTATGCCGTGGAGACGAAGAACCTTTTTTCACAGTTTCTTTTGCGCCCACTCACACGATTATTGAAATCAGAAAACGAATAAAACGGTATAAAATAAATAAATTCAACGATAGGCACGGATTGCCGAACTGCTTACGTTACAATATAATATACGTTAAAGGAACGTTTAACCGAACAACAAAACCAGACCGACGAACCGATTGTAAGGCGTTCGTCAACCTGCCGCCACCGTCGCCGCACGTTTACCTCTCGTCTCCACCAGTCCACAACGGGAACCACAACTGACCGGCCCAACAACCACTACCACTACCACCACCACCACTAACACCACGGTATTCACCTTGGCCGTAACCGCAGTTATTGCGGCCGCCGAATCCCCACTACCGTGACCAGTGATTCTAGTATTTTCCGTATGTGTGCGCGCGCGTTCGTGTGACGTGTGTGTGAATGTTTATTGTGTGGTGTGTGAAGTGTTTGAATTGTGTGCGACTGCACACGCCGAGCGCGTAGTGCGTATCCACGTGTGTTGACTGTTTTACTGCATGACGTTGTGCATAGTTGTCGCCGTCTCCTGACGATTCGAACTAATTTATAAAAAATAATGAGATTTTTCGCTCCACTTTTGCGTCCTCAACAAAACAATATTATTATTGGACACTTGATATTTCCAGCAGTATAAACACAGAATAAGACAATAATAATTACAGGTGCATTATGGGTACCTAGCGGCCGACGTATTGTCGATTCGATCATCGTTTTCGTTTTACGCGTATAGATCGCGTGCGCAGCGTTCTTCTCTCTCGCGCGCGAACGCTTTCTCTCACTCAGCCGTCAACAGCAAATATATACCGGAAACCGGTCCACTCTTATACCTGGTACCTGGTAGGAGTGTACCTGTGCGGACAAACACTACTGAGATTATATTATTCTATCGTTTTGATGTTTGTGTGTGTGTAATAATAATAATAATAAAAATCTTTAACCCACACTACCGCCAGTCGGACGACCCCACACAGCCAGAGCACCACCGCACGTACAATTGAAATGCCGTTTCTAAGAATTATTCGACTACACGCGTCAGGTTTCTGCAATGGCGAAAGGCAAGGACGTGTGCTCTGCAACTATGTTATCGTGCGTACCGTGCATTTCTTTCCTTTTTGTTCTCGCCACCCTCGCGCACACGCCTCGACAATGTTCGGGATAATTACAACGACAAATAACACTACCACCGCCACTGCAATTAATGTTCCATTTTTTACGCCTATCCCAATGTAGGCGCTTTCAAAATACGATTTATCGCCGCGTGTTCTTTTCTCGTAGGATGCTATGCCTACGTATATTATTCTGCGCCGTGCTGCACGTGTACGATACCTATCCGATGACCGTCGTCGATTTTGTGCAAAAGAGAAAAAAATATAATAAGATGTCATAGAGGCAGATATTATAATATTAAGAGTAGCGAGATTGAAGAAAAAATTCATAATGTGGAAATTACGATTTGGCGTTATCTTGGCCATGATGGGATCGTCTAACGACGTGCGCGCTATTGGTATACGAAATTGTAGTGAGGGAAGTGTGATGACTAAGTGTAAAAAGGGTGCATTGCAAATCGTTGTTTATTAAAAACGCAATTATTAAATGACGTCATAATATTATGTTGCCGGATCCGGATGATATGTGCGAAAAATATATTATGTCAAAACAAAACCATTAAAACTAGGTGGTGGGTTGCATCGAATATTAGATCTTTTGTCATACGCGTATGATGGATATCACGATATTTTGGAACCTATTACGGTAATTCGAATTGTCAGTTCTGTTTCCTGTTGTATGCAACGTTATGAACATTTTTATATGTATAAATATAGTTATCATGACCATTATTATTTTTAATTGTATTCTTATTAAAACATAAGAATAAAATATTATTATATTGTCTATTATTTGATAAACAAGTTTATAATTTTTTTTCGTACACAATTGAGTACCTTTATACTTAGTTAATATTAAGCAATACTGTAAATAATAACATTTCAATTTATAATATGAATTTTTTTATTTTTTAGCACCATTATTATGTTTATTTTCCCGATAAAATTCGGCATAAACGAAAACATTATTATGCATCGACGGCAGATTTTATAGCTGTTATTGTTATTATTATTACAGTCTGATCGATTTTAGGATTTTTCAATGTTAGACTGACATTTGTCATTTAGCCATATAATAATAATAATAATAATAATAATAGCAATATTGGCTATCATTTAAATTACACATTGGGCAAAGAATAATAAGCTATTGCATTTATAATACAAAGCGATACGGCGTGTGGCGGCGATATAGGAGACGTGTGATAGGCATGTCAATATTTATGGTACACGGCGTCGGCGGCGGCGAACGCAGGAGATTGATACGGCGAAAGAGGGTGGATAAAAATTGGTCATATAGGTACGGGCGCATCGCGTCTCGCGGGAGCTCTTTAGTAGTAACTGTAGAAGTACTCGTGCCGGGCGTAGTACGTACTGCGTCGTTCCGTAGGCGCGCGAGCCGGTCGTTTCGTGTTCGTGTTCGTATTATATGTAATATTATAATTTATAAATGATACTGAAATATTATATCGTCGTGTGTGATAATAATAATAAATAAAATTTTAATTTACAGTATTGTCGTATTACATTTTTTTTCCGTCGTGTTTATGCGTATACCGCAAATATTCAATAAAATAATTTTTTTATTCGTCCGAAAACCTCGTACAACAATTACAGCTGTAAGTACCTACCGGCTACTATATCATAAATTATAGTAGTAATAATTTATTTATTTATTTTCTGTCAGATGTCTTTCGATTATTAACATAGGTTCTAGGTATATACTTTTTAATAGTTACCCTTCTATCAACGAACGAGATTAAAATATTCTTGTTTTTAAATTAACCGATTTTTACTAATTCGACAGAACATTAAAAAGAAAATAACGATAGCTATATTTGTATATTAAATCAAATCTGTAATGCTACCTTTCAAAATTATTTACGTATCAATATTACGTCTAATCAGTACCTATCACCCTATTGTTATCTTAGATAAAACACATTATTTTCTTAGTTTTTTACACATTTTTATAAACGATTTCGGAAAATTTAACGGATAACTATCAAATAATGAAAAATGTATTCAGTGGTATTATTTTATTGAATCGTAATAGGCACACGGTTGTAATAATTAAAAAATAGTATCTAGTTCCATTGACAGACATTTTTGAATAAGAATCGCATCGATATTGCTGTTAATCAACTCTAAATACCGTTTTTCTCGTGTTCAAAACGTCCGTGGACTTTGTGATATAGGTACACACGAGGAAGAGAAACGAGGCCACACTATATTTTCTGAATAATAAAATAAAATATATAACACACTACACTTGTGATAAGAGTCGTTAATTTGTGATGATTATATTATTATGCTTGATGCGCGCGTAGGTATATAAAATAGTTTGTTATCAATGTTATTTTAATAAATTGTTACAATTGTTATACTAAAAAGTAAATATTATTATAAATCAACTATACACGTATATAGGCGATATTATATTATATTTTCTCATACAGGATAACATGCAGATAACGATCGTCGTCGAGCAGTGTTGAGCACTACCCAGGAGGGACGGCACTCAAGAGTCGCTATGGAGGCGGCCGGAGGGTTCCTCTTGTTTATCCGCGTCTTGGCGGGATTATGGCTTACAGCCGATTGTTCCAAGTTCACCGCCGATGAACTGCTTTGCTCGATTTACCCGAAAAAAATATCTAATGATGTCGATTTAGACCCCTGCAAGGCCGGTAAGTAACGATGTTAAAAAAAAAAAGGAATAAAAGAAAAGAAATAGCTTATATTAGCTTGTGTATATGTACACGTCCCAAGGGGTCTGTGTAGATTTGGTGTACACTGTTTGGGGTGCCGTTTGACACGTTTTTCTTATAAACGCGCCCGAGGGGCGGTAATTCTTAGTCATTTGCAGTTTTATAATAGCTATATTATAGGTATAGGGTGGGTTTTTCACAGTGTTCAAAGACAGGTCAGAAGAACTCCGTTTAGTTGGACTTAGCTAGGGATAAAGTAAAAAGAAAAATAATTGTTGAATGACATCCTTCTTTCATCTAGATAATTGGCATAGTACTCGTATTTGCCGCTGGACTTTAGTCGTTAAAATATGTAATGTCGATGAACTCTATATTATAGTAAGGCTTGTGTATGTGATATTCCATTGAATAATATTTCGTTTGTTATAGTGATATTATTATTATTGTTAATTTTATTTTCAAGTAGAAAAGTACACGGTATCTTACATCCAGCGCACATAAGTGATATTTTCATTATGATACAATCATAGTTTATACATAAAAATTAAAATTAAAAATTTCAGATCGCAATATAAAAATAGTTCCTCAAAAAAAAAAATGAAATGCTTATCTTAAAATATATATTTGACCATAATTACGAATTATAACTTATAATTTTTTTTTATATCATTATCATATTAAACCTGCTTATCTTGTAGGTACTACGATATTATACAGTATTAATAAACCATAACTATTATTGATATCAAATTAATTAAAATACATTGTAATTGGGTACATGCCCATTTTTTCTAATATAAGTGAATAACTCACATTCATAATCGAAAATAATATAATAAACCTTTGGAATTCGCATTTCTTTCAAACATCATATACAGATTTTCAAGTACAAATCATTAATAGTTTTTTAAATCAATAATCTTAAGTCATTAGAATTCATTTTTTTCTATTAAATATTTTATGTACAATTATTTTTTCTTTTATAAATTCTATAGATATTTTAAACTTTTTAAGGTAGCTACTTTCATTTAAACTATAATATTCTTAGTGTTGATTATTTCATACTATACTAACATAGTAATATAGTATTATGATATTTGGAATTCATTAGAATAATGTGCAGTAAGTAGAGGTTACATATTATTTGAATTGAAGCGAGATGTCAATTTATCTTATACATAGATTTTTTTTAGTTTACATTATCTGTTGTACTTAAATACAAATTATATATGCTCGAGTGTATGTTCTAATACTTTGATATTAACACTAGACTGCAGGCTTATAATACAGCTGTATCTATTACTTTATCTAAAATACATACAATAAAATATAATTTTGGCAAGACGACCTTCGTTAACATAAAATCCTTCGATATTATATTTTTCTTTGTCACTTATTTTTTTAGATGAATTACGTTTTCTATTTCTTAATAGGTATATTGAATAAACATTAATTAAAACTTTATGAAAAGTCATAATAATGTTTGTACAGAAAATATATTTTAAAATTTGGTTCTTAATTAAGATTTGATAATATTATGTCATTCACATAAAATATACCTAGATTAATTTAAATTGCTTTAATCCTAAATTAATTTTATTTGAACCTTGTAATGTGATTTGTTTGTGTATAATAATAATGCTAATTTATTACAAAAATATAATATGTTCAAATTAAAGAAGTATAATAACTATTACCAATATTTATTCTGCGATTTAGCTAATTTTGTAAACAGTAAGTGAACATCCCTAAATTAAAAATATCATTGTTAAAATATATTTTACGAAATCCTAAATTAAAATAAGTATAGGTACTTACTTACTTTATCTTATTATAAACTATAGTATTATGTTTTTTTACACATTTTTTACAAACTCAGTTTATTAATTCAACTAATTTATAAACACATTAGACTATTGCCTTAGAATATTATATTTAATATTTATTATTTAACCCTGCGTAGGTCTAAGAAATAGGGTCTAATAATAACCTTACCAATTTTTTTATGTGCCTCAAAAATGTAAAATTTATTATTATAATTTTTTACTCAATAAACGAATAGTAAATTAAGAAATATCTGGTGAGATTATATTTAGCTCAAGTGACAAATAGTCATGATACACTAGTACATACAAACTTACACTCTGATATTATATAATTTAATGGATATAAATAATAAAATATAAAAAAGATTAAATAAATTGAAGATAAAATAGGCTTAAATTAGTTTCATTAATAACTATATTATTCTATATAATATATAATTAGCATTTAGCAGAATAAACAGTAATTAAAAATAGTTTTACATGTGTACTAACACGTCGAGGTCATTTTATAGTTATAGTAAACATATTATATAGTATTAATTACTATATTATGAAGTTATGACCTGTTCTTCGCAAAATGTAGTGAAGATTGTTTTTAGTCTGGCCTTTCCTCGGGACTTATTATAGAAAAATTGTATTGATAAAATATTGTACCTAATTCCGTTTAATATTTATCATTAAGTGATAGTTCTAAAATATATCTCCACAATAATTTATGTCTTACTATGAACAGTTACTGTATAGTCTATATGCACATATATTCTTTATACTGCAATAAAACATCTAAACATGTTATAATATAGAATACATTGAACTGTGTAAATAATAATTTATACATAACATTTTCATTACAATTGAATTGCTAACACATCATACTAGAAATTATTATAAGAGTTATCTAACTAATAAAATAATAACTATATTTTTAGAAATTTTAAATTGTAATATTTATAACGTACTTACTAATAATTCACTTAAAAATTAAAATATTGTAAGACCTCATAGTAAAACACAGATAATGTTTTTACCTTAAGGTTTGATAATAGGTCAATTCACTCTATTATTAAAGGTTAATACACAAAATTGAAACTGTTGAATATAAATTTGCTGTTATACGTTTATTAGACTGAGGTAACACATGCAGGTGTGGCGTCCTCTCAATATTTAATAATATTATAACACGTGTACCTATTTAATGGAACATCTAACTAATTTCAGATAACAATATATTATATTTATATACTTAAGTATATTAAAATAGAATATATAAATATTATCAATCGTAATTAATATCCGTTTACATTATCAAAAGTACACATTGTATTAATGTAAAGATGTAATAATATTATTAAAGTACCTAATGAATTATAAATATTCAATAAAATAATAAAAAAAAATATTGTATATCAAATAAATTTAGAATAATACATTCTCACAATTTTTTTTTTTACACTGAATTTAAGAACTATTTCTGTATTTTATTTTAATTTATATTTATGTATAAAATGTTTGAGAAAAACGATTTGTTTAAATATTTTTTGGTAATCCAGAATTTATACTTAGGCAGTTTGAACATTAAACATTGAATTTATTTTTATCGATATTAAAATATTTACGATATTATATTATGTATAAACATAATATAATTAACATTTATCAGTATAAAAATAGGTACCTATTTAATTAATTATATTATATTTTATTTTTTACATATTTTGAGGTAATAACGAATTGTATTAATAACTAATAAGAAATATATTTTATTTTATTTTGATTTTATAATAATTGATAAATGTTTTTTTTAAAAATCAAATATGCACATGATAACCGGTTTTTGTGGTGCAAAGCATATAATATGTTATACAAACAACTTAATTCATCGCAGGTATACTTATCGTGTTATACTTAAATATGTACATATATAAATAAAAGTTCGGCTATATGCCTATACATATCGTTTTGGTAATATCGCCAAGATTTTAACAATCAATAAACATTCTTTGGTGATTAAATTCACCTAAAAGCCAGCTATATTATACATATGCGTGATATTCCTTATTGGTTATTGCTTATTATAATATACACTTACAAATTATAATTACATTTTTGACTCCTACACCCCAACTTGTTATACTATTAGGATGAGAATAACGTTGAATATAGCTCACAGGGAAATTGACTTGGATTAAAATTTGCACGCTTTGTACCTACACTAATCTTACATAGTGACTCACCGTTGACAATCAACTATTAAGATTTAAGGTATATATTAAACTTTATATACGAATAAGATATTACGATTACGGTAATTATTTTTTATTATTTATTACTTATTAGTTCTTACCATTATTACAATAAAATAAATAAATAATTCGAACATCATCATGAGTCAATTATGTCTACCAGTTAATGGTATAGAATTTTACACGTACCCTATTCCGTTAAAGCCTACGGCGGTAGTCTTAACTCTTTCGGGGGTTGAACTTCTTGGAATTTAATGCAAATGAAACAGACTTATTATAATTCCGCCCACCGCTTTGAGGCATCTTTGAGGATGACTGTTAACGTGTAACTTGGTGAACGAACATAACGAGGGTATATAATGCGATTTCAGTTATATTAATAGGTTTCGTTAACGAAAGTTGAGATATTTCAATCAAAATATTACGCACACAACCGGATAAGTGAGAAAATTAGGCTTGTCTCGTGCAAATTTTCTTGAATTAACGATAAATTATTATATTATTTTCCCGACCCAAATATCATAGTAGACGTTATTTATTTCGTTTTTATTTCCATCGCTTCCAAATAGCAAGTATACCTATATGTTACTTACCTATCTAGTATCTATCCAATTGTTTATAGGATGCCACACGTACGCTACCGAGGAATTGCTGTACCGTATAATCATTAATTATAACACACTATAAACCACACGCATTTTCGAATTTTTTTTTTTGATCATACGAATTTTAAAAAGAGTTGTACCACGTGTATATTACACATAGTATATATATATATATATATATATATATATATATATAACTATAGTATGTATGTATAATTTATTCGTATTGTTTATATTGAGGTTATTATATACTATATAGGTACTTTAATAAGTAATTACGCAGTGTACGTACTGTATTGAAGATATATCTCATTATTAATATTAATTTTTTTTATACACTGTTTAACACTAAAACTTATTATAAAACACGTTATTTAAAAAACGGATTTGAATGTCTTGCAAGCGAAAGTCCTATTTTATCGTTATACCTACACTTATGATAATTAGATTTACGCGTATAACGGGTGTTATTGTGTTAATAATAATATGTATTCTTAAATAGAGTTCATTTGTCATATATGTTTTAGTATTTTTCGAGAGACGAGCAATATTATAGTTATTGCTTTTAACAGTAATTTATATTGTCCTTAACGCATTTTAAGAAAAAAAATAATAATCATCATCAAATATTCCATCCGAAACAATGAATTTAATATAATGATATACTATACATCATATAATTAGACTATAGTTATTAGTTAATGATACAATAGTTAGTACTTAGTTTAACTTTATATTTATATTATATTGTATGATAGCAAGAATAATCGAAAGCACTCGTTTTATATATTATATATAATATTAAAAACTCATTAAGAATTGATAGTAAAATTTTACCAAAAAAGAACATCTGAACTAATTTTTCGTTGGTTTGGTTTTCTCGAAATTTAGAATAGGTATATAAATAACGGAGGTTGAAACGTGTTTCTAAACTTGTTTAAAACGCGCACACTAAAATCTTCTAATCCGTATTATACTTAACGCTCACCGTACGGTTAGATTGTGTAATGTACAAACTATAAAGTATATAATGTGCAGGGTCAATCGAGTCAACACTGATCACATTGTTAGTTATTGTTACGCAAATCAGTATTTCGTTCTTGACTGATGTACCTACCAACCTACTACCTATATAATACGTATATAAGTTCAATAATATACAAACGATTTCTATTCAAGAATTTTATACAATACTCGTGAAGTGGTTAATAAGGGACGCGTTTATCACGTAAATTAATGATATTATTATCTATTCTTAATCCAAGCATTAAGAAAAAGAGCACGCTCTGTCTACAATAAGGTACCTACTGAAAGAAGTCAGTTAAATAATTTCGCGTACGCTATAGACTGTAGAGTTCTGTAATATATGTATATAGGAATTATCATTCAGATTCTTCGGATAAATTAGTTATAAATCACTCCGGCTAGATGTCGGTATATTGTATATTATTATGTATTTATAATACATAGAAACAACAGTATACCAATTGCATTGACATAAAAATATACAACTATAGGTAGTCACGTGATATAGAGAATACAACAGCGTGTATATAATACATAACTTATATTTTGTGCTATGTAGAGACATAATGATTAAGTTCCTCGAGGCGTTATATTAATTTTAATAGCATTTAAAATAAGCGAATATCAAACTATTAAGACTAGATTAAAAAACTATTTTATTAACATTGGGTTGGGTTTATATATATATTAAAAATATTTTACCGGAATTTCTAGTCTGCATTATCGAAGTATTAAACAAATTCCAGATCGTAATCTGGAATTTACTTTGAACACTTAGTATATACTGGATTATGCTAAAAATCTGAAGACACAAAATACATTTTTTCTAAGTGGGCATTATTATAAAATCTCACTATTTATTAATATTTCAAAAATCTATAAATTATATTATGACTAGTAAAAGTAAATTACTATCCTGTTTTAAATAATTATAAAATAAATATTTTATTAGTTTACGATGATCGTATAATTGGTTTCACAATTAGAGAATCTAATCGACTGTGGATTGAAACTATAAATAAATAGATATAATAAGTGTATATATAACCATGATGATAATATTTTTTTTTAACTGTTTTTAAACAGAAATGGAGCAATAAATGTATCGATCTTACATCGATGTATGTTTATTTTTATTTTTGTGTACGTCATCACCATTTGGGGCAGTAAAAATGCTTTGATTTTCAATTTCGGAAGTAGTTTCTGGTATAAAATTGGATATAGATGGTACTTTGGCTATTAATTTAACAGTATCTTTTTAATAATCGATAAAAACGAAAAATACCTACTAGTAAAATTAAGGGAAAAAAGGAATTTTTACGCTGAACCAATTATTTTGACTAAATTGGTTTCTTTATTTTATAATAATTCAAAAAGAAGTAACTTAAATTATAACACAAATTGTTCCTATTACAATTTTCTATATGGAATATATATAATATATATTTTAACTCTCTTTGAGTTATTTACAATTTACAAACAGCTTAAAAATTTTTACATAAATGTTAGTAATAAAAAAAATTTCCACAGGCAAATGTAAACTAGGCCTGTGGTTACCTTTTTTGTTGTAAACTCGGCCGGGAAATTTAAGATAATAAAAAAGGTTGGTTGTAAATTCGGCCCGATAATTTTGAAACTTCACTTTCACAAATTTCAGTGAGTGAATGCATCAAATACATGTATTTTACTTAAAAAAAATAGATTTATATTACAACCTTATATCATTACACTACCTACAATTTTACTTGTATTTTACACTTTTTTACACTTAAAATTTTACATTGATACATTTTACTTATATTTTTTGTACTGAATACTTAAATTAAATCCAACATTAAAACATTTTATATACATTTTTACAACATTTTATACCATTGAATAATAATATGAACATTTTTTTGGAGGATTATGAGCCTCCTCGTGGTTTTCTCTGGGTAATTCTAAATAGTTCTCAAAAATATAAGAAAATTTTGTTTATTTTTATTCGGGTTGACTTTACTTAACTAAATCATTTTTACCTGAAAAAAATACAGGTCGTGTTTACAATAGACCTTTTGAACATTTTTTTTCCTCGGGCCGAGTTACAATCGCCTATTTCCGCTCTATCAAAAATCTTAAGCAGATATTTAGTTCCCAAATGAGTTGTTTTTATATTTATATAAAAATATTAAATTCGATTAAATTTGAAACTCGTCAAAATTGCAAAAAATTACAAACTATTATGTAGTTAGTAATTCATAAACATTTTTCTTTTAATATTTGAAAATTCAATTCAAGATTTCTCATTAGTAGTTCATACTGGGACCAAAAATCTAAAAAAAATATATATACCTACACAATTATTTTTTATAAAAACTTGGACAACATTACATATTTAAACGATAATGAATAGCTAATTATTTTGTTATTATTCAAAAACATAATTCATGGAAAGTTAAAACTTTTACGTATATTAAGAATTTTATTATACGCCATGACATTTTAAAAATATTTAGTTTTAATTTTAATATGATTTTAAAATATTACTAATTTAAATAATTTATTTATCAATAGCAATTTATTCAAAAATTAATAACAATAATGTAATATGGTATAAATATATAAATTGTTATAATAGTTAAATATTGACATAATAAGTACAATATTTTCAAAAAATTGAATTAACCTAATGTAATACTAAAAGTAAAATAAATTACTTTAATAGCTATATCAAAATTATATCATGAAATAATATAGGTACTTATATCTAATATAGGTTGACAGACGGTCTTCCCTCAGAATTGTTGTTCGTGTATGATATATGTATAATTGAATTCACATCAATTACAGTGATTCTCTCAATACTTACACTACACTGCAGAGCGATACCGACTTGCCTAACTTTTTTGTTTGATTGTGTAGCTCGATTTGTTTTTTAACGTACCATTATTATTTATTTTATTGTGACGACATTAAAATATTTAATTAGAACAACTAATAATGTATATATATATAAAAAAAACACACATGATGCAGTACTTAAATGAATTTATAAACAGTTAAAACAACACATTCTGAATATTCAATGAGTTTATAATAAGTTTATGTTGAATCGTTTTCAATTCAATGTCAATTAGGTACCTATAATCCCCGTAAAATAACAAAATTCGCATACTTATATTTTAGAATCGAAAAAATAATATTATTTCAGCGTGCTCCTTTGCTTTGATTGTTTCTAATTTATTATAGTTCCTAATTATCTATTTAGTATTTAAAATATAAATCAAAAATAAAATTATTTAGATATCCAAGTTGTAATTTGTAGATAGTCTAGATAAAATAAAGTATTAAAAATATATTTAAAAACTATTTTCATTTTCATTTAATCATATAATTAATAAACATTTTTTTTCAGGTAATTTTATGGGCGATATAGCCGTACCTGATGTAGAGTACAGTAACAAAAAAGAAAAAGACAGACAAGTTTATGCAGAAAAAGTAGAAAAATACAAAAAAGAAATAAATGAAGGGCTACAAATTGAAGAAGAGGGTATAGTACAAGGGAAGAGTAAGTCAATTGATGTAGCACAGATCAAGATAAGACACAGACACAACAATAGGACAAGGAAGAACCACTTAAACAAGAGGAAAAACAACGATCATCGGGATAAAACAACAGTTCTTGATAACTCTTTAAGCAGGTATCTATCTAGATAAGGGGTTTTTGTAATATTTTATACATTATGGGTCATAATTTAACGAAAAAAAATAATAAATTATTAGATAATACGTTAAATGAATCATCAAAATGATGAACTTAAAAATTTAATTAACAACACATTTAAACAAAATTTAAAAGAGGAATCCGTCCTTGATTTTTATTTAATATATAGTATGTATACCCCATATTTTTTCACTCGGAAGACTACTAACTCAGTGTTCATCTGCATGTAAGGTCGTATGTATTTAATACCGGGTGAACCTATTTTAAATCTGTATTTGCTAATAATATAGTATAAACAAGTTTAGTGTAAATTCAGATCCATTTATCCAAACTCTGTTAAAATGTTAAAAATAAATGTTCTCACTGCTTACATTTTCCTGTCTTTTTCTTCTCACGAAAATCATTGAGAAATTCCATTTCTTAAGTACCATGTGTTTAATTTACAATATAAATCGATACCATATTTTTGAGCAGTATTTCAACTAATAACCTATATTGTAGTTGCACATTTGTGTGATTTTTTAATTGTTTGAATATTTAAGTAGTTTGTTTGATAAATATTAAAGTATTAGTAGATATTTTAAATATATAGGTATAGTTTTTAATTTATTTGTCAATGTTTTGTTTAATATTTAATTAATTTATGACGTATTTACATAATATATTTATGTAATTCCATTGAAATAGTAAAAATGTATCTAATTAGTTATTTTCACATATGTATTTATTTTATATGATGTGTTCACAACTGATGAGTGGATAAATTTATAATAATACTGATTTTTTTTTTCATTTATAATTTGTTCTCACTTTTATTAATGCGCATAATGCATTGTGAAAAATAATGAGCTCGTTCTTTTATATCAATACAATGAGTGTGTTTTTCGTGTTAAATTATAGAAACGTAAAATAAAAATTAAGTTAAATTTTTAAGTGCTAATTCACTTTTTTAGAATATTTTTAGTTTGGTATGTTTACTGCAGATTAATATACAATTTGGAGATAATTGTATTTAGTTTATAATATATCCGAAAATTGATTACATAATCTTATACCAATCTAATATTATAAACACTACTTTTAATTAATTGATTATTTACAAGTGTTGCTAAGAATCTAAAAATACAGGACATACCACATTTGTACGCGGTGCTGTATACGAGCGATCTCTAGTTATTATATTGAAAGAAAATAGTAATTCATCATAATTCATATTCTTTTTGCATGAACGTTCAATTAGTATCTTTAGATAATGTTTTTTAAAAAATGTTCAATTACTATCATTGTACATTTTATAAAATATCAAATAATTTTTGAAATCTCTGGCAAATCGCGATCTATAGGTTTCTATTATGAATTATAATCAATATTCGACGGGGTCGAATAAAAAATTATAACATACTGAATTAGAGTATACGTAAGATATTTTCACCGACATATTTTTATCAGAACCATAAAAAAAAAACATTCCTCATTGGCCGCGGAGTGAAAAATTCGTGCGGTCGATTTCGAAAAACGAAATCACTACCGTTACCCAACCATCCAAACCGTCGTATACAGTCGATAGCTGATAGAACAACATTATTACCTATATAGGTATTATATATGAGACACGTTGTACGTATGTAGTTGATGTAGTTTTGCAAAGACTGTAAGACGTATATATTGCGGAGTTTAATTTTCGGTTGTCAGGTCCTCACGTTGTTCGATACGTACATTGTATACTAGGTATCTGTGTACACATATAATAGGTACATATAATTCAATAATTGGTCTACATAAATGTCACCATGGTTGTTGCTTTGATACAATGCCATAACTCATAACGTTTTTTCTTTATTAACGTTGTATTATAAGTTGATAGTTAAATTATATGTTAGACCATACTGTTACGTATTACTTACATTTATCACATAACAATAATTGTATTCTTTCGAAAACGGCGCATAATCATTTATATGTATTATCATGTGTATAATAACCAAGGTATATATAGGATAAGTATCACTATAAATAAATACACGTATGTATGCCCTTATAAGTGTAATAATAATCTGGACTAAAAACGAAGCAATTATAGCACTACAGTTTAAAAAAAATGCATTTTTAGTTTTAACTTTTTTTTTAGAATTTCACGAGAGCAATAAAGAAAACATAAGCATGTATATTATGGTTAGTTTAAAGTAAAATAATTGTTATTACTTAGATATGAATTTGAATAGAAATGATTTTCTTTTTCTTATAGAAATTGGTTATGACATAATTTAAAAAAAAATATTTTACATAAAACTGTAAAAAAAAATTAGTAAAAAATTGTTATATATAAATACCTTAAGAAAGTAAAATGTTTTACTTAAATATTGTATACTAAAATTTTTGTGTATTATTCTGCTATGTTTAACTATATAAAATATAAATATGAAATAATTTTTATAAATGCCTAAGTTTGATGATGGATCGTATGGTTCGTGTTACATAGTGTACTTAATAATCACGACTCGTGCAAAAAAAATCAAAAAAATCACAAAATCCGTTTTGTTTTTGTGGGATAACAGAAAATAAAAATTATCATGCGTTTAGACTTTAGGTAACTGTTGTTTTGTGTACGTACTATACTACTATGTGACGTATATTTGGCGCTGCAATAACGACGATAACGAATAAAATATTATATTGTGTATTATGTGGTGGTTGCAGTCACGATGGTTTTAAGACAATGTAGAAGAGGTGTACCCTCCCATTTTCGGAAACGATATATTTTATTTATTTGTTTTTTGATATTTAAACGTGTTAAAAAGTTAAAACGATTTCAAAATATGATGTTAAAATTAATTGTAGATAATTAAAATTTAAGTAAATAAAAATAAAAATAGTGGTAAACCAAGATCAATATATATTCATGTTATCAAATAAAGAATATGCATCCTCATTGACCAGTTTTATAATCTTATACAAAGGATTATTTTTTAATTATATGTATAAAAGATAGGAATGAGGAAGTATTGGGACCAGTGATAATTCCGCAAGGGGGGGGGGGGGGGACCGAATTATATATATAATTTTGACGATAATATAATATTACTATCAACACTTATATCAATTAGAGATTCTAATTTGAGGACACAAAAAATAAAAGGGCATTTAATTTTTAAAATAAATGTATAGAATTTAAATAATTTTCAACGTTCAAGCTAACACTTTATTGTAATAGTAATAGGATCGCAGAAAATTCAATTGTATTATACTCCAAGACAGAATAAACAGTAGAAAAATATGGAGATTTAATAGAATAAAATAACTTAAAATTAACGCAAATATACGCTTGACAAAACCCAAAAATGTAAAACCTTTACAAGACATATTTTAAATGTGCCATTGGATAGTGGATACTGGATACACAATTTGATATCAAAAATGAAACCTAAATCAACTATTTTATTCTTAGATGATGTTATACGAGTATTAATCTCGTAAATTAAGTAAAAGGATAATTATACTATAATATTACAATTTTTCGAATAAGTCAAAGTATGGCATTTTGAGATATTTAAAGAAATATTCAATGTATCTCTCTATTTTGTGTCTGTTGATAAAATAATAGCAATATTTCGAGTGTTTTATCGTGACATAGATTTACTCGCTGGTGAAAATTGGACGTACGGGCTTGATGTTTACCATTATTATTTATGTACACCCGCACAGCGTGTCAGTTCCGATGAGATTTGATTAATTATAGCTGCATAGGAACGTTTGACGATGCCATGTGTGTGTTCGTGTATTTGTGTGAATTAATTGCCCACAAAATGTTCTTAATCCTATATTAAGGATAGTATAGATACTATAATTTCGAGTATTATAATATACCTAATATTATAAGTTATAACCGTTTCTTATTATATGTACTATGTAGGCTTGCGAAGCTACAATACTTTTTAAGCAAAATTCTGTACCAAATTCACATACCGAGAAATCAAACACGTTAACAATTATAAGAAATACAACGAAATGTCTTTAAATTAAAATCTATATTATTAGCAAAGTAGTTTATTTTTCTGTAAACTTAGCAATATTTAAAAAAATGTATAATAAAGATTAAGAAATTAATAAAAATAAATTAAGTTCCGTGTTTCAAGTTTTTATAAAATAACTAGTTCACGATAAATTAATTAGTCTGTACACAATGCAATATAATATATTAATAAACTATATACATTAGACTTGTAATAACCTATATGAATATTAATCGCATTAAATAAATCTAATTATTTTTCGATCGATTAAAAACTTGATGTTGCCTGTATTTAGAGTATTCTTGCATGTAACACAAATTTACTTCATCCCAGAACGAGTGATAATTTTTTTAACTATAACATTTTTTCAATACTAATCCTCTGAAATTAAATTTAAAACCAAAGTTTTACGAGTATACAATTTTAAGAATCCATCACTATAGTAGATAATAATAAATTATAATTTATTTATAATAAGCTGCAGCCTGCAGGGATATAAAAGTACATTATACATATATATTATAGATTATATTTTGCTTATTATTTTTACTAGAATTATTCATTTCTAAATTTTAGTACATTTAAACAGTTGTTTTATAAGGTTTATCTTTATATGGGTTATCTACTTGTATTTTTATTAAAACTGTGTGAAATAGTAAAGAAATATAGGGTTCCATAATGCATTTCTTCTACTAATATTATTGCATACATTTACACGTGGGTCTCAATGAATTACGAATTTGACTTCCGGATGTAAGGCGGAAGTGGGTAAATTAGATTACCGGAGAACGATAATATAATTATACTATTTCAATAATTCAATATGATAACATTAAAATAATCTATTCGGTTACAGGAACATTGTCCATTCGAGGAGACGTAGAGCGGCCACTGCAAGAAAAGAAAGAGTATGGGATTTCGGCGTAATACCTTACGAGATCGATAGTAGCTTTGGCGGTCCGCACAAAGCGCTGTTCAAACAAGCCATGCGACATTGGGAAAATTTCACGTGCATTAAATTCGTTGAACGTAATCCTGACGAGCACCCTAATTACATTGTGTTCACCGAAAGACCTTGTGGGTAAGAAATTTCATAGACATTAGTAAAATATGATCTACATCTCTCATGAAATGTATCATGTTCTTGTATATATTATCATAGTATGCTTATTTTTTTCGTAGTCGAAAATAAACGTTATCGTATTATTACAGTCTCCAAAATATTCAATTTTCTGTACTAAGCCCCAGAACCTTACAAATAGAAAGTAAATGGGATTGGGAGCTTAGTCTCCAGAAATATCTGTACTATATTTTATTAGGGATTTTACCATTTGTAGCATACACAATTGTGATAAATATAGCTACCCTGTTACCCAAATACATAACTCATCTCCATGAATGGGCTCTTTAATCATTAGCACGATGAATACTTCATACTTAACAAACTCATTTACTAATTATATTTATATATTATACAACAATATACAATTAATTATAGCTTACTAGTACCTATACAGTAACAATATACAATACATTTATGATGTTAGTATATTTATTGTTTAGGAAGATAATAGGTTCATGAGTTCATAATTTACAATAAAATATTAAAAATATATAATCAGTGTGAATTATTCAAAGAAAGTTATTTAATATTTTATTTTTATACAAATAAACGGGTTCCCCCTTCCATATAAAATCAATGTTTATTTTATAAATTGATTTGATAATGTACCTATATTTTTTTTAAATCGATTAAATAATACAATATGAAGTTAATAATAAATATTACAATTACTAATAATTATTAAAACCTTTATCTTCTTATTACAAGCAATGGATATATAAATATCATAATATGTACAATTATATTAGATTATTGTTTAGTAATTAGAATTTAAAAAAGGCCTGGTAAAGTATTTAATCTGTACTCTATTATAAAAAAATAAATTAGAATATTTTTGTTTGGAGCATACTGCCTTCATATTTATAATCAATAAATCTGAATAAAAAGGTCTAAGACAATAATTTATAGCCCAACGTGCCTTTTTTAAAATTTAGTTTGGACTCTAACTAGCAACATAATAATTATAGATATCCATAACTATAATTTGGATTTTATATTTTTAAAATTTCACAATAAGCACACTAAAATAGTAAAATAATCATAATAACTATATATAATTTCCATAAAAAAAATAATATGTTTGAAAACATATAAAAATTCTAAATTCTTAATACATGCATAATAGTTACCTACATTTACATACATATTATGATTTATAATAGTTTTATAAATATATTAAAAAAAAAATATTGGTATAGATATAAATTAATAATATTATATTGGTAGATAGTAATCTACGGTCATAAAGTTATAAATAAAATTACATATAATATAATTAGTACATTTTAAAGTAATCTATTGGCTTAGTAGGAAAATGCTCATAATAATATACATTTAACAATTAATTATTTAAATTTTCGATAATAGTGATTAATAATGATTAGCAATAATATCATCCGTTTCTGTCACCAGGTTTTTACCTCGCATATAGGTAAAAATAATTTCACTCGCCTAAACAGTACAAATGTTAGTCGCCCAAACGACTATTATTTTTTTTTGTTAAAATTATTACTTTCGCCCAAACGACCACTGCCTTTTTGTACGGGCGACGAAGTGCACAAGGACAACTAGTGTATATATATATAAATGCCAAAAATATGTTAAGTATCAACATTTTTAAATGTGTTTCTTATAATTAAAACCAAAATATAGCAAAAAAAAAATGTTTGTTCTTACAGAAACATAAACATCTCAAAAATACATAATTTGCATAATTTTGTTTTTAGACATTTTAAGTTAAAATTAGATATTTAAGAAAAAAAATAATGATTTCAGTTTGGTATTTTAATTGCTTAATTTAGTATTGACTTATACTTATAAGTATATACACGTATTATAATTACTAGGTTAGTATTTAGTAATATAATATATGAAATAATATTATAATAATGATAAATAATGTTGGCAATTTGTATCTACAAAAATTAGTTCAACCTACCATATAACTAATAGCAAAATAAATTATTAATATAGCAATTCTTAGAAATATAGGCTGATAGACAGTCTTCGCTCAGAATCGTTTTTCGTATGAAATTATTTATCAGTGAATTCAAATTTAATACATCCATTACAGTGACCTACTTAATGACAAGATACACCTATATCTATACAGCAGAGAGACTTCTTCAGGTTTTTTCTCAAAACTATGTTTATTTTTGTACATTGTGTGGAATTGATGAATTCTCTTGTTTGATATAGTATACTTTTATACTAGTTAAAATATGCACAAAGAATTTAAACTATTCAACACAACGTTTATATTAACTATTCACAATTAAATCTTAAAATAATTTAAATTAATTTTAAGAGATTTATACTTTGAACTTATTCACAATGTCCTAAATATGTACAATAGGTAGATATTTACTTATAAGTTATTAGTTAATATCAAAAAATAATGTTATAATTATTATTATAAATTATATTAAGCTAGCAATTTAATTTTGGTAAAAATTATTTAAATATACACTATTACTAATAGCAATAATATACATTATACATATATATAATAAAATATCCAAAAAATAATATACTGACAGATTTACTCAATGACTACTTGATGTAAATATTAAACAGAACAACTTCACTAGTTAATAATGTTTTGCTTTGTATTGTTTTAATTGACCAATAGTTATCTCAATAGTATCTTTATTTGTATAGACATCATAATTAGCTATTGATTAATTTACAAATATATATAGTTTACTTTCTTGATACTTAATACACGAAGTACTTTAAGTTTCTTAAATGTTTAAATACCTAGCTAGATTTCTAAAAACATACATTATTTTCTTTGACGTATTTGTTATAAGTTTTATATTATGGTCAATCCATTTAAAGTTAAGGTAGTAATGGTACATTTCTATACTAAAATATTTACAAGGTTTAAATATTTTTACAAAAGTTTAGCAGTTAATTGTATTTTTCTTAGCACTCACTATTTATTATTCGATTATAAATTATAAATTATTATTATGTAGGTACCTATTTATTATATTTAATAGTAACAAAATTAATACATAGTCTTATTATAATTGATTGATTAAAATTAATAATGTACTATAGTAAAACGTAAGTTTCATCTAAGTTATGGAAAAAATAATTAACAAACATAACTTGCTCAATTATAATATTAATAATTATAATAAATAATATAAAATTTATTTTTCATAACACCAATTCAAATTTTTAAATAAACAAAACTAAATGTTTTAATATTTGTATTTACAAGCTAGGTACATATTATTTGGTATTTACCAGAGTATTTACTATTTAAATGTAATAAATATCCAAGTATGTAACCACTGTGTAGAAACTGGACAGTAAACTTAATAAATTAAGTCGATATTAAGGCTATATGTATGTTACATTATCGCCAGGATCAGATTTTAGGGGGTCCAGGGTGCTCCGACCTATCACAAAACGAGGGCCTCCACGTAAAGTGATTGTTTTTTAACATTCAATTATGCAAATATGAAATACAATTCTAATATAAATTAAAATTTGTAAAACAAATAAAATCATAACTTAAATAAAAATGCCCAAACATTTTCATAAATTAATAAATACTTAGTGAAACAATACTGGTTATAAGGTATAGGCGATCCACCTATCACCCCCACCCATGGGATCTTCCTTGATTTTACATTTTAACCACGGATAATACTTATATTATTATATTGATCCGTAGTTTTTTCTGTTGTCTATGGACTGTAAGTAATTTATAAATAATTTGACTTCTGGGTATTCAGTATTACTTAATAAACATAAAAAAAAAAAATCAAACATCAAGATGATAATCTATCATTATATTATTATATTATATTATTAATATAATTAGTGTATATTATTTTATTTAATTTCATTAACCAAATGGTATAGAATACAAATGATTAAATAATTTAATCTCCTAGTTTACTTCACTTTAATAAAATTAAAAATATTTGTTTATGTTATGGAAAAATAAATACCTACTTAATTTTCTTTGCTCATGTTTTTCATAATACTCCTAAGTATACACCTTTTCATTAAAGATATGCATTAGTTTTGCATAATTGAATGCTTTCAAGTAATTGTTTGATTGATATTTTTTTATTTAAAATGTTTCAATGCTATATACCTATATACTATGCATGTGATTTGCTTTATTTATTTAGATTTAAGACCTGATTGAGGTCAACAACTAGCGAAGACCGATTAAATGGGCTAGTACTGTTTCATATCCGTAGAAACATAAATATTAATATGGATAATATTATTATTATACACTTTGTCAAGCAAAAAAAAAAGCCATATGCTTTTAATATAATTATTATAAGATAATGAATTAATGAATTATATAATAATAATATTAACACAAAAGCGGGAATAGCCATTATAATTTATAACATAGCAATATATTATACAAATAATTATGTCATGTAGGAATCACGGGGGACGCTTCTTTTGTCTTATATGAACATTCCAAATGACTAAATATTTAAATAATTTCTGTTGGTAGTTATAGATCGATGATTTATGTTCATAATCATTTTTCTCTCATTTTTCAGATGTTGTTCTTTTGTGGGTAAACGTGGCAACGGCCCACAGGCGATATCTATAGGCAAAAACTGCGACAAGTTCGGGATCGTTGTGCACGAGCTTGGACATGTGGTCGGCTTCTGGCACGAACACACCAGGCCGGATCGTGACAATCACGTGCAGATCGTGAGAGATCACATCATAGTCGGTAAGGCGATGTGAAAATATTTCAAATATTGTATTATAATTTAGTGTTTATTTATTTTTTTAAACATAATATTATTCGGCGAACGACAAATAAGTCCCTATTTGATTCGTATCTGCAATCTGCATCATTGCCATTATACTATATTACACAAATATTTCATCAAATAATCCACTGAGTTAGAAATAATAATAATTTTTTTTAGGCATCCTAATAAATTATAGGTATTATATTTTAGTTCTAACCTACTCTCTCCATTTTTTGTTATTACACAGGTACTAGTGGTTTTAAAAAATGTCGTTTGCAGTTCTGTGAATATCCTTTTAAAATTAAAACAAATATTTTAAGTCTCATTTAATATTTTATTTTTAAAATAACTGCTTACAAAAAACGATGTGTTTGAGGATAATATAAGATATTTATTATTTTATAGCAAATTTCAAATTTGCATTGTTGAACATTTCTATTTAATACCTAACTGAAAATTTATAATGCGGAGATTGATTTTCTCGTAGTAAACATTTATTATTGTTTTGAGAAAATATTAAAGTAATATATAATTTCTTTGAAGTGAATTTTTTTCACTTTCTTGAGAATCAATCATTTTATACTGTTATATATATAAAGTCTTACAAGTTCCGTGCTCAAATTGAAAATGTTGGGATATTATTTTTGAAAATTTCAATCCTTGAACTTTTTTCGCAGAGAAATTAATAATTCAATTTTATAAACAAAAACATATACAAATAGTCAAAGTTTTGGATGCTAAAAAACAATACAAGATAACCACAGTAACTGTTGTATTATATGAATATGCATATCACATTTCCATCTACTCTATTATAATATAATATGGTACAATAAATCAAATGTTATTCTTATTAGTAATTACATAATATGCGCGACGCCGTACTGTACGCTTAGTGCGAGTGAAACATTTATTTGTTTCATAATTTTAACTGGCGATGAACTGAATTTTACGCATGTTTAATAAAGCTGCAGGAGTCGAATAGTATATTATATGGATATTAATGTATTATAATCACTTATATATACTCCTACACTACATAGTACTTACGTATAGTGATAATAATTATCAATGCGAAATCTGTGCCTTAGATCTGATAAAATGATAAATCATCCGCCGTCGCTGCCTGTGGTAGGTTGATGAATTAGATCTTCACCGAGAAACATGTTTATTCATTCATTAATCATCAACATCGTTAACTAAAACATTGGCAACGGTCAAACGATGGCTTACTGGTTTATTTAAGTGTTACCATGTTTTTGTAGACGACGACGACCCGCATTGTAATCCGGAGTGTGATTTTCAAAATCATACTATTTTTATTTGCATATAGTAACAGTGTATTATATACCTATATGTATTTGTATACTTCATATTGAAATTAGTTAATAGAATTTTATTTTTGAAGTGTTCAAAAACGTCAAGTTTTTTTTAATTTAATAATTTTTTTAAGGTCCATTTTTTAAAATTAAATGTTAATTATCTTTCAGTTGTTTTACTTTATATTGTATAAAGTATAAAATAACATAGATATATACGCTAACCCATACTTACCCATACTTTTGGTAAAAAGAATTAAATACAACACATTTAATATAATAATATTTTATATAATTATTAACTGCAAATGCTAATATTTTTCGCTGCCAATTTTTGAATGTGAACGATGCTAAAATCCTAAATTATTTATTTTGTGACAATCAGCGCCAATTGTATTTTCTTACCACTTTTTGTTATTATTACTTACTAAAATAAAATAATAAAATAAATAGCTTTTGTTATTTTATTATAGGGGTTTATACGTGAGCAGATTAAACGGAATTAATTAATTACATTTTTATTTTGATAAAACAACGTAATTGATTACATTCATATTTTAACCTCCTTATTTTTATATTTTTATTAGGACAAGAATACAATTTCAATAAATTAACCGAAGAAGAAGTAAATTCGTTGGGCCTTCCATACGATTATGATTCTATCATGCACTACGCTAAGAACACGTTTTCAAAGGTAAATTAAAATTATTTTTTATTTACCTTTGTATTATATTAATTATTGGAAAACTTATAAACAAATGGCTATGTTTAAAATAAGTTTGTTTTTTAAATTACATAATATTTAGTATGGCCATATTATAATTTAATTAAATGCATACATTTTTTTCTTAAGTTCTCTGAGTAACTAGTAATCTGGAGATACTTTAGTATAAAGCGAATTAAAAGTGGTGTTTTTTTGTCATTGTCTAACACAATTGGAACATAGAAATTTAGTGTTAAATTTTTGAAATAACGATTGGTTTTGTGATTTGTATTTCTTATTTTTGATTCTGAGCGGAGCGATATTAGTTTTAGAATGATGGTTGCGTTTTCTTTATTTTTATTTTTTTTCGGCTGAAGATACATTTTAAAGTTTTATCTCTAATAAATATTTATATGAATATTTACTAGACATGGTAAAATTTAAAAAATATTTTAGCTCATTTTAAGTAATTTATAGGTAGTCATTTTTAATGGTCAACTTTTTTAGTTTTTATTTGACGTGTGATTATTTTTATTTTTTTTTAACAAAAAAACTTTAATATTTATTAAAAGTTTTTCTTACTGCAATTAAAAAAAAACCCGAAAACACATAGGTATTCATTTTTTTTTTTGTATAAGTAATAAGTGTTTCAATGTTTGATGGATTTATTTAGTAGATCTAATATAAGTTGGTATACAGGTTTTACTCAGAATTGTTTTTCATCATGTACAATGATTTATTATTGAATTCAAATTTAACACATTCGATACAGTGACCTTCTCAATGAAGATTTACAACTCGATACCTTCATATTATACAGTAGAGATAGTAAACCGATTTTCAAAGATTTGTTAATAAATGTATATCTTTTTTAGGATTTAGGGATTTAAAATTAATTATGTATGGGAGTTATAATTTCAAAGAGATTTGACGTAAAATTAAAATATACTTTTAGAATTCTTATTGCTTAACTAGATGAATTGGTACATTGTAAATATAACTTGGGTATATGAATCTATTTTTCTTTTTAAAATAATTATGATGATATCAGATATACCCTGTAAATATACCGTATAATCAATCAATACTTTCTAATTACTTAAACTTAAAAATGATATGTCTTCTCTGAGTAAAAATTATATTTTAAATATTTATTTAGTATAATATTATGTACAATTTACATATTATTGAGAACAAAATCAATATAAAAAGTAATAATCATATGTTTAAAATTTCATCAAATAAAATAAAAATGTTCATGATTTTAAAATACTTTTTACTTTATGGTTACCGCACTTACCAATACTCAGTAGTCACCAATGAAAAAATTAATTGTAATAGCAGCTTTATGGTTTTAAAATAATAAATTTTATTAGGATTAATACTCAATGAAATTTTTCAAAAATATAATACTAAATAAGTTTGATTTTATTCACCGATGTTGATGTATATAAAATATACTAAACAATTGTGATTTTATCCTTATAATTAAAATAATATTTTTAATAAAATATTAATTCTATGATGGAAGTTTGTAAATTTTAAAATATATTCACGAGATTAACATTACATGGACAGGTTTTTAGTTCTATTGTAATAATATAAATAAATACCTAGTAAAACTATTATACAACCCAACGTGCAAATATTATTGTTGTAGTTTTTCACCATCTAAAATGTATATAATAAATTTTAATCTAATGTGTAAACATCGTTATAATTTTATAGAATAAAATCCCATGTACAGATAATTACATAACAAGCTGTTTAATATAATAAATTAAAGAACATATCAAAACATGTAATGTTTATAAATTATAAGAAATATTTTTCTTCATATTTTAACCTTTTTAATTATGTTTAAGAAAAACAGTCGTATACATATTATAATTATATACACATTCATTTTTTTTTATTATATCAATTATTAATTACACGTTATTTTTACATTTTCTTCTTATTATTCACGGGATAATAATATCGATTCTGTGACAATTTTGTTCAAATTTTCTGTTAAAGTCTATTATAAATGTATCTAAAATGACTATTTAATTTACTGGAATAATATAGGTTGGGAACTTAGAACATCGTAGATATAGATTGTGATAAGGCAATAATGATCTAGAATTCTAGACAAAATACACGTTACCGTCACTTAAAACAATTCCATTATCACGAATTGCTTACACAAAAAATCATTATTTTGAGTGTTGAGACCAACTAAAAGACTGATTAAAATAGTGACGATATCCTAACCAGCGAAAATCACCTGAAAAGAGTATTTATCTAGGACAAAATAGTGCATATTATGTTGTATTTTATGAAGGTATTATGAGTATACTGATAAGTATAGTGGATATACTATGTAAGACGATTTTGTTGTATTATCTGCTGAATGCTGATTGATATGTTCTGCAATATTTGGTCTGTCGTCGCTATTATTATAACAATATATGTTATACTTACTATATTATAACGTAGGTATGTATAATAATTATTATATAATATATACAGTATAACAATATAGTAATAATATCGTACATATAGTACCTACCGGCTTTGCTTGTATTGTGCGTATGCTGCGGAATATATAACGCAATCATATTATTATTATATTATCATAACTGGCCGTTACGCGGTTATAATAGATCATCGTCGGAGGAGTACATTATAATAATATTATGTATGTATTATATTGTACCTATAATACACACCATACACGCGCGTTATGCCGAGTGTTCACTGTATACATAATATTAATATATAATAATGTACAAACTACCCGGCCAGTGCGATGGCGTTTTAATTGGTCATACTTAAAACCGTGTCAATTATGAACATCGATTGTGTATAATATAATATACCTCTACAGTCTACATGTTACATTTTGCATAAATATTGGTATAGGTGTCAGTCTTTGTCGTGTATTCGTACTCCCGGTATTCCGCTATTACACCATTTACGTAAAATATATACATGTGTATAATTTATACATGTGCGCAATACATTAAACAAAATGGTTTTCGATAATATTGTGATATCAATCTTTTCTGTATATTATTTAAAAATATATGTACATTATTATTACTACTAAAAAGATATGTTTATTAACGATAGGTTTCATGAAATGATTATCTTAATGCGTATTAATAATATTTAATATACGTATATACGTATATGCGTTTATTGATATTATGATAAAATATTATACATTTTCTTTAGAAACTGAAATACGAGATGCAGTTCGATTTTTTTTTTAGAATAATTTGAACTTCCTGTTCCTTGTTCATCAAATCAACACTGTTTCAAATTATACAGTCTGTACCGATATCGACTTATGATTTTAAAATGTAAAGTAATTTTGATTTTTAACTGTCGTAGAAAATATATTATTCTCATTATTTTGTTTTTTATTACCTATTGCTATCACTAAGACGTATTCAATCTATAATTACATTAAATTAATTTTTATATTGTTAATTTAAATAGTGTTGGGTTAAGAGAGTAAAGGCTTTTTAACTTTTATGTATTATATAAAATGTAATAAATCTTGTATCTTACCAATAGTTATGTATCCTTTGCATTACACAAGTATTTAAACGTTTTCATTACTATTGCCTCTGAAAATGCATATTATACTTTAAATTATAAGTTTTTGTTTAACAAGGTATATTGTTTTTAAAAAAAGGAATGTAAAAGTATTACCCACATAATTTTATAATAATAGTATGCAGTTTGACAGTGATTCGAATGTCATTATGAAAAATAATTATACAGGACTGTGACAGCATAGAAAGTTTTAAATATACTATCAATTGTAGTCGGGATATTTCCCGAGATATTGTTTGTTATCTCTCGTTTGATTATGGATTTATATTGGAAATTGAAATATACCTAATAAATTACGATATTTTAGAACTAAAAGGTATAAATAATACAGAGTGATTTACCAAGCATACTTGACCTCGTGTTTTTCATTTCATATGAGTTTATTCAAATTCTGCTACACACAGGACATTTAAATAGTGCCCTGTTGTGATAATAACTTATATTTATCAAATGAAAACCACTCTTATTTTGCTTATAAATTGTAAATCTGACTTTAAGTATGTTGTGATCATTATTCAAAACTCAAAAGATTAATTTTTGAGTAATGTAACTTAATTTTAATGGTTCAAAAATGTTTGTAGATAATACAATTCATTATTATTTTATAATTTCTAAAAATTGTCAAATTATATTAAATACTAGAAATTTAGATCCAATATTACACCTATTTTATATTTTTGTAAAACCATTTTTAAGTACATATCCACGATAAACCTATATGTTGTAACCATATAGTCAAATCAGGCATTTATTAAATGCCTAGTAACTTAAATAAATTCATAATTTAAATCAGGCAAAAAATAATAATGAAGCATTTTGTATTGTTTTAAAAATTTAACTATATGTTTTATTAATTATTTTTTGCTATTCTATTAAAAAAAAAACTATATGTATTATTTTAATATATAAATAAATATAGGTAAACCGGTAACCGGATGTTTTTTTTTTTTTTGTAGAATAGCTATAAAATATAATAAGAGAATATAGTTAAATTTTTAAAATAATACAAAATGTTTCATTTGTATTACTTGCCAGACTTGAAATACAGGCTACATTTATGTTTTCAAAAAAATATATACTAAATAATTTATAGTAAAAAATATTGGTCCTCACTAAAAAAAAAGAAGTTTTTATCACCACAAATCTAAATAATTGAAAATACAATCCTTAAGTTTCAGTATACTTAAACATTCTTCAAATTAAAATTTGCATAAATTCATTATTCAACAACTAATGGGGGAACATGCCTAGCGAATCACCCTGTATTTACGTTGCTTTAGTGATATACAGATGTAATATATTTTACTCTGGTTGAACGTGCCTGCTGTACTATATGCGCGGTGATTATATGATTAAACCATCGTCGATTTTCGTTCGTCGATGGACTTATTCGCTCATCACAGCACTACCTTTTGTAATATATCTGTGGCCGACAGACCATTATAATACGAGAAATTTTAATTAACCATATTAATGTATTATAATTATCCTATCCGTAATCGCACATTTGCGCTGGTGATTTTAAGTTACGCAATATACGCGTGTAACAATTAAATCAAAATAGCCCGAATTCGTTGTTCAAATTATTAGGCGGCAAAAGTATAAAGCACTACATACCTAGTTAATGCTTATTAGTTATTAGTTTATTACTTAAAATAATAATATTGTACAACCATAATATATTCGTATTATTGTAGATTAGATATCAACATTTGTATTACGTTGTTTTTAGCCAAACCGTTACATGCGATTGTTTTTCGTATATTATTATTATTATTATTATTATAAATATTGTCAAACATAAAATGTTATAATATCGTCGTTATACGTACTGTGATCATCATGTTCAATAATCAAAATGCATTTCGTTTATTAAATTACATTGACACCTATCGATATCTGTCTATAAAATATTTTTTCTTCTTATCGTTTGCATTTTTAGTTTTAATTCCAAAGTATTTACTTTAATATATTAAACGTAAAAAATGACACGCACGATATTGTTATACATTTCAATCTTTGAAGACGTTGTTGACATGAAACGTTTATTTGCTGTCTTGCTGATATAATTTTATTTAGTTACCATGTAAAATTTTAACAATCGTAATATTTTATCGATATCTGCAAAATATTAATATAGATTTATTCCAATAAATATAAATTAATACGTTGTATTTTATGGTAAAACAAATAGTAATAAATTAATAATAATATAACAAGTTATGGAATATAAGTTATAGTTAAATTATTTTGTGGACCTAAACTAAACTGTGAAACCCTCCCCTAATAAACACTTCCAAATAGTGCACTTTTTTTCAAATTAACTATAAACTTTCTATAAACTAAATCTCCTAAATAGTGGACACCTCTAAATGGTGAACACAATTTCAGTGACCGAAGGTGTCCAGTTAGGTTAGATTAGGTTGCAATGCATTATTATTGTATTTTACTTATTCATGTGTATTGTGCTTTACATTTCATCATAAAAAAATTTTTGATTATCGCATCAATAACACTAAATAAGTTATATTGATAATGAATAAAACATTTTATACACCTACGCCATTACGTCCATATTGTATTCAAAGTAAATTGTATTAATTATTATCGCAATACATTTCAAATTTTAATATATATACTTCACGTTAATTAGAAACGGTTGTTCAACGTTCGAATTAAACACCTTGGCGTATTGATCACGAAAGCGGAATTCTACTTTCCAAGAAAACCGATTTCAATACAAAAAGTCCAGAATGTTTGCCTGTGAGTGGGACAAAAGTTCACCACAGTTATTTCGGATTATATATCAATAAACATCTAAAATTATATTACATTTATAAGATAGCGAGCAATCTAAGTATAACAATATTAGTTTCTATAATGGGTTAAAATACACAACAATGCGTTAACCACATAATAATACTGACAGAAATTATTATTAATCACGTAAATTGCAATAACGTATGTACGAGACAATCACAATAATCGAACGCGCTGTTGTACTCGGTATGGCCTCCGTATTTTGTATAATACACATTATAATGACGTTATAACAATATAATATATGGAAACTTAAAACTTTAGAAAATCGACGGAAACAATAAATCATTCCAGAATCTGACTTAACAACCGCCGTATACTTAAATAATCAACTGTTACCATAATACCTGTTAACCACCGCATATAAAGTGTACACACACACATTCTCTCATACACTCATACATAGAGTGTGTCGTAAAGTTTTATCGTTATCTCTTAAATGTGGCTAACGTGTATGATCATCGCTATAGTGGTCTATGCTGTCACGAAGATCAAATATATGACGCTACAAGATTTTAAATCAAATTAGATAACGAGCAGTTAGCCGAAAACCGCTCAAGTCGTCTAACTGCAAATTGTGATGTAACGTGTTTAACTTGAAATCCCTTTTATATGTGAGTATAATATTATATGTGATATTATTGTTACACGGAAATGATCGTCGTCTGTTCGCCGGGATGTAATACTCTAATAGGAATGACACGATGTGCTTTTAATCCACTTGGCAAAGTCGTAATACACTCGAAAATCTTCAAAAAATATAACGTTCATTATAATATTTTCGTTTATTTTGTTTATTATTGATACAGTGGTATTAAAATATCTACAGAAATATAATTCCTATAATATTAGAACCTCGGTCAAAATGCCGTTATAAATTTATAATATTAAATGAAAAATATTCAACTCAATTATTGTTCGCGCATGTCACCACGATAAATGATTAAATTGTACTCTCTCTCTGGCACATTTACGGTTTAAGGGGTTTTGAATAGGCAATTTCAATAAAATTAAAAAAATTAAAACTTATACGATTTCAAAATTATTGTCAAGTATTATCGTATAAATTACATAATTATGAGCTGTTTGTAATTTTTAATAAATTACGGTATAACATTTGTTTTGTGAATACCAATATAGATACCACTACTACTCGTATATTTCATAAGATTTACTATTATCAATAATATGACGACTCAAGGCAAATCTTATTTGCGATGATTTTTTATTTTTTTGTTGAAATCTAAACTCAATTATTTTATATTATGGTTGTACTATAAAGCGGAAAACTGTTTATAAATCATTTATTCAATATGCATATATTATTATTATAGTATTCACGCCACCGTATATTTTTGAATACAAGTTGTATGACGGTCGTATTTCAGTATTTTTTTTCACTCGCAGTCAATCAAAATACAAATAACGCCATTGATTAAATATTGTTCATTTAATCAATATGGCTAGGACGTGAACGTTTATTATAATATTATACTCATCCGATTTGTTTAGAACCGAACGACTACACGTCATATTATCACCACCGTTATTCATGGTACCGTGTGATATTATTTTGTTTTAACATACGCGTATGTGACGCAACTGGAGGCTCATCGTTGATGTTAAATCTAACGCATATAATGAATTTTTATATTGTTTTAGTATCCGTACATCTGTCACTTTTTATGGGCATCCGCGTGTGCGTTTTGAAAAGGGACGATACGGAAGGTATAAATCGTGCAAAGAGGGAGCGTGGGTCCGGTTTACGAAACAAAAAACAAAATAAAACAAATAATAATACTATTTTCATATAAAAACATTAACTGGGAGAGGGGGGCTGAAAGTGTAAAATCAGCGTTTTTGCATTTAATATCTGTGCACACGAGTTCGAAACGATATTCACCGTCGTCGCATCTACATGTTATAATAATATAATATTAATTATTATCCATTTAATAGCGGTCGATCGCGAAAAATAAAAATATTAATTTACAAGCGCGTGGAAATTGCAATCGGCACAACCTCGTGGTTGTAAGTAAATATATGTTAGTTTATATCTGTAGATATAATATCATGTATACAGAATGTGTCATCATGTGTTTGTCCTCGCCTACTATTTTAGTACCTAGTATAATTATTAATATCGTAATACACCTTGTGTCATTATTATGTTCTCTCCACTACTCGGCTAATATTTTGGTTTGTCGTAGTTTGTGAGCATTTAGAGCAGTTCGCACGAACCGACTTTAAATTTTAATTAAAACTTAACAAGTCGTCGGCGGAAAGGATGACGATTAAATGTTGTGTGAGGGTTCGTTGTTACGTTAGTAAATATCCAAAAAAACGATCAAAACGAACTTTGCACGTACTATTGTTGACTTGGGTTTTAGGTATTATCTGGCTGTCGTAATTTTCATCTTGATAGTGGCATGCTATATTTTGCAACTGTGTCATTTCAGATAATTTTAATTTTATATTTGACCTACCTTTTAAAAATATGTCATATTTTGAATTATTATGGATAAACAAACTTGTTGATTTTTTTTTAGTTATCAAAAAAAGGTTTTGACGGACATACTTATTAAAATGTGATAATTTTTTTTTTGTTTTGATAAGATATTATTAATAAATTTAAAAATATTTATACAAATTGAAAACCGCCTAACATAATATACATAAAGGAGGAAAATTATATTCGTTGAAATTGACACTAAAAAAATGATTAATTTTATAATCATCGAAAAATTACACTTAACCGTCATACAAATATTTTGTAAAATTATAATCTCTGTTTTTATATAAATATACAATAATATTGTTAATTTTGTACGTACAAAAAAAAAATCATTCATTGTCTTAATGAACGTTTTAGTCGGCATGTCTTTATGATTGAGAGGTATCTACGCACAAACTTTAATATCGTACTACCGTTTTGTCTGCGTTAATTTAATAAAATCGTTCATGCGTAACATGACTTTATACCAATTTTGTTTCGCAACAAAGGCACAATTGGCAGGTATACGTATTATTATGAATTTTTTATTGCTTGTCAAATGGCGTGCGTTTATCGTTTCAGTTTAATATAGATTCTGACGTATTATCGAATTCGATTACAATGTAACGTAACTATTATATATATATATATATATATTATACACTCATAGATGCAAAATCAAATCTTTTATTTAATTGTATACATCTACCACGTCGTACTTATAATATATAGTATAGAAACAGTCGACGGGGAAGCCGTTGAGCACTGTTCCTCGTAGTTTTAGAGTGTGCTTTTCTTGTGTTCGTTAAATATTAGCGACTTAAAAGCAACGGACGAATTCATGATATAGTAGTCATAGTCGTAGGGAGGGTATTTTTTTTCTACCGGTGTAATCTCATTGTACTTAAAAATCCTTTTCGTATTTTAGTTCTTATACATTATATTTGTTGTGCGCGCGTTACGGCTGAGCGGTGAAACGTTCGATCGAGAGGCTTATTGTTGGAGAGCATGATATATTATATTTTATACAGTATGTAATATATATTTGACGATAATAATGCACCTTTCGGCCGGCTAACGACCGTCTTATATAAAATAGTATGATAAATGCACTACGAGTATAAATTGTTTATTTAATTTTTATTTCAACATTTCGTTCTTGAATGATTTGCAGGGATCGTATTTAGAAACCATACATCCAATCGATGCGGTAAGAAATTTGAAGAAACGTCCAGAGATCGGACAACGTGTCCGTCTTAGTGAAGGAGACATAGCCCAGACGAAGCTTTTGTACAAATGTTACAGTGAGTAAAATAATATTTGACTTAATCAATATATCGCGGACTTGCGATTTGAAACATAATAATATGCAGTATAGGCAACTGATTTTACATCTATGCCTAGTTAAAAATGCGGATATAATATAAAAGTACACAAATCAAAAACCGTTATTTCATGATTGTTTAACTGATAACATATTATGAAAATAGTTTTTGCACATCATTTAATTTTGCCAGTTGAATTGATTTTAATGGATTTTAAAAAGACGAATATGGTCAGAGCGAGATAGTATACAATATTATATAAATATTAAAATATTATTAAAACCGACAAACTGTATAGTCTTACGCCATAATATAATATTTATTGTGCATAGAATAAAAAAAAAACTATCACATTTTTTAACGTTCATTTGAAATATGCACAATGAATTAAACTTGAAAAAATAAATCACTTTTCACCCATATAAACTTTTCCATTTTTTTGTTCTTTTTTATCAATAATAATTATTTAAAATGTTATAACCTTTAACTGGCGTTTAATGTCACCTAGGAGAAAATTTAGGAATAATATCTGAAAGTACATTTTTAATATGAGAATTTCCATGATCATATTATATGAGAATGGTTATTTTATGGTTGGTAACTTTTATATGATTTGTTAGTAGTTTTGGAGATTTTATTGATGTGAAGCTTCACTGTGAAGCTGTGTATAATGTACAGTAACAAGTAAAAAGCATAGGTTGCGTAAAACGTTAGGGATCCAAGCAATCATCATTATTATTATTTATTAATATACATAAAATGGGATGGATAAGAACATACTGAGATCTCACGTTTAATATGTAAAGACTTAATGGCACTTTATTATCTGTAACAACCACTTGTCAATGTATTTAAATGATAAATATGAGTTCTAAAAAGCAATATAAATTTCGATTTTCTCGCACTTATAAATAATAGTTTTGCTACAACGTCGAGTACTATTATTTTAAGTTTAATATTCAATCGAGAATTAAAGGAATCATTATAGGTATTATAACATAATAAATAATCATCGCGATCAATATTTGATTATGTTACGCTCATCACTAATGTCAATAATAATATTATCAATTGTTTAAAATGTTATCAAAAGTATTTGATGTGACTGCTTTCAGAGTTTTAAATCAACGTACGTCATAGTAGTATGTGCACTATTTTCGTTTAACAACATGTAGGTTATTGTTTTTTGATTTTAACGATGAAACGGTGTTTGGGTTGGGTAATAATTATTTAAAACAGCTGAACGTGATATATAATCCTCCACGTATTATATTGCTTGCTAATGTTTTCAAGGATGTGGAAAGACCTTGCAAGAGAACAGCGGCATTTTTGGTTATTCGCCCGAACCTGGGCAGGAGTACGGAGACAGATGCGAATGGCGTATCACGGCCACGCATGGCGAACGTATAGTGTTGAACATCACCGAACTCGACATACTGAAATCAGACCAATGTAGTACTGATTATTTAGAAATCCGCGATGGGTACTGGCACAAATCTCCACTGCTCGGTAAGCGTTAATCATCATAAGTATTATGGTTACGTATGGATTCATATTAAACGAATTATTATGTTAAATGATATTGTGTTATGAAAATAATATTGTAGTGAGCTTACACAAAATTATTTACTTTACATGACCCTTATTTTGTCTTATTCGCCATATGCAGTAATGAGTGTAATGGGTGTATAAGTGTATAGTTATTGCGATATTATTTTAAAAGTTTCATTGTTTCCAGTGAAAACAGTAGATTTTTTTCACTCCAATTACTAAAGTTGTTGCAAAGAATTGTGTTCAAAAACACACACACACACAGAAATTGACAATTATTTAAAATTCCTAGTATCAGGTGTACGAATATAAAAAAATAATGTATAAGTGCACTATTGTGTACTACTACAGTAGGTACCTTTTTGGAAAACTATAGTTGTTTATTAGGCTAATTATTAATCAAAGAGTTCTTTTTATACATAATACATGTATTATATATACTAAAAGTATTTGATGCAGAGTAAATAAAACCGTACCATAAATAGTTCTTCTTTGATAAAGTATTTAAAAAAAAAACTTTATTCGTACTTAAAAAATACATTTTAAATTATCGCTATAATTTAAGAGGACGCCATACCCGCATGTGTTGTCTCTGTCTTAGTAACGTACATCATAACAAAATTTCGTTCAGCAGAATTCTGTGAGTCAGCTTTAATATTAGAGTAAATTTACCTAGTATCAAATTTAAAGTTAAGAATATTGTCTAGACAATGAAATATGATTTTATTGATATTATAATTTTAAAGTGAGTTATGGACATTTTAAAGTTGTAATATTTTGCATAGCTGTAACTCACTTTAAAATAATAATATCATTAAAAGCATATGTGTGTCATTGCCTAGATAATATTCTTACCCTTTATATTTGATAATAGGTAAATTTACTCTAATATTAAAGTTGACACACAAAATGTATTCTGCTGAACGAAAATTTGTTATGATGTACGTTAGTAAGACAGAAATTACACATGCGGGTATGGCGTCCTCTTAAGATACTTTGCCTCGATGATAGTTACATATAACTATATAAGTTTTAATTTTTAATCTTAAATGCACGTATCATATTTCATAGTCATAAAATAATTTACGAAATTTAAATGACTACCTATCGTTTTCATAATAGATATAGACATATTTTTTTAAATAGAGATTTTATTTTTATTTACTATCATACATTTCGCTATTTTTATTACTTAGACCGATAAATAAAATAAAATAATAATAATAAACTACGTTTTTTTAGTAATACTAACTTAAAATCTTTTAATTAAACAGGTGTTATTCTAATCATAGTTATAAACATTATTTATATATATATATATATATATATAGTATCATTTTTCGACATTGTTTTTTTATTTTCGAATTAGTTACGTTAATTATTTTATGAAATTATTTTTCGAAATAATTTGCAGATTTATATACTCAGACTTTATTAAAATGTTATAGATACTTATCATTACTTGAATTTTCATGTAATTATGTATTTTATATAGGTACGTCATACAAGTAGGTATACTATAATCTATAACAATACATTTCAACCAATAATTGTTTAGTTTTTTTATTTATTTATAGGACACAATTACAACAGTACTGAAACAATGTTTGATAATTATTTAATTGTATTTTAGTCTTGGAATTATTTTTAGAATAATTTAAAAATTAAAATTGGCATTATTAAAAATAAAATTGTGCTCGTTTAAAATTCTTAGACTTCTTACATAAAATATACATTATTATACTGCATTACATCTCATACTCATTAATAAATACTACATTTGTTTGGATATTAAATTAAACTCTCGAGATTTATAAATAATTTTGAATTTCAAGCTACTATGAAAAATAAATTGTCTACGGGAGTGTACGAGTATAATAAGTAATAACTAAAATAAGTAACGGTAAAATTTTAGTTTTTTTTTCAAGGAAAATATATTTCGTATAAACAATAATGTAAATTTTAGAGTAAGAAAATATATTTAAATTTCGAGTTTATTTCGGCGGAAAGTATAACTAATTACTATTTAGTTTTAATTAGGAATGATAATTATTGAAGAATAATTATTGATCGTCTGTTAATATAGGCAGGTTTTGCGGGAGTGTTCGCATCCAAGACCTCATAGTGACTGGCAATAGCAGAATGCTCATCAGCTTTATGATATCTGACAAAGGTACAAAATACAAAGGATTCACTGCAAATTACGAAGGTTAGTGATTACGTCGTTTTATTAGTTATCATAATGTTCAAAGAACGTTAAAATTATCATAACTAAATTGTCGTTAATAGCAACTATAGGAACAATATCCGTCATATGTCGTTCTAACCAATCTGAAAAAATATTTATGTTCTATGGTTTACATATATACGCATTTCTTGCAACAGTTATCAACGTTCTTCCCATAAAGACCTTATAAAATGCCATCAGTTAATCAACTAGTCCCATTTTACTTTTCAGTCATAGTATAAGCTTTATTAATACTATAATAATAATACACATATTTTCACGCAATTTTCTCAAAAGTCACCCTTCAGCTAAAATCAATGAAGCGCTGGTCTAACTAGTCTTTTATACTGCAAAATCATTAACTGTCTATCGATATGTACTAATGTACTATGACGAGTGATACTTTCCTAATATTCCGTGATTATTCATGATATTGAATTTACTTATCTATAAAGTCTATTATGATAATATTATAATATGACAATATTATCATCTTATGGAAAAGTTCGTAATTTTATTATTCGAAAATAAAACTATTTATAACTATAATTTGGATTATGTGAATGTTATGATAAGAAAAAATGTTGAAATAATTAAAAATTGTTTTTATAAAATGTCGTAATGGGTCATATATAGTGCAGGTGAATATTAAAATAACCAATTTTTCCTTTTTTAATTTCAGCCGTTTGTGGAGGAGAAGTCATGGTGACTGACGAACAAGGGCACTTAGAATCTCCTAATTTTCCAGACGATTATTTACCGAACAAAGAGTGTATTTGGAAACTTACAGCACCAGAGGGATATCAAGTTGGATTAAAATTTAACGTATTTGAGGTAAATTTTGTGTTTTAGTTCTGGTAAAAATAATTAATTTTTGTTTTAGTGACACGTCCTAATTGTCTAAAAAAAAAATAAAATAATTAATTTTAAAAAGTTTTTGATGAAGTCAGTATTATGCACATATATTTATTATTATTATGGCTAAGTAAAAACCCAATTATACAAATAAATTATTTTATTTTATCAAATATATGAAAACTTGTTTGATAGAAAAGTAGATATTAAATACAAATAAAGTAAAAATCAAGTTTGAATAGTACTTAATTAAAACAAATCATATTTTGCTTAAAAAAATTACGTCATATAAAAACAACATAAATATAAATTTAGTTTATTAATAAAAGAATCATTATAATCATCTGAACATGAAACAAATTAATTTTTATTAAGTTGTGATACCTGGTAAAATTAAACGAATTATTAAAAGTAATTCAGGAGAGTCAATATTACTATTAAAAAGATCGCATGTAAAAAGCATCTTTCCTTCTTCACTCAGATAATACAATTCCTAGTTGTGATAAATTTATAGGCGATATTAATTTCTGAAATTTGCAAGTTTCCTTTTAATCAAACTATTTTAAGATTGTCTATTTTAAACATAAATTTGTGATACGATTATTGACCTAAACTCAAGGTTAAATCTAACAAGATAAAGTATAATCTAAAGCTTTAATATTTTTGAAAAACATTATACTTTTTTTTTTATAAACCTTAACATTCTGAAGTCTTTATTAACAATTGAATTAATAAATAAAAATTAAATTTTAAATTTTAAATAAAAAGTTTACCTAAACCCCTAATATAAGTAACTCTCGATAGCAATGGGTTATCAATTTTTTAATTGTGTAGATAGGATTATTTGAACGCGTAAAATGCATAATACTATTAAACTTATTGTCTTTTTATGGTGTGTAATTACTAATTTTTACGGTCCATAATTAACGCGTATAAACAACGCGTAATAAAATTTTCCTTTTATTTTTTTATTTTATGGAACTGTTTTGTTTTATATCAACCCTACTCTTATTGTACATAACACACTTGTCGGTAAATTTAAAATAAAATTATGTGTTATTCGAAATATTTATACGCCTGTATAATACACTAATATGGCATATATTTGAACTTACATTCGAGCGTATTACTATTTTGTTTTATTCTATTGTTCGGCTCGTAAATTAGTAATCCGTCGAACTTTTTTCTCCGATTAACTAATGAATATAATTAACGGGTTTACATAAAACATTGAATTCTCATTCGCAATCAATAGCTACCGGCTATATAGTTTCGTATTATATAATTTAGGTAGGTATTATACTCGTATATATAAATAAACTGATGTGTGGGCGTGAACTTATTCGGTGATTGAATGTTTATGCCAAGCGTTAACTTAGATACATTATTAACAGGCATCTCTTGTTCGCGCTTGGTCGGAGTCATGATATTTTATAATATTAATTTGCTGGTATCGATCATATTATTATTATACAATATATATGAGCATCACGTGAATGTGTACCTATATAAAATTATGTATTAATCCAACGCAGATCGAAAACCACGACAATTGCTTCTACGATTACGTGGAGATCAGAAACGGACACTCGGCCGACAGCCCTTTGATAAACAAGTATTGCGGCTACAAGCTACCTTTGGACGTCCATTCCAGCACGAATAAGCTGTATGTCAAATTTCTATCAGACAGCTCCGTGCAGAAGGCCGGATTTTCCGCCACATTTATGAAAGGTATACTGTAAATAATATGTTCACGTTCGTCGGTTGAGACCTTTTACGTTTTTTTTTCCAAACAGTTTGTAAATATAATCGGGTTAAAAAAATATAAATGTGTCCGCTGTACTCCGTGTGATGCGTATGCGTATTGTATACATTATGATAATATATGTACCTACATTATATGCTTAAAAATTACGATCCCGTATCCATATAGGCGTACTATCTACTATTTCGAATGGATTAATGATAAATTAAAAAAAAAAAAAAACTGGGATTTGGATGGGATGGTATACTAGTACAAGTACGGTTATATGGGAGTTTTTGTGTTTGTATAAAAAAAGTTTATGACTGTAAATCATTGCATCCGTGAAAATGATTTCGATCATTAGTTGGATTAGATTAGTCTGTTTAAAACTGGGCCTCGGTTACATTAATTGTTAGTCTGCTAAAAATTAGCACTTGATTACATTCGTAAGTCTTTTTTTTTACGTCCTAAAAAAAAGCTGCTGCCAATAAATTAGGAATATCATCACACTTTTTAAATTTTTATTAGATTTCTGATAAATATTACTTCAGAATATATATTTCGATTTGTCTGTCTATCTATATGTGTGCATATAATATAAATAGTATTTTAAACCTTTTAGATCTTTTTCTGTTCAAAAATTCGTTTTCCGAAGAAAAACGTAACCACAATTGAAAAACCAATAACAAAAAACGGAAATTGAGTTCCGGCAGATAATATTTTATATTTATTTTGTAAGCCGAATAGGATAGTATATTTGTCTATTTCGGCAAAACCTCTTTATAGTTAACCAAAAATCACAGTTTCCCAAGTAAACTTTCTTGTTTTCTTCTTCTTATTCCAACTCCAATTCTTGTAATGCATATGGTTAGTAATTAATTTTATTATAATATCTAATATTATGTAATTATGTGTCTTGTTAAAAGAAAGAGTTGTTTTATATGTGATATTTTAATATTTTATTTTTAAATTTAAATTTAAAACATTATAATTTAGAGATTAAAAAATCTTGAACTAAAATTGTATCAAGTACTACTAAATATTATTTAATAATATTAGTAAATTCTTAATTCTTCGTTTAATTATTATTTTAGACAAAATGTCAAATAATTTTCAAAGTATAATTTCCACTGCTATGGCGTTATTAATATTAACTTAACTTTAATCAATAATACAATTTAATTATTTAGCTTTTAACGATAATGTATTAATTTAATCATTATAAACGCTAATGATCATGCCCTATAGCTTTTGGCATAATATGAAAATATGCATAAAAAATGGATAATATATATTTTTTTATTTAATTGCTTTACTTAAGTATTTCGAAGGGTGACGAGTAACGCCCGAAATGCGTACATTTTGTTTTATATCGGTCATGAAGATTTTCCGCTAATTTGTACGTCTAATTAAGTGAAATGAAAATAGCCTTATCCGCGTATATTCAATTTATATGTAAACTATATTTCTGAAGACGTTAAGATTTTTCGAGAAAAGAGTATTATTTATTATCACTTTTAAATTAATCACTTTGTATGGTTAGGCATAGAAGTATTATCTCTATTTATTTATTTATCATGGACGCGATAAACGCTAATATATATTTAACTATCGTTATTAGAACAGAGAAAATAAAAAACAATTATACAACTACAATATTATTATGTTCTTTGCAAAATGTTATATTATAAAATATGTTTAAAAAATATTTTAAAACGATAATAATATTAATAAAAGACAACATGTTTTGATTTCGTTCGTAAATTAAAAATATTCCATCATAGCAAAATACGAAAACAATAAAAATGCGGTTACACAATGTCTTATTAAAATATAAATTACATAATATATATATTTATATATTTCGCGTGGGAATAATATTCGTTTGGCTGGTTCGTCAACACAGCATATTGTTTTTCTGTTTTTACGAACACACATCCATATTCTGTACACACATAAGCGGTACTGCAATTACGTAACGTTTTGTGTTTGTAAATATTTTTTTAGAAACTGTTTAAGTTTTTTTGATCATCAATTTTAAGGACACGGAATGTTACGATAGGTTTAACATGAGATTCATATTATATTAAAGTATAACTATTATTTTTTTTTTCAAGTAAGAGATCATACATTTTACATTTAAAAAAAAACCAATAACTTCATAAAGATTAACTAGAATTAATTTTTGGCCTTCGTAAAATTTTGATAATGCTTAATTGCAATTTTAGTATTGCATGTTGGTTATGATAGAACTTCAGTATTTTCTATTCTTATTCTATTTATTGCGACTTCCTGTTAGTTGTGATATTCAGTGTTCAACAGATCAATGTAGTATTGTCCTATTTATTGATTTTTGATTTTTGTGTACATCTTTTAGCTGTCAAAAACATTTATTGATTCTCTGTTGTTGTGGTCGGTCCATTGTCTTTCAACTTTTGAGATACCATGACACTCTACTCAATTGATATTATGATTGCTTATAACTAATCTAATAACCATCTTATATTTGTTTATACTTTCCCATTTGTTGTAGAGTACGACGAATGCACTTCTGTGGATCATGGATGCGAGCAGTTTTGCATCAATACGCTGGGTGGATATGATTGCGCTTGTAAAGTGGGTTTTGAGCTACATTCAGACAACAAACATTGTGAAGGTACGAATTTTATTTATTGTCATATTTATTACATTTTTATGCATATATATATTACATAATTCATATTTTTTGTATATTTTTATTACATTTTTCACATTTTTTTTATACATAATATATATTAAATATTTTTATAAGTTCATAATTATTATGTATAATCATGGATACTGTTTCAAATCTTTTTATTTATTAGATGACAGGTTTACGAGGTACCTATTTGGATTAGATTATTATAATAAATTATTGACTTTTTTTAAGAATATTTATTTTATGTTTATATTACTGAACCGTTTAACAGCCAAATAAATGATATGGCAACGCTGAACGTAAATTCGTTCCCAATCGTATTATTTTTGGGGTTTTTTTTTTAGGTCAGCGGTAAGTTCTTTGTTAAATTTAATTGTTCTCAATCGTTCGGCCAAAAAGGTATAACGTTCTTAGTCATTCGATAGCCTTTGATATTACATTATTTTATATTTCTATATAACACTTTATATTCAATATCTATTTGTAAACGGTAAGCTACATATCGATTGAAAATTTCGGAAGACCAAATTTCAAAAACGAACGTTTCGTCGATAATATTATACGTGCATTACCGATCGAAGTGTTGGTAAGCCAACAGGATTTATTTTTTTCAATACCTTTTTATTTTTGCGTTTATCTCCCCGCGTTTTGATCATTTACAAAAATAATTTATCCATCTTGTCCGTGTCAGTGAGTAAGTAGTAAGGAGTCGCACATAAGATTTTGGAATAAATTCGATATTGCCTCGACGATTTGAGACAGACATCATTTGTGGCTATTACATTGTGAATGCTACTGAATCTAAATTTATAATTCATTCTCTCTTCCCAGATAAATAATTTTACCAGTTCGTTTTAGGATTAACTTTGACAATATTATGCGGATTTTGGGTTCATCGTTATCTCGATTTTCCATAATATCTTTTTTTTTGTAGGTAGTTACTTACTTAATTGTTATTTTTTCTATTAAATAATAATTACCAACCAACTCGTAAATTCTTTAAACTCCTTAATTTGCGGTATTTTTAATATTATAAGTACAATTTATGTAATACATATTAAAATAATAACAGCTTATTACGACACGGAGAAAATTAGTTAATTTTTCAGTCAAATATTGAAACGGGTGCAAAAAGTCTTAACAAAACTAAATAATTGAAATCAGTGTAAAATATTCTGATAGTTATAATTAATTTTCTTGAGGTGGATTAAATTTTAAAGTTTAAATAAATTTTGCTTTCTAATTAAATTCACTCGATTGCATTCGTCGTCCCGATTTAAGATAATTAAATTTTAAAAACATTCAAAAGTTAAAAAAACGATTTTTTTTTCCTAAAATAAAATATTATTTTCACATTTTTGTAACCAATGTAATATTTATTATTGAATGATAACATATATTAATATTTAAACTAACCAATATTAAATTAATGATAATATTATATTCATTTTTTTTTATGCCTTCGATTGAAATAATATTTGTTCAATTTTTAAAATGATAATAAAAATAAAACAGAAATAATATAGAAACATATTGGGGGGGGGGGTATCAACAGGGAGCTTAAATTAAAACTTTATAACGTATAGTATATTAAATAATATTATAAATCATCATCCATCATGTAATCGTCGTCGATAGAGCGGCGTTCTGATTATGCAATATGACAGCATATGAGCGTAGAATGACGTTCGGACGGCCAATTCGATTTGATCGGGCGCTAACGATATTGTGGTTTACGGCAGTGTCAGAGTGTCACGTTCACATGAATTTATATTATAAAGGTAGTAATATAATTATAATAATAATTATTATTATATTTGGTATTATAATATGTATATAAAAACTATCGTGACGGTAATATTTGTTGTCATGATTTTCGGGATCTCAAAGTTTTTACGTGCATTTAAATTTTGAAAATGGCTTGATCATCTAAGCTGGGATGGTTGATCAAAAACTTCAAAACACGATCATAAATAGAAAACTGCAAAAGTAAAAATAGGAGCTAATACTATGTTTTTACTCACTGTAAATGAATTAATATTTAGATATTAATTTTATTATAGATTCGATGTTTGAATGAATAACCTACAAAAAAAAAAAAAAAAAATACATTATAAACATTATGAACTATTTTCAATAAGCTTTTTAATAAAAAAAATATTTTTTACTTTATTTCCGCGTGTTGAATAAATTACTTTTGTTTTAGTACACTAAGTGAAAAAAAATCTTACCAGAAAATATTTTATTCAATTAAAATGCTACGATGCTTTGAACGAGTTAAATAGTTATAACTATTAAGTAATACGAAACGTCATTAATAAATAATTTTGTTGATTTTTAGATTATTTTTGTTATGTAAATATCAAATAAAAAATGTAAATGATAATTTACGATATAAGACCAAATAATCTTCACACGCACATATTATTTTTCAAAGACTCTATCATTGTATAATATTATTAAAAAATAGGTGTAAATATATCTTGAAAAATAAACTCATAACTTGCTGTATATCGAACTTATTTAGAATTTAGAATAATTCTATAAATAACAGACATAATACGTCTTTTTAAGTATGAAGTATAGAAAAGAAAAAAAAATATTACAGGGCATATAAGCCATCAACTATATTGTTTTGAGTGTAATGTGCAGTTAATATTGTTTTTGTATCTTTTTGATGTAAATTAATGTTCGTCGTGTGTTAATATTAAACACGGTATAATCGTTAATTTTTAAGTTAAAAAAATGTAATGAAACAACCCAAAACAATATCCTGTTATAAGTTTTAATTTCGTGTTTTATTAAAACGCTTTTATTTTTCCCGAGTTCATTTGAGACGTTAAGTTAGAGCGAATAAACTAAATGAACATAAAATGGTTTATTTATTTCAGTAATTGTTAGTATGAAATTAATTTAGTTGAACTTGAGTAAGATTAACAACAGTGACTTTAAATTGATGATTTTTTTTTTATAAAATATACTGCAATTTTAACACGCCATAATTGCGTTAAGCCATCCTGAGAATGATTTAGATCAACAGATTGCGTTAGAAAACTTAATACATCAGTTATGTATTATACCATTATATCTGACGTATTTATTCTTAATAATAATATTAGTTTATTAAAATAAAAATGATTTATCTTCATAGCTTTTGAATTCAATTTTTCGATTATTATTGTATTGTGGTGACAACCATCACTGGGTATTTTTCAAATACAAATATATTATAGCTTTTAGTAATTACCATATTTTGTAAACACAAATTTTCCAAATTTTTTTTATTGTTATAGGGTTATAAGAAATTAGTAATTTGAAAATTAAAATTATTCTTTATTAGTTTTTATTTACTAAGCTTTTGCAGTATTTCGAGTTTTAATCTGTATAATTTTAATCTAAAGCCATTTTAAATAAATTCAAGAATATTATCTTTCACTCTTATGGTTTATAGTAAATGTACTCATAAAAAGATTTTACAGAAATTAAAAATATATAGTTGGTAAAGTTTAACATGTAGGTAGTTTAATTTTTTTTACTAAGATTATTTATGTTTTATGTTTCATATAACTTTATACCTATACAAAATATTAAATTTTTCATTCGGAAAGGTTTCAGGGAAATCAGATTAAATATATTATCATTGAAAAGTTTAAAGAGAATATATCCATAATCATAAAAATATTTAGAAAATCGTGGTATAATCCGTACAAAGTTAGTATACATATTATGATTAAATATTTCTTTGTGTTCATTGTACTAGTATAGCTGTTAGGACGTGTTTTTCGAAAATGTATAGGAAAGTTCTGTACTACCTGTGTTTAATCAATGTAGAATCAATAGAGAACTTTTCGAGCAATCTTCTTCGATAAAAAGTGTTGACACAAAAAAAATAAATGAAATAAATAAATAAAAATAGTATCATATAAGACCACTTGAACTTTAGAAAAATAATAGAGATGAATGAAAAAGTTATAATACAAACGAGAAAAAAACAATATTGCTTAGAGCATTTTAACAGATTAATCGATGAAACGAATTTTTGTACTTAGGATGACGCTATCCCGGAAGTAGGTCAAACACGCATTATGTAAGCGGATAGTCCTAAACAGCTATGCAGATTGCTCATGGAATTCTTATAGTAAAACTCTACCACTGCACCTCTGGATAGATTTTGAATTATTGGCAACACGTTATTAATGTCTCACATAGTTGAGCAAAGTCATGGTTCCCTTAAGTCATGAGTCCTTAACAATTTTTGGCTCACACCATTGCGGACTCGAATGAAAACGCAATAACGCGATCGAATATTAACTACGTACTTATATAAATTATTCAAATAATATTTTCTTGTCCAGAATCTCTCTTTTTCAACGTTAATATTCAATTTTTTATTTAAATTTGTATACGTATAATATAATTCGAATATAGATAAGAACATTATATTTTCTGCGTCTACACAGTATTTTCAGGTTTACCTAAGTATAATTAGTAATATTTATACCAGATATAACAATATTTTGCCACTGTCCACTAGTTTGGACTATAAAAACAATCTTAACTGATTATATATTTTAAATATACATTAAATGTATATGTAGTTTTTCGATATTTTCGATATTTTCAATTTTATTATTTTTTAAATGGTTGAAATGCATCCATTTCTATAAGCATATAAATAATATACTTTACGCAATTAATCTCTATTAAAAACTATTTTATATTATATTTTATTATGAAATAAAATACACTAGTGACCAAAGTTTTTTTAGGTGATTCGTTTGGTAAATTTATATTTCAAACGTCACGTCGAATAGGTAGGTATTAGGTAATACCTAGTAATATATAATATATGCACATTGCAATTATTATAAATATCATCGTCGTAATTAATTTATATTTATTAGTTGATCGAATAAACAAATTAATAATTAGTAGATAGTATTATATATATCAAATAATTATACATTTATATTTGGTGTGATGTGCTGGTGTTAATATATATATATATATATATATACATTGCAATTATTATAACCATTTACTGCCGTCTGCCATTATACAATGCTGATAATAATATGTTTATGGGTCATTTGTCGCCGCGCGTGTTATTAAAATTCCTTTTATCGAAAGCTTTATATAATATTTTTATTGTTCTCGTGAGATAAATATTGTTTTATTTTTATTGGCGTTATTAACCTATGCCTCCCGTGTCATTAAAATAACGTGTTGAAATTATATAGTATTATAACAATAATAATTATTATAATGAAAAAAAATGTCATTGATTATTGTCGATTTCATAGTATATTTAAACGTGCTAAAATGTTCGTTTATTAATTAATTAATTAATTTGGGAAATATGTTCTGTACACTTATATATAGTTATTATAATAGAATATATTAAAATAAATTATCATAAATAATATTACGATTCACATTCGTAATAGTCGTGGTTATGACAAACCAACCTTGAATTTTGAAATCTGAATACTAAACTACGACGTTTTATTATTCTAATATACTTGTTTTACGAATAAAAAAATTGTAACAAACATAATAATAATAAAAGTAAAATGTATTTTTTATCGTATTATTCAACGCTATTTTCAGACGCTTGCGGTGGTATTATCGAAGCGACCAATGGCACAATTACAAGTCCTTCGTTTCCAGACCTGTATCCCGGAAATAAAAGTTGCATATGGGAAATAATAGCGCCAGTTCAGTTTAAAATCACATTGAACTTTACTCACTTCGACTTGGAAGGGAACAACGTGAGTAAAATACCATCAAAGCTTATTGCGGTTATGTATTCCACGTAAACTATGTATTTATGTTTTGTTTCTACTTTTCAGTTACACCAGGTGAGCGGTAGAGCATAAGAAATAATATTATATTCAACGGACGGATGAAAAAATACAATTTTTCTAATATTGTTTTATATCATACGCGGTGCTGTGTACTTAAACCACGTGTTGATGTATTAAAAAGCTGTAGCGTACTCGGGGCAGCCGCGGGCTGTCATCGTTCGTTAGAATAATGGAATTTTATTATTCAATATTTGACGCGACGTTTACCTTGTTTTTTTTCTTCGTAGGCTGAATGTGAATACGACCGAGTGGAGGTGTACAGCAAAATTGGTTCGGACAAACTCAGGAAGCATGGGGTGTACTGCGGTCAAGAAGCACCATCCATGATAACTTCGGAGGCAAATGCACTGCGCGTGGAATTTGAGTCGGACAGCTCTGTGCATAAGACCGGATTTGCTGCAGTTTTCTTTACTGGTAAGGCATTGTGCTTGTATGAATATAGACTATAGTTTACTAAGCTAATGGGACGTATTGAATCGGAAAGTATTAAATAAGTTTCTTAAAATAAGTATGAAGTATATGCCATAACAAAGCAAATAAAGCTCACTAATTCGGTTTGATGTCGATTATATTATACATTAATACACAATTCGTTTCATATATATATACTTTTAAAAATATCGAGATTTTAAACATCCGTTTTGCTCATAATATAAAATGTAATATATTATATAATATTTACATTGATATATTTTTAAATATTATGCATTTTTACTACTTAAAACAACATTTTGTTTTTATATTATATGAATTCAGCGAAACTCGAAGGTTACCGAAGGGTTATGATAATGTTTACCGACTTTTCACATATTACATGCGTAACTGTTTTGTTCCTATCATTATAGTACCGTTCGTTTGTATTCAATATTTGTTCCCCCTTTTTTATATACAATATAAATTAACTATTTACATTTGGTTGTATACTTATAGACAATTTCATATACGATAAAATAAAATAAACTTCTTTATCACAATTGTTTAAAAACTATCCAAGTACAAAATTATTTATATATGGTATTTGATCCGCGTGGACTGTGCTGTTTTGTTCTTAGACATGGACGAGTGCGCCGTCAACAACGGCGGATGCCAACACGAGTGCAAAAACACTCCCGGATCATACGAGTGCACGTGCAACAACGGATTTACATTGCACGAGAACAAACATGATTGCAAGGAGGGTGGTTGTAAGCATGAGATTTCGGCCCCACGTGACGTCATTTCCAGCCCCAACTACCCGGACTCATATCCGGGCCGGAAGGATTGCGTCTGGCATTTTACCACCACCCCAGGCCACAGGATCAAAGTGGTAACCACGATGACTGAAATAATAATAATAATGACACCAATGGTTGTTTCTATATTGTACAACAATTTATATGACATGTGTTTCCCGTAATAGCTTTTATTATTGGCTGACTTACACCTAACGTACAATTGACAAGAACCGTTGAATTTAGTTACTACTAGTTACTGAGAATTCAACTTTGTTTTGCAAATTGTAATTATTACTAGTCATTATCTTTCTAAGCTCGGAATACAAAATATTTGATTTATCTATAGTTTTTCTTTCGAGTAATAGATAAGTGTTCGGAAGGGAACGGCGTTTATTTCAATATATTTTTACATTTAAGATACACTTTAGATACATTTTAGATAAACTTGTATATTATATTATATAATTGGTTGGAATTCAATTTTCACAAATGATTGATTTACTCAGTTTAAACAAATATTCCCTGTGCATAATTATTAGAGAAAATACTATTATTGTATAATGAATAATATAAATACACGTCTGCTGCAGCGCACGAAGAATAAATAAACTATAAATCGGTGCTTCACAATATTTTTCATTTTTATGGTATACTTATTATTATAGTTGTATGTTAGGTCATCAGTAAACGTGTGCGGCTTTTATAGCGCGAACATTTCCGGGCCCCGCTGCAAACTGATCGTTATCATCGTAATATACATAAAACGATCATTATATTATTATATTTTGTACAATCGCACCGCGTCGTAGTGTACATTTATAATAATAATAACAGTAGCATAAGTTCACGTAAAATCGAATAACATATATTATACTATCTACTTACACAGGGCGTAGAGTGAGCCCACTTTTCGCGATCCTTTAATGTTCCGTTAACTATATATATATATTATGTCTATATATTTGTGATGATAATGATGATGATGTATGATATAATTATATATTGTAGCTGTTCGATACATTTGAAATGGAACCGCATCAAGAGTGCGCGTACGATCACATTACGTTCTACGACGGGCCCACGCCAGATTCGCAGATTCTCGGACGGTTTTGCGGTTCCAAGATCCCACATCCCATAGTATCCTCGTCTAATCAACTTTACTTGGCCTTCAAAAGCGATGCATCGGTACAACGTAAAGGATTTTTGGCTACGCACAGCACGGGTAAGACGTCGACATGAGCAATATATGTCCAAAATTAGGTAATATGTTATATTATAGTAAATAATCGCTCACCGTTTTCGCAGTTTGCGGTGGTAGACTGATAGCCACGAACAACGTAAAACACTTTTACTCGCATTCCAATTATGGCGATCTGAACTACGATAGCGACGCTATGTGCGAATGGACCATCGAAGCCAAAGCCAACATGAACGTGCACCTGACATTCTTGACTTTCGAACTGGAAGACGAAAAGGATTGTATGTACGACTACGTGGAAGTGTGGAGTAGCTTGGACACCAGCGGACCGTTCTTCGGAAAATTCTGTGGACCGACTGTTAGTATAATATTTAAAACGACGTTCTGCTATAAAATAATGTAATATATCATTTATATCATTCACGGTGGCGATTTATAGCATTAAATAATTTAATATTAAGCCACGGTCGTTATTTGCCCGTTTAAAATGTTTATGAAAATCCGTTATCCGTAAATCATGGTGACTAGTGAGTAATTTAATAGATATTTTTATAGAGAGAAAAACTGTAACTGATTGTATTTGTATATGACGGATGTTAAGTTACACGACCTATAAGTTAATTAATATTGACCCACCCCTCCAACCTGTCTAACTAAATCAAACTTAATCAACGTTTTAAAATTTTCAGAATCCGACGGATGTGATATCAACAAACGACGCTTTGTTGCTTCGGTTTAAGACAGACAGCACGATCGTGAGCAAAGGATTTTCCGCATCGTACATAGCTGTGGAGTCGATGAACCCCAGTGTCGAATATTCATCGTTAACCGATGAAGACGACGTTGATTTGGCCTTCCATAAGAATAAAAAAAACAAAAAAAAGAAAAACAAACCGTCGTCGTCGAACCAGACGAATGGCGATGGAGACGATGGCGATAGTGACGGCGGGGGCGGTGGAGACGAAGATGACGATGACGAAGATGACGATGACGAAGACATGCTCGCCGTCAAAAGTCCGTGATGACGATACGATATACGATATCATAATATAAACATAGTAACCCGGCGACGACGGACGGTTAAGAAATCACAAAAAAAAAAAAAATACTCAAAAAAGAAGCAAACCATTAGTTTATTATAATTATTTAATGTAGCGATTTCTAGAATATTACCTCTACGAGACCCCTATTTATAATAATTATCATTATCGTACGTGTAACGGGTGCCCGTTGTATGTTATTGTTCTTATTGGATCGTAAAAACTGCACTGCAGTCGGAGCCGCTCACACCATTATATGTGCCAAATAGAAAACGACCGACTCGCCGTGTCATACATATAATAATATATAATAAAATATCGATGTCATGTACGGTTTTAGCAAGTCGTTGATCTCATATGTATTATATGATAGATATATGTGATATACGCGCGCCACGAACTCCACGATTAATGTCCAGTCTTAGACACACCCGTCGAAATTGTCATCCGCTTGATAATATTATTATTGAGTTTGTTATATAATAACACCACCGTCGTATCGTACGATTTCCGCGTTACGCGAACCGATCGATCTCGACGTCGTTTCAAATAATATTATTATTATTATTATTATTAATATTTTTATCATTATTATATTTTACTAGTTTTACTTTTGTACGTTTCGATAATTCGATATTTTTTTTTGTTTTTACGGTACCAGTATTTTTTTTTTTTTTTTTTTTAATAATATGTTTTTCCGGAGACGTTTATGATAATATTCCAAAAGTGTGCATATATTATACCGCCCACCAGGTATTAGACATATGTCGAATGTCGATGATAATAGTGTTACCGCGTTTGGACGAGATTCCTAAATTATGACGTTATACCAGCCGTACGTGAAACAAAACGATACGCGGTCGTCGAATGCTAATATACGATATGCCACATGGTCGCCGATGGAAGAAATACATTATGAAAACGTGTCGAGATCGCCGGTACAGCTACGCGGATAGGCATATAGGACCCACCCTGCAAGTCGTACGTTATTATATAATTTTTGTTTAATCGTAACGTTTAAAAACCCCGCGTGTGTTATTTTAATGTGACATAAAAATAAAATATCATTGTACCTATATTATTATTATTATTATTATTATTATTATTCAAACGAAAATGTTGATAATCGTTTATAACCAATAACAAAATAAACAATATTTCTTGTGTGTTTTGAATGCTGCTTTGTATTTTTGGATTACACGCATAACAATAATTATTGTTTTCATTAGGTTCCCTCAAAGGTCAGAAATAATTTAAAATTTTTATTTATTATTGTCATCAGCGTTTGATGTATATTATTTAATACGTTTTATTTGTTATCAATAAAGGTTAGCACCTGTTGTCCGCGATTGAAAGAAAAACACACGTATATACTATATATATAAATTATATGTATACAAAACATTATAATGCGATAGGTCAATATATGCCGATCGATAGATTTTCATTGTTACCGCGATTTATAAACAACATATTATATTATATCAATAGATAGTTAATATAATTATTATTATTACGTAGCTTTCGTGATAAAAAAATAAAAATAAAAGTAACGCGTTCGCGTCTGGATATTTGGATAATCGGGAACAACGGACGCGATAATAATGTACACTATGAACTTTGTCTGCACGATCAAATATTGAAAAACCGTCATTGCACTAAGTTTAGACAATAATATTATTATATTATTATATATTATATAAGTATGATTGCCGCACACAGCTACACCATACGTTATTGTTTATGGTTTCAAATGTATAGCGACTCGTCCGTGAATGACGAAGTGTAAGTCGCCAAAGAACTAGAAATTATAAAGATAATTTTAACCTTTGAAAATGTGTGCGTTAAAAAAAAGAAAATATTAACGACGCACACAAAACAATAGGCGGAATGTTAGGATAAAAGCATTTAATTTTTTAATCATTCGATTTTTATTAGTATTTACTGTAAAAGACTACCTTTAATATGATGTTTTAAAATATAATAACATTATATAACGATAGGTATCTCATTCTATAACATATATTAAGTAGTAATCAAAAGAAAAAAAGAATAGTAAAGAAAAATAACCGTCAATACAGGATTTTTACAAGTTCATAGTATTGTTGTTCTAACCTTTGGTATTAATTTTAAATCGGCTATCTTATCGTCACTTGTTTTTGTAGTTTTCGCGTGTAAATCAATTGAAATTTTAAACGTATTTTTCGTCAATCCTTCATATTATTATAATAATATTGTGTTTGTGTCAACAATCGATATTTTTATTCGACTAGTTCGAATGAAGCAATTTTCAAATTCAAAATTTACACATAGGCCAGCACGTGAACGCGACGTTTCAAAAACTGTTGCGAGATTGTTGTACTGCAGTAACTACACACATGCGAGCAATGAGTAAAGACGTGGACTAGATTATTATATAGGTACATAGGCAATTATTTATATTGTGTTGCACTGTTGCTGCTTTCAGTGTACAAATATATTCGATTACGGCACTGATATCAATAATTATAGAGCTAGAGCAGATCTGTTGAAAATCTAACAGATAAATTCTGATACGATGAGTAATTACAACAGTTTAGTATTGCTTTTTGGTTGGACATATTATGTTTATTATATTAAATATTATTTTTTATTAAACCCTGAGAAGTACGGAAAAGTAAACGAAAAATTTCTTTTGCAATAAAATATATAGAGAATAGAGATACTATAATTTATTATTGTGTTTAGTAAATTGTATATATTTAACACACATTATAGTGTTTAATGTTATACTCATACATAGTTCGTCGAGCGACTTTACATCGTGTTTGTGTTCTCGGGCACATCTGTACTGGAGCTACATATACCGCCGTTATTAATTTATTAATATATTTAACGGGCGGAAGCGGTTTGAATATAATATTATGATTTAAATAAATTGACAATAAATAACGTTACAATACTTTGGATAATTATATATGAAATATAAAGTATCCTAAATACTTATATTTAAAGCCAAAAAATGTGGAAAATCAATGACACCGTTTAATAAATAAAATATGTAAAAGTTTCTTTTATATGCTAAGAAATTTAGTGAATCTAAACTAATTTATAACCGATGCTTTTATGTCTTATAGGATAATCTGGATAATTTATGGGTTTTTGTGATGTAAGCAACAATTTGTATTGCACTAACATCAGATATTTTAAATACGTAGGTAGATAAATTTTGACTCTGTTGAGTGAGGCTAAATCATGGATCGAACTGTTTGTTTAACAGTTGTGAATGATATCATTTTACATTTATCAATTTTTAAATAAAGACAGTATATCATGCTATACAGGTGTAGAGCTTATTTATATGATCTTGTAATATCTTAGAATTTATTGATTTGTCATTATTTGCAAAAAGTAATAGTTTTACAGTATTATCAAATAACTGGGACAAATCATTAACAAAAATTAGAAAAACAAAGGCCCTAGGTGTGGACTTTATGGGACAATCAAAAGTACATGAAAATTACCGTAAAATATACGAAATTAAAATTTATTCACTTGGGAATGGTTTTATTTTTAGGTTGAGTGTAATATGTATGATAAAAATGAAATAAAAGCTTAGATTCTGTATACTTTTTTTTGTTGAGAAAATATATATTTTTTGTTCACTGAGACGGTTTTGTTTTAAGTATTTCCATATGAGTACAATTTTATTATGTCGTATTCTATTTTATTACAAAATTACTTTTTAAAAGCAATTATATATACTAAGTTAAACTTTGAGAGTAAGTTTTATACATATTAATAATTTCATCCCGAAAATACCTAAACAGTCTTGTATCTATATATACATACCTGCTAAAAGTTTGTATTATTACAGCCATTTTGAACAACTTTAATATACATCATTTGGTGGTTAGTGGTTAGATTAGATAAAATTAGATAGTAGACACTGATAGCGGAACAAATAATGATAAAAATTATTATTGTAAGTATATTATTTAATTTATAACTATTAGTACAATTTGAATTATAAAAAAAAACACTTATGTCCTACAAATTAAAATATTTTAATAATTGTATTGTTACTATTACACATTATTATATTTTAAATATTATAGTTCTATCAAAAATATAGTATGACAGATATTATCGAGGTTAGTGTGGAAAACAGAAACCAGAATCGGATTTTATTTAATCAAAAGATACACATTATATCAGTATCCGGTATGACATAAAATATTAATAAGTTATAACAAATACAGCAACGAAAATCATAAATTCCATTTGGTTGGATTTAACATTTACCACTAATGCTAACTAAAAATTTGAACACATTTATATACAAACTATCGTCCACATTTTAGGTTTAGTAGAAACAAAACACACGTTCAATTGAATAATTTATCCAATTTTGTAGTCTAACTGATCGTACTTCACTGCAGATGATCGAAACTCATCCTATAATATGGCATTAAAAAGATCATATTCCATAAAAGAAGGTGCATAACGAAATACATTCATCGTTCAAGCCACGTAAATATGTCTATCAAATCCCTTTTCGAATGATATGAACAATAAATACAACAAGTAAAGTTAGCCATTTACTTAGAAAAATAAAGAAAACATCTTAATATTTTTATACAAATTGGCTGATATAGCAATTCAAATTCAAATTAATAATACAACATGAAACTAGATAGATCTTTAGTACCTATATACGTACATGAGTATATACTTAAGCATATACATTGTATATTATACAAGTATGAGGAATGAGAATGGCAACTTTTCTAATAAACCAATTGTCTAATTGTAAGCAAATCAATTTAACTAAATTAATAAAATAAAAATGGTTTCCTTTATATAAAACACTTATTATGTAATGTTTTAAACGGAAGTTGAAAAAAGTATTAACAATTTGAAATACCTATACAGGCCTTAGACTAAAATAATTAGATATGTAAAGTTTTAAAAATGTAGTTAATAAATTCATATTATATATACCTAGCTAATAATAAATAACAAGAGTATTTAGTTAATTAAAGGTGTTAATAAAAACTAATAAGTAATATAAATGTACGAGTATAAAATAAAATACATAGATATAATGTATAAATAATTTTTCTACAGGTTTGAAAATTAAAAAAAGTTGATATCTTTAAAGTTTAAAGTTTATCCATAAGTTTTATCTTTCAACAATATCAATAAACAAATTAAAATAACGATAATCTTTTATCAGTTTAAAAGCAAGTATACCTAGTGTTATTGTAAATTTGTAATGTTTGATAGTTTAATGCTTAAACTTAAAGGAACATAATACTAAAAGACCTAATAAGTAACAACATTTTAGTGAACTTTCTACTAAAACTATATAATATAGTAGTTTTTTTTTTTTATTTTACTTTTATTGGATTTTCACTAGTAATAATCTAAATGTTGACCAGTTTATTGACAATGTGCAAGCGCTACTTATAAATAATAATTTTAATCACATTTTTATTACAACATAGTGTAAGTATGTTATTCTAAAACATGCATAAACCTAACCAAGAAATAATATGCCCAATACAATCATGGTCGTAAACAAACCGTTTAAAATAATATTATATATATTGCGCACTGTAGGCGCTGCCCATATCGCGTGTTGGTCGCTGGACGCGTACGGAAAATATGTCATTTAAACACGAATCAGTGATCGTCATCCATACATAGGTTTTTAGTATTCACGTCGATTATCGTGTTTTCTGAGCATCGTAAAATCGATTGATAGTCGAAAAATCGCCGTTATAAATAATTTCCGTTCCGCCCGCTGTTTGCATTATTGTAATACTATTCGTGCGCGTGACGGCTCGGACCACTTTTATTGCGTCACATCGTAATAATTAAAACATGTTTAGTATAATATAATATTGTAAGAATATTGCGTTATGATAAACCGTTTGAAAACCAATATTAACTATTTGACGGTCCGCGGGCCAAGCCGTCGTCCAGATGCAACGGGAAAGTGATGGTCACGAGCGAATGTATAAAATAAAAATCGTGAAAAAAAACAAACAGTCGCACGTCCGCATATTTAATATTTTATTATTTCATTATTAATATAATGTGTGGCCGGATACTACGATGCGTGGTGCAATATTAGAGCCTGATTAGTATGCGTCAATTATCATAGTTTTGTTATCAAACGTATATATATATATTGTATACACTATAGTACTATATACAATATACATATTATATACATGCAAGCGCGTGCGTGTATAAATAAATGATGATATTCGAGAAATCGCGATTCGATTAGGAGTTTTCGATGTTGAATAATCACGACGATATAAATGATATAATGTCATAATAACGTACAATAAATTATACTATAACTATTATGCCGTTGCATGCTAGCCCACTCCAAAAACGTTTTTATCTCATGTTTTTTTTTCTACGAATTTTGCATTAAGTTTGAAAATTGTTTGTTTTTGCGTTAAAATTAAAAGCACAGCTGACGGTTTCTGAAATACTACAGTCATTTTAAAAACATGAATTTCATAATATTATACTTATTGTTGATTTCTGTACGCTAAATTAGAATAAAACTTACGATTGCTACGATGGAGCTGGAGATAGATGTTCAAATTTATTTTGATAATTCATTTAACCATTCGAAAATAATTAAACTCGATTTTTTTCTTCTTTGGTATTCAAAAGAAAAAATTAAGTACTATATCTTACTCTGGGGGACAAACGTGTGCGTGAAGGAATATCTCAAATTCTCAAATTGCTTTATCGAGAACATTGTAGGTGCGGTTTTATATTATCTCGAATTCTTGGTTTTTGACTTATACGTTTTGTGATAATCATTCCACTACGACTTTATCAGATACAATAATATGTTGCGTAGAACAGATTCGTCGGTACACCGCGATATCATGCAACCGCGGTGTCTGGCAAATTTAACTTTTAAATTTTTTTAGAAACTTTTGAAACAAAATTATCTGTCTGATAAAATTCATAATAGAAAACAAGTTATTAATAGTAAAAAAAAAAAATGTTGGCAAGTGGATATCGCTCTGCTGTATAGTAGAGATAGAGAGTAGGTCACTTTAATGGATATGTTAAATTTGAATGCAATGAAAGGTATCATTGTATACGAAAAACAATTCTGAACGGAGATGATTTGTCAGTCTAAAATAATTAGTTGGATATATTATATTTAAATTGTAATACATCGTTATTTTACTCGATTTTGTAAATAATAAATTTCATACGCTCATAAAATTTTTTCTATATTGACGCTAGTTTTTTTTTTTGCGGTTATTTGAAGAAAAAGGTATGATGGAGAACCTTGTATTGGGTTTTTTAACCTTAGATATAAATTACAAAAATTTTATGAATTTTCAACTTCAAAATTCCTTTCAAATTTACGCGATTTTGACATATTTTGTAAACATTTGAACTATTAATGCTTAATGAGAAAAAAATTAGCAATGCAATTATTGGTTGAGTCGTGTGGTTAACAAAAAGTATATCACGATAACGCCGTGGAATATTCAATACACACAGTGAACCAGTTATCACTTACCATTTATTTCGTTGATACAAACACTAAACTTGAATGTTGAATCATTTCATCGCATTAAAAGTTACCATTTAAATCGAAAATCGAAATGGAATATAATTTATCGTTGTTTCCTTTTATACCACGAGATGACGGTTAAATCAGAAGTAAATTTTTTTATTTGAGTAATCAATATACGCGGTTATAATAGACAGATTTGTAGTTGTTTTTTTTATACGTGCGATATATTCAACGGTAGTGTTTTCGTAAAGACCATTTGGATTAACAATTAATGTTAATATATTTTTATCTTTACTTCGCAAACCTGTATTAAAGTTATTTAAATTACTAAACATATCAGTAGAAAAATGTTGCTCACCGCTTTGGATTATTTAATTGAGTTACGAAATTATCGTTTGGGTCTTCGTTATTGAACAACCATTTCAACAATTCGTTTTCCAATTCATAAAATCAGATTTTCAAAGTTATTTATCGCAGCCATTCAATTTTAGCGCGTAAAACTTAAACTGTATACGACGGACAGACTGCTTCTGTCCACATGTTTTCGTCATAAGAGATCTCGATGTAATATAATTTGTCATTTTAATCATCCAATGAATAACACATTTACGATCGAAATATAATAATATATAGACTCTATAATAATATATGATATTATTATAAAGGTACAGTATGTTCAAAGACGTGTCCCAGACACGACGGACGCCCGCTGGAGAAAATACAACACAATTGCGCACCTTTTACCTTTTTTCTTTGAGCAAAAATAATACTTACATCACAGTAATTTATTATTACGCGTCAAAAAAAAAAAATAATTATATAACAGAAATCAAGTTCTTATAAATTTTTAGCACAAAAACATGGTCCTAATCTGAGTAAATAATAATTTAAAGATATCTCATTATTTTTATATCTTTTCCGAATATTTATTATAAATGCAATATTTTCTTCTTGCTCTTTACAAGTCTTTTTAATATTTCGCTGTTTTATATTATATATTTTTAAATAAGATTCGTTTTGAATATCCAATAAAATATGTATAACTTGGTAAGTAGATGGATGAGATGTATACAACTGAGCGTTATAGACTTATATAGTGGTAATGGAAAGATTCTGACCCATTGGTTGTTCTTGCTTTTGTTGAAAATTCAGTTGCCCATCAAATTGGTAGAAAAGCGGCATCATATGATATATAAGTAATTGTAACCTAACCTAAAAATACGTTTTTGTGCTAAAAAGTTAGAACTTATTTTTTGTTATATATTTTTTTTTTTTTTTTGAGGCGTCGTAATAATAAATTAGTGTGGTGTATTATTATTATTATTTTTTTTTGACTATTCATATTACGTTATTATTAATGTTGGTAAATTTTTTTAATTAAATATAACTCTAAGAAAAAAGGTAAAAGATGCACAATCGTGTTGTATTTTTTCAGGTAAAAAGGTAAAAAAGTGCGCAATCGTGTTACGCCCCACCATTGTACACCACCACCATCACCTGTGTCCGTTCGTAGTGTGTCCGGCTTACACAAGATATATAGATTTATGACTTTCTGCGGAACGTGAAAAATAAATATTACAATAGCTTTTAATACAATCTATTATATTATAGTTTTTGTGTGGACCCTCTACTATTTATGTCTATTGTTTTCCGAATCAACGATCGAAAATATTGAACACAATACAGCAGAAAACATTGACGGTTAGAAACGCGACGACCGTCGTATGGCTTGCAGTCCGTGGGAACACTCTGTATATTATCGTGTTTACGTATCACACACGCGGCCAAACTTGCTTGGAAAGTTTCGTGTATGTATTCGAGTGAGTAGGTATATACCTACGCGAGTTGCAATGATCGATCGGAAACCGGATGTACACGATAGCCGCGTCACCGCCGAACGGATATTATATTATGATTATTATATATCGGCTGCTTTAGGTACACTTTTGGGTGTGTTAGCGGAATTCTTCTTTTTGTTTGTTTCGTGAAAGTCATAAAACGTACCTATACGAATAAACTACAAACTCTAAGAAAAAAAAAAAAGAAGAAGAAAAAACTAACGCTGGATTCTGTTTGCGCCTCCGACGCGAACTGGACCCATTCTTCTCCACCACTTCACTCCACCATCGAACTACTGACGTGCATTTAACAACAATTAATATTATTATATTATGATACCTAGCTGCGTATATTGAAACACGACGATTAATGGTTTTCGGCATTTAATAAAAACATTATATTACAATAATACAATACGACGACGGATGTTCGATATAACACGTATTAATAATATATTATAGTGTATATTAATTATCACTATCGTATGTACAATATTATACCTACATTCGCCTGATTGACCCACGTACCAACGAAATCAGTTTAGGTACGTTTATATATAGCATTTATACCTAGATTTATAATACATTAAAATTCAAATGATATGTACATATGGCCTGCGGTAAAAATCGCGAAATTTAACTCTGTGGCACATATAATAATAATAGTACACGCACGTATCATAATAATATATGGGTGTGTGCTGTAAAACAAATAACTACCGATGAAATCATAATTACTGTTATTATTAGTATTATTATATCATTACACACATTGAGACAGTTATCGGTGTTAGTATAGTTATTAAATTTAAAATTAAAAGGCTTGTTTAAGTATACACACACATACATACGTAAGTTAACATACAGCGGGTACGTAGCCAAGATTTTTTAATGGGGAGAGGGAGTTTAATTTATTATTTAAATGCCACCTAGAGACGTGAAAAAGGGGCTATTCACACATTCATTATAATAAATTATAAAATACGTTTAACTTTTGAATACTTCCATTTAATAATTCCATTCTAACCCAACATGAAGTCTTTTTAGCATATCATATATTTCCGGATTATATTATATTTATATCGCTGAGGTGGAGAGGGTTAACACTCAAAACACCACTTTGCTAGCTATGTGCCTGCGGGATCACGACTTTGTGCCAACAACTAGTAGACCAACAGGATATCAGGCCGACGGACGTTTGGCCGACAAGATATCAAGACGACAGCTAGGGTATCTAAAATTATAATTTATATGTTCAAAAATAAAAAATGTATTACTAAATTATAATTTATTTATCATATTTCATATTATTAATATAATCGTCTTAAAAATATTAGTTTTTATAATAAAAAATTTAAAAAAAAAAAATTATATTTATCCTAGTCCCTATACACTCGCACACACACAAAGTGGCATATTATAATATGCATAATGACATTTTACAATTGTGGATAGATTGGTAATATTTTTCGAAAACCAAAATATAAATTTAAGCACTCCACAATACCTTTTTTTAAAAAAAAAATATTTTTAATATAATAATAAATAGTTCATAAATTATTTTTAACTTATAATATCAATACACCAATGCTTAATGTCTAACAAATTAATAGAATTATTTCAAGTTATTAAAATACATCTCACACTTAAAATAGCTGATTTCCATGTCAAACAATTAACTTTTTAGTCTAAAATATATATAGATATTAAATTAAAACACCCCCCCCCCTTTAAAATTCTCGGCTACGCGTCAGACTTATAACCTTTATCGTAAATGAGATATTATAATATAGCTTTTACTTTATATGGATTCTGTGGAGTCCTATTAGTGTATACTTCGGTCCCTGCAATATGATATATAGTACCCGCCACCCGGTGTAACATATAGTGATTTGATCAAAACTGATTTCTCGTGTTAATAAGTGCGTGCAAAATATAATATTATAGGTACCTATGTCAATATAATAATAACAATATTATGAAAAGTTTTTGAAATTCATGTGACACCATACAAAAACACATTTTTATAATATTATATTTATACATATATTGTAACGTAATATTGGAAAAAAATAATACTTTCTCGTGTCATTTAATATTTCATGATGTGTGTGTGTGTGTGTGTGTGTGTGTGTGTGTGTGTGTGTATATATATAATATTAAACTCGACGAGGAAACTAATTACAAATAAATCTTATGTAAATGAAATGCTCATATTTTTAAAAATCAACTGGACTGGCTTCGTGAATATACTCATATAAAACTTGTACTCATATTATTATTACTATAATAAAATTATTGCAACTCTCTCCACGTAAACAAGATATAGGTTTGTATCTGATAAAATATGTGTATATGTTTAATAATAATATATAAAAAAAAATTCAATTATTCTCACTTTAAAAAATTTTTTTTTCTAAAATTAAATTAAATGCGTTGTAAAAATTAGTTGGCCATAAATTCAAACTAATTCATTATTAGAAGTCACCTTAACGGATGAGATGCATTTAATAATTTTCACGTTTTTTTTTTTTGGTAAAAAATCTCTTACATATTGGTTTTTCAAAACAATTTAATAGTAGGTCTGGCTAAAGCACATGTCATTGATCGGACTAGAGTGATGATATTTAAATACTATTTTTCCTTTTTTAATATAAAAAACAAATTGAAAGATTTAAATAGTCTTTAAAAGTACCCAAATATTTATGTGCTTATTATTCATCGAACAAAATATATACTCTCTCGTTGCTAAAACTAATTAAAACTTTCTGACTCACTTGTTACTTATTATACATAAGTATAACACCTACGTAAATGAAACGTTTTATTTTTCACCAATAATACGCCAGATTTGTTATTTTCAAAAAGATTAATACTTAATTGTGAGACGTTCACACTCACCATATGTATAAACACTTTAATTAATTAAAGCCACAAAAGCCACAGTAAAATTCATTTTCGCGTTAATTGAATGTAAGTTAACATAAAACTGTGTTTTTATATATAAAAAAAAAAAATTAAACATTTTAACCTATTAACATCCTAGTGCAAATTGAATAAATTATCTTATATCCTTAATGGGTTTGATCAGGAAAAAAATATCAAAATCACGAGCACTATTCGACAAAAATATAAAGACAATGTCAGGTCAGATCTGCTGAAATTTTTTCCGAATATATCTGTACCTGCGTATAATTCACGATAATACACATAGATATAAATACCGTTAAAAACGCTGTTCATCGTTTGTACAGCAGCCACCTATTGTCGTTTGAGTATTTTCGCTAATTTGCGCCAAATTATCGTACATCCTGTAATAACACAACATTGAGCAATAGAAAGGCCGGTGTACTATAAAATACAATTTTTAAGTGTCTAAGTAATAAGTATTGTAAAAATAAATTTAATATACTTAGCTATCAAATTAAAAATACTTACTTAATTAAAATTGAAATAATAGTAATGATTATAAATTATAATTTGTAATGATACATATTATGCGATAAAAAAAATCAATGGGTTAGACGTGGCTATGAGTGGGCCGTACATTTACTCACCTATTTAATCTTGTAATATACGTTTTATGTTCAATATCAAAGAATTGAATATTACGAGCGACAAATTTTGAGCTGAAAATAAGTAAACAACTTATTCTCGTCTGGTAGGTACTCTTAATTATTTCTAGTTCAGTTGTTAAATATGCTAATGATGTGCGATAATTTGACCTATGATATATGGGCGATGCGCAATCCAATAATCGAAGGATTCGCAGCCGTTTTTCAAAAAATCGTTGAAATGAACAAAAGTTATGCGCAAAACGAATTACGTCGTTAAGAATTAGGTAAAAAAAATCGCATATACTGCCGCGGGTAATAGGTATTTATATGGAAGCGGTTATTTTTATTTCTTTGTATTCCGAGAAGAGTTTAGATCGTGGACGTTTGCTGTCACTGCAAATGCGCGTGCGCGTACATATTTTGAAAATACATTTGGTTCGGTAAAAGCGATCTGAAATTTTTGCACAACTTTCAAAATATGTTCGAAACAACTACCACAGTGGGTCGTTGCGCCGAGGTGAGCGACCTGAGACATTGGTGCGCGGCACCACAACACCCTGCAGGCTATTGGCTATTTATTATATTATTAATATTTGATCTCGTCCACCAGAATTTTTGTTTTTTTTTTTTTTTAATTCTGCAACGCGCATGTATTTTCGCTAAAATACGAACTATGAGGAGTGAAACGGTTAATGCGCCAGGTTCGATCGCGACGTGAAACGTCCAGTACGGCAAATGAAAAAAAAATGTTGATCACGTTATTGCGTGTATACATATTAATATTATACACAATATACTGACTATCGTTATGACGTCGTGTCCAGTTAAAACAACTGCTGTAGTCTGTGTCTACTTTCATTAAAATATAATAATAATATGATATTTTAATACGATATCATATATATATATTCGTTATTACTTTCGTTGATGTTTTACATTAATGTTCGCGTCATTTAAAAATACGTTCGTCTGCTTATAAAATTTAGTATTTAAATCATGTCGGTGTCCAATAATCATTCATTAAACAATATAGACATACCGTTATTACTCATTATACTATATGCATTTTTAAACACCGGCCGCGGCGCGAATGGCATTGTTGATACAATAATATTAGGTATTAATATTGTTACTATCATCTAAACTGCCGTCGTAAACGTAAATACGAGTTTAATATTATGTATTGACTAGCGAATGTTATTGGCCACCCTGAGTATAGCTACAGAAATAAAATATTGTGAAAATTAAGAAAGCTGCCGTGTATATTATAATATTATTGTGCGCGCATCCATAATCATGTATACCTGATCTTATGTTGTATATTAATTTATTATTATTCGAGTGAGTCTCGACAAAACTAAAATGTTAAAACGGACATAATGTTTAAAAATGTGATTTCAGTATTTTTTGTTGAAATGGCGAATTAACACACACATTGTTTTCTCCAAATCGAATATTCGCAGTGGCCGCAGTCCGTAATAGGTGTAACGTCGATATTCTACAAACGCGAATATACGCGTATAAATGTATAATTATCGCGGGACCGGCAGAAAGCAAAAACTCGTATAGCATCATTATTCATTATAACACAGATGAATGTTGTACAGGTAGGTTTGTATATGTAATATCATAATATTGTTTACTCCGAAAACCTATACCGCAGTGTTAACGTGTACGTTATGATGTCTGTGTATTATCATTCATATGCCAACGTATATGTAATAGGTAGTCGTCGTTTCGTGCGTTTGATTTATTTTACCGTTTACATGTGCGGAGGTATATGACATGGTGTAGGTAGATAGTCACTTACTTAAAATGTCTGTTCTTCGTATGAACCGCACCGCGTATTGATATGCAATTACAAAACGCCATCGTAGTGTACAGAATAATAATATATATTATTATGATGTCGATACTCGATCGTTTGCGCGTCTCGAACTCGTTCCGTCCGGGTAACGCGCGCGTTTCGGTTCCGAATTTGGTCGAAACCCGAACATAACATATAATATTACGATCAATATATTTATCACGTTTATATGCTGTAGTTAATGCGTATTGAGTTAATCCGAGAGTTGGGTGCATATTTGCATTAAACTGATGCGCATTTATTATTTAATTCGAATTAAATCTTTCAACAGGATTAAGAAATGTATTTAAACGCTTTAATGCTAATTAATATTTAAGCGGGAGGAATATGAAAATGTCCAATAATAAAATAATATAATTATTTTTGCCATGGAATCCAAAGTATAAAGCATGGACTAAAAAACATTCGCATTAACTTATTCAACATCTAATCTAGATATTTTAGGTGCATATAAACCCGCCCTCTAATGCTCATTGAGTGCATTAACTGCTGCATATAAACGTGCTAATAGATGTGCAATACACTAGTCGAACAAGTAGGTTTATTCGGTCGACGGTCAGACGGCCTTTTCACGCGTCAGATAAATATAATGATGAGTTCGATTAAAATAACGGCGAACTGTATAGGGCGAACGCAGTACGCGTGTTGTTGAACAACCGTCAAAATCACTTATAAGTACTATCGTTAGTCGTTACCACGGTTAAAGATAAACTAATTATATTACAACCCGAGTTAACGCGTGACATGAAGACGTTGAGTTAGGCATTATACTTTAGAGACAGCTGTTAGTCTGTTATCTATTTTTATTTTATATCCAATACAAGTATCGTTGAGCATCAAATTTGAAAATAATTTTTATTCAACATAAATTTATAATTTTTTATTTTTATAGAACC